>NC_137099.1:9119807-9629807 GCF_949357685.1 Gobio gobio | reverse complement strand
GGCAGCGTGTTTTAAGCAGACGATTAAGGGAGAAATCCCTGCGGAAACCTCTATCAACCCATCGGAGACCAATAAGGCAATGGAGCGCAATAACGCACGCAAATCCGTGACGGCTTTATAACGGAATACAGTTGAAGATCTCTAATTTATTTAGTTTTATGACAAAGCATGACTTTTTTATGAATACATGAAATAGAACATGTCATGCACAGTTTGCATTTGCTGTGCGCAATGGGCTCAACAGAACTGCTTTTGAATGGGACATTCTGAGCATTATAACGACGAAAAGGCTTATTTTGTTTTATTTTCTTAGTCTGATTATCGACATTTGTTCCTTGAAGAAGATCACTAGTTGAACACAGGTCACTTCTTCAAGGCAGCACGTTTTGTGGAAAGATGGATTTCTGGATATCTCAACAAGGGATTGCATTTATCTTTTGCTTCGTTCTGAAAGTCAGCGCAAAAGAAAGTAAGTTTGTCTTTTCCTTTTTTTTTCTTTAACTTTCATAACGGTATCTGTGTGTCCAAATTCCCATCCAGTGAGGCTATCCGCAAATGGCAAACAGATTTCTCTCCTGGCGAAGCGAACGTGTGTTTCTGCTGTCCGGGCAAACCATGCTGAGAAAAGGAGAGCTTCTGGTTTTATTTAGTGGAGAAAAGGAATATGTAACAAATGGCACATAAATGGTAGCCTACACATTATTTGAGCCTTGCAGAACTGCTTTCCCTCGCGCTGTCTGCTGACCTTAAAATAAATGTTTTGCTTAGGCATTATCTCAAATGTTCATGTCTAAAGATGAAACCGAGACGGACTTAGTAAGCCGGGGAACTTAGACTTCCAGTCCAAACTGTGCGATATAGGTCATTTATAATCATAAAAAGTAAGTTTTACTAAAAACTTCAGCTTTTTGAGTTTTTTTTAATAGGTTTCTCCAATAAATCAATGCAGATCTATACCCGTAATGTAACATCAATAACCTTTTCTATAAAGATACATCAAATGGGTCTTTAGCCTATACTGCTATAAAGAACCATTTAAATATTTTAAAGAGGTAACAGCAGAAATCACAAAGTTAAATCAAGCCATGTTCAGTGTAACCTTGCCAGAAAATATCACTAGGCAGCCATACGTCGCGTTATTAGTTTGATAGGTGATTTGGGGCTAGTATTAAACTAAATTAACAGCTAGGCTATATGAAGTTTTTGCTTCTGTCGATAACAATTATGTTATTAGATAGTCTCAACTGAATGGGCTAATTACAATATAAACGTAGGCAATTCCGAATAGGCAACTTCAAAATATAGCCAGTTTTTAAAAAGTCAGTATAGGCTACCATATTTTGTTACTCTACTTTTACATGAAAGTAGGCGACAGTACCATGGTACTTTATGGTGTCAAATGCATTCGCAATTGTAATGACTAAAACGACAATATCGTCATTATTGCACAGTTATCATCACTATTTCGAGCTATCATCCCTATTTTTATAGCTACTACAAAAGATAATTTAGCCTAGGTTCTCGCGAGAAGAAATTTACTGACAGATTTGTCATTAAAAAGTCGACCCATGGGTCTTTGTATATTTGGTTCCTCACCGTTGAATAGTCAACAGTCGCTGTTGGTCTTCATAATGAGGGGTTTTCACGGCAAAACAGTCAGGCGCGAGCGGACTTAAGTGCGCGCGAGTTTCAGACCGCCTTCACGCGCGTACAAAACACCGTATATCGCAGTTTCGCCCATTTCTCCCGGATTAGCAAAACAATGGTTCATTAGAAGCTGTCACATAAGCAGAAGTGATAAGGCTGCAAAAACATAACGCTGTCCAAGTTTTCACGAGAAATATTTGAAAGATATCGTCAACAATGCATCATTAATTTTAACGTTAACAGCTACTAAAAGGGACAACAGTATGTGAGTAGGGCTTGGTCTTTTGACTCAAAACCTTATGAGATACTGTGATACATCTTAATGATGTTTTGTGTACACTACAACAACCTACTAACAGTGCAATTTACAGTCATCTGTCAGTCCTTTCAAATAATCTATATAGGCTGTACTTACAGTGCAGCAGCACCTGCACTTTTAAGCCCAACAGGTTGAAAAAAATGATGAAGCAGCTTGAATTAGTGATGAAAGATCTTCAATGGCAGATGAATGAACCCTAGAGTCTTACTTTGAATATGGATGACACTGTGGCTCTCCACCATTGCATTATTGCTTTTGATAGCTATATACATTTTCATCCGAATGCAGATAGCATTTGCAATGCCATCGCACCCATATGCCATTACTACAAACGAATAAACCACTTTAAAGTGGCTGAAGCTTTAGAAATAGAGCTCACTAATTGCAGTATTGTGAAGTGCAAATGAATAGAGATGGAGTTTTACAAGGTTGTTTATTTTCTGCAATCACTAGCATCTGTAATTACAATTTGATAATTGTTTTCGTATTTATTTGGGGGATAATTAATGCAAACAGTGAGCTTATGTCTTGTGCAGACAATTATGGTATTATTTCAAGGTCGGGTGTTAAAAAACCCATTTGGACCACAGCCTGAAACTGCACACATGCAGGTACTTCTGCAACGCCCCCTTCCCAGAGTGGCACCAACCGCAACAAGCTCAACACAATACGCTGAATTATGGACAACAAAGACACAGCGTCTCTTGTGTGAGGTCCATGCCTTTAGGGGCCCTTCTCAGTTTTTGTCCTGGCCAAAAAATGACATGTTGACCCACATAGAATGATATCAGACTGTCCATATGTTAGCAGTGTCTTCGCAGTGGCTCATGTTCAATGCCTCTCATTTGTACCTACTAATCATAACTCTTATTTATGTACATCTTGTCGAACAATGCCCTCAAATCTGGAACCTTCCTTCCAGGGAGTTTACCTGATGTTTACCCGCATGGACTTTTCTTGCAAAGCGCTGCTTAAAAGCGAAAAGGTTCAGGATCATTGCATTGATTTGCAGTGTACTTTAAGTTTTAGGAACTAGTGATGCACTTAGAGGGAGGAAAGTGAGCATATTAAACTGCATTTTTACTCTTTTTGCCCATGCAAAACTTGCTGCCATGATGCTAGGGTGTAATGGGTGATTGCCACAGTTGCTTTGTTTTTGCTAGGTTACTTTTGGTGTTTAATAACTGAAAAAGAGCCAACCTCCAAGTCTCTATGACATTCTAGGACTTCTATGGAATGTTTTTGCCAATTTTATCATCCTCCAGGCAAACATCCCAAGGCTGATATCTTAGAAAAGTAATAGCAAGCATTTCCAAGCTGCACAGTTTGAGGTATCGTCTGTGTCTGTAGCACAAACGTGTGTTCAAATCACTACGATGAGCATTATCGTGATATTCGCCTACTGTGTAGCAGCTTTCCTTTACCTCTAGGACAACTTTTTTATGTCCACTGTTTAGCTTGACACACCTGGTTAAAGGATAGACAAGAAAAGGCAGATATAAAAACTTCATGTGAACAAACAAAGCACTTAGTTCTCCCCAGCGTTCCTGCAAATAGAACGACGTACACGTATCTATGCACACGTACACACATCGTCTTTTCATCTTCAACACCCCGAGTGGTTGTGTATGCCGTTTCATCCTATTTTTCTGGTGTTCATGAATAGAAGAGGTACTAATCTATGCAGAAGCTAGCAGTCTCAGCTCGGAAAAGAAGGTCAGAAATTTGCATTTGGGGCCAGGAAACCACGACCGGATCAATCCCTGCAGAGGCAGTGGGTGCCGAGAATTCCCTGGATTGCTTGAATTGAGGAGGAATTAAAAATATAGCATAAATAATTGAAACGGCCCCTCCTAGTTAGTGTCATTTTGAGCTTTTAGTGGAGCATGTGTGTGGGAGTAAGAGGGAAGACAGACAACGTGACACATTGATGTTTGAAAATTAGGACACCGCTGAAGTTTCGGTGAATGGTAACTGTAAAATGTATGATGCATGATCAGATGTTCACCGGGAATTGGTGACTGGAGTGTATTATGAATCTCTAAAATCTGATTGGATGCACTTTGTTGGAAGTCTTTGCGAAATAGCTGATGCATGGAAACGTGACCGCACATCATTTGATTTCCATGATAATGGAAAATAAATCTTTGTTTCTTGGAAACATCCTAATGTTGGTATAATAAACGTTATTAGTTGCTTATTATGATTACCTTTATTACATGTAATTATTTATCGAATATTGATGTCTTTTATATACTATTTAGTTCTCGTCCAATTGTTGCTCTAAAGAATATAGAAGGTTTAAAGTGAGGAAATGGAATCTGTTCCAAAAAGTGAAGTCAAAAAGTTTCAGCAATGAAAATGAAAAATGGAATGTTTCTTTAAAGGGATTTCTTAAAATTTCTTCAAAAATGAAAATTCTGTTATCATTTCCTCACCCTCATGTTTTTACAAACCGATATGGAAAAAGTAGACCTTAAAAGTACAATGAAAGAGGACTTATGTCATCTGAAGCTATATGAAAGCTGTGTGTGAAAAATAGAATGCAATTTAATTTGTATGGACGCTTTTGGTTGCAATGAAACTCATGAGAAAGAGAGTGAGAAAGAGTGTGAGTGAGCAAGAGAAAGAGAGAGCTTTGGTAAGGATGAATGGATCGGTGCTGATTTCCTCACCGCGGGTGACAGCACTTTTTAATTAAGGTGTGAATGGAAGGATGGAGAGAGAAACGGAGAGAAAAAGAGCGGGAGAGAGAGATGGAGATATATCATGGGCTCTTTACATGGATGCAACTTATCGCAGCAGTGACAGCTCAGCACAGCGATGATTCCATTAATAGAAATTAATGCAGAGATGAACAAAAAACATCTGGGCACACACAAGCACGCACGCACACACAAACGATTTGTATTTAGGGAGCTGTACATTTTAGGTCCTTTTTTGTGTTTTTCTGCATTTTGACTGTTGTAGTCTGTTAAATGCATCAACTAGAACCTCACAATATTAAAGGGTAAAGGTATAAAAGGGTTAGACTTTGTCATTCAAAACATGTTTTTCAAACTGAAATATGAGTAATTATTTACTAGTAATCCTTCCCTCTAGTGATCCACAACTACTGCAACTCGCTGAGTCAGTGAATTGAACCTAAGAACAGAATCAGTCTGATCGGTTCGTAAAACTGGATTAATTGAAAGGATCTGATTGTTCACAAATCGGACATGGCTACGTCTCTCATGAACTCTCATGAATGCGTAAAGTAGAGCCAGGGCGAACTGATTAAGTTTGAACTTTGTGAGAGAAGTGGCCATGTGCAGTATGAACAAATCATTCAGTCAGATGTCTGATCTTTTCAATGAATCGGTTAATTCAGGTCTGAAATGTTTACAAAGACTCACTAAGCCAGGGATCCAGTCACAGCTTACTGTTAATGACTTCAATTTCAGTGTGTTCCATCCTCACCAAAAAGATTGTGCACAAGTCATATGGATCATGTTTATGGGTTTTATTGAACAAACCATTTAAAATGACACAAAACCTTATTTTTATTCTTTGTTCATTCCAGCAACCAGGTCTGAAATCTCTTCTCGAGGCTGTCTGTAGCCCCTCTCCCCTTCTGTCTCCCTACATGAAAGGACAGATCTGTCTAAAAAAGTGCAGAGCACGCGAAATCCCCCCCTCATGGATTTATCCTCAAGACCCTCTTCCCTGAAAACACACAATAGAGCGATAGACACAGCCAGAGAATACATGCAGACTGAATGAAAATGCTAGAATGATTGCTATCTGTCTGTCCTTTTGTGTTCCTGTAATATATTGGGTAATAATACTGAGATGAGGTGAGGAATTCATAGGAGGAGGGCTGGAAGGGAACTGTCAAGTCATCTTCAGCACAAAATGAAAAAAAGAAGTCTATTGTTAGGACCATTTTTTTCCATTGTGACATTATTTTCATTCATTTTCATTAATGTAAAGAAAAAAAAAGATGCGTTAAATGGTAAAGTATTTAACATTATAATAACATTTTACATTTGTTTTATAAACTGCCTTTGCTGATTTCTGATTTCAGTAATTTCAACCATTAATGTAATGGTTTTCAAAATCAGCTTCACTTTTTATGCTAAAGATGAATAGACAGACAGACAGACAGACAGACAGACGATGGAATGGATGAATGGATGGATGGATAGACAGACAGACAGACAGTGGATGGATGGATAGATAGATAGATAGACAGCCAGACAGACAGACAGACGATGGATGGATGGATGGACAGACAGACAGACAGACAGACAGACAGACGGTGGATGGATGGATGGATGGATTGACAGACAGCCAGACGATGGATAGATAGATAGATAGATAGATAGATAGATAGATAGATAGATAGATAGATAGATAGATAGATAGATAGATAGATAGATAGATAGATAGATAGATAGATAGATAGATAGATAGATAGATAGATAGAATGGCAGACAAACAGACCAACCGACTGACCAACCAACACATAGTTGGATGGATAGATGGATAGACAGATAGAATGATAGACAGAACGACCGTCAGACAGACAGATAGATAGATAGATAGATAGATAGATAGATAGATAGATAGATAGATAGATAGATAGATAGATAGATAGATAGATAGATAGATAGATAGATAGATAGATAGATAGATAGATAGATAGATAGATAGATAGATAGATAGAATGGAAGACAAACAGACCCACCGACCAACCAACAGATAGTTAGATGGATAGACAGATAAAATGATAGACAGACAGACAGACAGACAGATAGATAGATAGATAGATAGATAGATAGATAGATAGATAGATAGATAGATAGATAGATAGATAGATAGATAGATAGATAGATAGATAGATAGATAGATAGAATGGCAGACAAACAGACCAACCAACTGACCAACCAACACATAGTTGGATGGATAGATGGATAGACAGATAGAATGATAGACAGAACGACCGTCAGACAGACAGATAGATAGATAGATGATAGATAGATAGATAGATAGATAGATAGATAGATAGATAGATAGATAGATAGATAGATAGATAGATAGATAGATAGATAGATAGATAGATAGATAGATAGATAGATAGATAGATAGATAGATAGATAGATAGATAGATAGATAGATAGGCAGACAAACAGACCGACCAACCAACAGATAGTTAGATGGATAGATGAATAGAATGATAGACAGACAGACCGACCGGCCGGCCGGCAGACAGATAGATATATATAATTGTGCATTTTTCCATGAGTATCTCTGTGTGTGCGCTTGGCTAGTTTCTCCCCTTCAGACGATAGAGTTGAAAGGGTTAGAAGGATTCGGTTGTTGCCTTAAATGCCACCTCATTTTAAGGGTACCTTTTAAAGCCATAATAGCAGTGGAAATGTCAACACTTGAAAGAAGCCCCAACCATCCTTATACCTTTTATTCAGTCTCTTATGACTGGCACATCAGCACGAATGGGAGTCTTGGCTTCAGGCAATACTCAACTCCTTGTCTCAAGATTTTCCACCACACCAATGCATAGCTCTGAAGATCTTTAACATGGTTTTAGGACGCCCCGCAGCTCGCTTTTGAAGGGAAATTTCACAAGTTTTCAGAAAATTCTTAGATATTGAGAGTTCTGGAGTCGTGCATTTGGGGTTTATGAGTCTCTTTGTGTCTAATTTTTACAGAGTCTCATTTTAAAATTTGATTCTCTGGCTGCATCTCTATTCCTGTGTTGCTTTAATATCAGAGGCTCCATCCATTCTCAACTCCCTAAACATGGGCAATGATCATATAACTCGAGCAATGTTAGAAATGTTCCCACTGGTATAGATTCTCCTGAGCTCTAGCTTTTACCAGTTGTGGGGTAAGGATGAAGTAGTCATGAAGTTTGTTCAGTCAGAGAGAAGGAGGAGTTTTCCTAATGCAAGCTAGACAGCCGTGTTTATCTATGCATTTGCAGAAGCCGGCATCAGACCCAGAACTGTCAATCAAACCACCCTCTTTCTCTCTGAACCTGCTCTTTCTGATGTGTGTTGCGATGTAAACATAAGTGTGATAGTGAGTTCCACTCACCTTTTGTGAAGGTGTACATTTGTTTTGTTTTTTATCTGAAAAAAAAAAAAAATCTTTAGGCTTGTCTTCTCATAAGGTTGATGGCAATAATCATGCAACCATGTTCTCAATGTCTGAGTCATTCCTTTTATGTAGTACCTTTTTAAATCTGTAATATGCTCATCTTTTAAAATGTTGATTTCATCAAACTGATTCTTGTAATTGTTCTTAAGCTGGGCTTTAAAACGGAAACGGTGATGTGTTGAACACCCTGTTCTGATGATGCAGGAGTTCCAACTATGGCAGCTGAGAAGGCCATTCTTTGTGTTCTTTTTGAATAATTTTCGGAGCCTGATGAAATCGCTATAAATACATGTAAAAAACTGTCCTTGTCACTGCCCTTGCTGTTCACAATAAAAGAGTGAATGGGAACTGTGGTTCCTAATTATTGTGATCCAACATTTGCCTCACATTTCAGGATGAAAAGACAAACACGTCTTCTAATATCTTCAATTGTTTCGTATACCGAGCTGCAGCGGACACATTTGTAAACGACTTTACTTGGACTCATTGTGCGAGCTGTCTCTTTAAAACCGCATGGTTTGTATACATGTTGTTGACTGACATTTTTGACACACCCACCAAACAAGAGAAAACGTCAAAACGTCTCAAACCCCGTTGCACACGTGGCGTTCAACCCGGAAACCGTAGCAAAAACGTTGCGCTCCGGTTTGAGCTTGAACGTGCCCCTGATGTATTCTCAACAATAATGATGTCACTTCCTGGAGGATGATGTCATCCAGGAACTGGCTTTTATAAGTTAAAATGATTTTGTTTTACTGAAGACTAACAGGATACAAATTGAAGTGCATGAGGACACCTATGAATTGATCACCAATTTAAAAAAAAAAAAGTAAATAAATTGCTAATAATGTTTAATTAGTAAGTTCAGGGAGAAATTACAAGAATGGCATCATCAGTTTTATCTTAAATTGTGAACTAATTTAAAATGAATTAGAGCAAACAAATTCATTTGATTTCCATTTTTACAAAGTGGGAGTTAAATATTCTATGAAGGTTACGTGAAAATGCTGCACAGTAGGAATGACCTGTCCGCTAATTCCTCAGTTGTCGTTCGGCTGATATGTGGTTAAAAACCCCTCTCTTTGCACAGTTGTCATGGTGAAAGACCAGAAAGTATTTCTGTCTCCTAATCTTAGCTCCATTTAGAATAATAATGACCTGAATGATATCCGCTATGTGTGAAGGCGGCATGAAAAGGACTGTTGCGCATGTTAGGATGAACGCTAGCATGTGGAAGGAGTGTTCGGTGAAGATAGCAGGGAAAGCACATTGGGTGGGGTGGTAGAAGAAGGCTTTGTTATGCTGGATCCTATTACAGCTTTGGGGATGACCCTTGGACCTCCAGAGAAGAGCCCTGTGTGTCACTTCCTGTCTTGGATATGGTAAACTATTATATTTTGTAGAGAGCATCATAAATGTATTGAATGCTTCCAGACTTCTATTAGCATTGTGAGGAAAGGTTAACAAAACATAAGGTAATTGGAAATGTGGGTGTCATGTCACAAACTTTATTTACAATATCCACACAGCAATACCATTAGGGAGATATTATTTTAGCTTTAAGTCAGCATTCCCAAACAGTTTTACTTCTAGAATGTGATGTTTTTCCCGCCAGGTCTTGGTGACATCATCCAACATGCACCAGTTGCATAGCAACTTGTATTAATGTAGGAAATGGGGTTCATTTGGATTTCCGATTTCATTGGATTTAGGTTTCAACTCCGTATAGCAGTGTTTTTGTCCCTTGTGTGTTTTGACAGCATAAGTATTCCTGTTAGCCACGCAGTGCTCACTCAGGGATTTGGTAGTGCTTGTGATATATGTGTTTAATTTGCCTTGCGTTCACGCCACTCTGCTTGGCCAAATTAGCGTTAAGTATGTGGCTAATAACTAACTTATCTAAACCACTACCTCACCTCGCTTTCCTTTCTGTCTCTTTCCTATTTGTCTTAGTTGAGACCTGTGGAGGCCACCTGGATGCCAGCGATGCCGGTTACATCACATCTCCAGGATACCCTCTGGAATACCCGCCCCATCAGAGCTGCCAGTGGGTGATCAGCGCACCCGAACCCTCACAGCGCATCGTGCTCAACTTTAACCCCCACTTTGAGCTGGAACGACTGGATTGCAGGTGAGAAGAATGTGTGGGATAAAGGAAATTAGATTGAAAAAAGGGAAAAATTAAGCACTAGTCCTACGGAATGACGAACGATAAGGACGTGCGTGCAATTAATTTACCTCCGATGGAGCATTCGCAAAGCCTGCCTTGTGTGCTGAATTGTTGATGAGGTGACAGTGGAAGATAAGGGAAAAGAGGGTGTGAAAGAGGTAGATGTGGAATATACTTAATTTATCGGATGAGAGAGAAAGATGTGAGTCAGGGGGAAGGTATGATGTGGAAAACAGAGATATGTGGTATGGAGAATTTAGGAGAAAAAGGCGACTTGGAGAGGAGGAGTGCTAGGTGGAACTATGTGAAAAGAGGAATGACGTTAAGAGAGATATAATAGGGTTTAGAGTGAGCCTAAAGGGCTTACGCAGGGATGCAGTGCAGCTGTCACTGGCAAAGGGGGTCGTCTAGAAGGCTTTTTGTAGAACTGTTTCCCCTCAGCTGTAAAATTAATTATGTTCATCCATAGGCTCTCACTTCTCAGAGTCTGACTTCCATTATAATGACCAGTAAATCAGTTCCACCAACGTCTGTCCGTTTCTTTTACCCTTATATAGTCTCAGCCTCAGACGTCACGCCCACGGACCGTTGGCTGAACGTCTGATGCATATGGCACGAAAAATTGGAAACACTAAAGGAGTTTCGAAGTCGTCATCTGATTGAATTCTACAGAATTTCTGGGAGACGTGTGTGTCACGTTCTTTAATGGTCCACCTGGAAACAAAGATGCTGTGACGCCAAACCTGCTTATGGAAGAAGCAAGCTATTACACAACTGTGACAATGAGTGTTTATCAGGATTAAATCAATTTGGATTTCCAAAAGTATGTAACGTTTGAAATACATCCAAGAGTTTTACACACAGTCTGTTATTGTAGGGACTTTGAGGTTAAATTTCCACTCCCCTAAACATGACGTGGAACAAAACGAACTGTGATTGGTTTGCTTTACATGTCAGTGAGACAGCCTCTGGCCGGTCCTTGGCCAATGAGAGGTGCTATGGAGTCCAGACCTTCTGCCGTCAATCTGAAGGTCTGGGCACACGAGACTGACCCTTATATAGCTTAGAAGCTGCGTTTCCACTGAAATTATCCAGAACAATTTGTCCCAGGAACTTTTTCCCCCAGACCTGTTGTTGTCAGCGTTTCCAACGCAGTCTAAAGTACCGTTAAGATTAGCCAAGTTAGTCTGGTGAGGTTGGGCTGCGCGCAACGTTCCAGTTCCCGCTGGATTTCGCCCTCCGCATATAAGCTTAATAAAGCCTGAACCTCATCGTCGGTCCATCTGTAGTATTTTTTAAACTCCATTGTTGATTCGAATAGCAAACAACTCTTACTGTATGCACCGCAACAGACTTTTAAAAATGGTAGTTGAAATAAAATACTGGAGTCAACCAATCAAAATGCTGCGTGAGCTCAACCAATGAACATGTTTAGCTGCCAAGTCCCACCCCCGAAAATTCCTGAACTTTGAAAAAGTACTATCTCATGAGCAAGGACTTTGTGATTTGGTATCTTTTTACTCTGAACTTCATTTAGACCCTGTTCCCTGCGCTCGAAACACACCGAGTACCACCCAAAAGTCCCTAGTTCCTGGGGAAAGTTCCTGCGGGTGAAACGCGGTATCCTAAAACAGGGGTGGTCAATCCTGGTTCTGGAGGGCCATTATCCTGCATTATTTAAGTCCCGCTCTAATTAAACACATTCAAACCAGTTAATCGCGGTGTTCAGGATTGCTAGAAACTTTAGGAGAATGTGTTGGGGCAGGTTGGAGCTAAACTTGACAGGACATTGGACCTCCAGGAGCAGGATTAGACACCCTTGTCCTATAAGCTATTTGTTTAATACATTTCTAAAGTTTAACTGTTGTGCAGATGGCAAGATATATTCTGTTCGTCAACAAATTCACAAAGTGAATTCAGATTCTAAATTTTGAATCGGGTGTAGAACTCTAAACGGCCAATCATATTTTCAATAAAAATAGTGACAGCTAGCAATGAAACAGTTCACAATGTGGCGTGACAAATCTGGTCATGGTTTAAAGGAGTAGTTCAGCTGAAAATGAAAATCTTGTCATCATTTATGCACCCTAATGCCTTTCCCAACCTGTATACATTTTTTTTTCTGGCGAATTGAAAAAAAGATACTCACCCTCAGTTTTGGTACAACATGAGACTGAGAAAATGATGAAAGAAATTTCATTTTTGGGTGAACTATTCCATTAAGTCTCTCTAAAAGACTAGTGACAAATGGTCTTGTACTTTGGAGACATTAGTGTAAATTGCTGTCTGAGAATTTTACTGTCTGAAATTATTATCTGTCTTCTTCAGGGCGGCATTGTCCCTGCTGGTGTGAAATGAATGTTGTTTTTAAGCACTTTTCTTTATGAGTGGTTTAAACCCACTGTGGCTTCCCCATGGGCCTCCAATTTGTATAGCAGCAGTGGGGGAGGTTGTATCTCGGTTACATCTGTAGGATTCCCCTAAAAAAAACAGCTGTGAAGATACATACCATTTAAATTAGGCAATGTGCCAAGTCCTCATATGTTTATATAAGCAAGCAAGGCATTCACTGCTGTGGTACATTTGGAGATTTATCCAAACAGCCAAGGAAGAGACATTGGGTGAAGGGGGAAGAGACAGAGAGAGAAGGACAGACCAAAAATACACACCTCAGTGGCTGATCTTTTCTGCTGATACAGCTCAGGCTAATGCCCCCTTCACTCCCCAAATGAACATTCTGGATTTGCTGTGTACAAATGTTCAATCTCTTTTCCTGCTTGGGTGGCTTCATCAGGTCGGACAGCTCCACTCTGGCTGTATTTGTTGTTTAGATCAGGCTTCCTAAATGAGAAAGAGTGTACAGAGGTGTCAGAGTGGTAATACCTTGAAAGACATTCCCGATTGGACTCAAGAACAGGTAAAAGTCTTAGGTCACTTAGCACAGGGGGAAATGTAAAGGTGGTTGCCCAAAATTGTGTGAATGGATACTTAGTATTAGGCATGTAACGGTACACGTATTCGTACCGAACCGTTTTGGAACAGGGCTTTCGGTTCGGTGCACGTGTGTACTGTTAAAGACTGTTCCGATTCAGACTGTTACAGAACAGTTAACAATCGGCTTGTTTTAAGTGCGAGTTTTAAGACTTCAATCCGAGTTACCACACGAACATATTAAGTATTCAGTCCATTTTATCACGACATTCAAACGATAAATTGCCGTTTTGACGCTCTTTAAAGTGGCGTGACTGATCACTGATCACAGTTCAAGCGGCCGCGCGACGCGCTCGTGCGTGAACGCGATCATCTGTGAACGCGATCGATCATCTCTTCCTAAAGAATAAACATGAATGAACATCTGAAGGTATGTTGAGGATACATTACAACTTACTGTCATGTATATATGTGGTGTAATCGCTCAATCAGTGTCTCAACGGCGGAAAGACGTCAATATAACTGCTTGTAAACTAAACAATGTCACTTAGCATCACATTTACCTCAGGCAGTCATTCAGTGTCCACAGAATTGTATTCACTAGAGAAATCAACTCTGTCACTAAATATATGCTCTATATTAGCCTATATATTCATTATATTCTACTTAACCTGTTAGTGATGTCTTAATTATTTCATGTATGCTTAAATAAACCTGTCATGAAAATGACAGATACTGTGTATAAATGATTAGGATATTTCAATAACGAATTGGAGAAAAACTATTTTATAATTAGATCTAGAAGTTATTGCAAAAACGTATGTGAAGTTTACATGTTGGCATACAATGTGTTATTAGAGTTTTGATTATTATACCTAAAAAGAAATAGCAACTGAGTTTAAGCTAATAGTTTGGGCTCTGTTGTTAACCTTTAATATTAATGCGCAAGTAAGGGTTCCCAATATAGTTTACAGCAATATTTTCAATAAACTTTGTTATAATTTAATTCATTTACTTTTTTTTCAGTAAACCACTGTTTAATAAAAATAAATAAAAAGCAATTTTGTAAAACTGCTGTACCGAACCCGTACCGAACAGTGACTTCAAAACCGAGGTGCGTACCGAACCGTCAGTTTTGTGTACCGTTACACCCCTACTTAGTATTGATATTCTTGTGCATGATAATACAGGAGTTTTCAGTCCTGCACTTTCCTGCAGAGTTTAGCTCCAACACACTTGCCTGGAAGTTTCTAGAAGGCCTTGATTAGATGGTTCAGATGTGTTTAATTTGGGTTGGAGCTACACTCTGCTGGAAGATGGCCCTACAAGAGCAGGATTGGACACCCATTTCAGAGTTGCAGATTGGAGGAAACATGAGCAACAGAAGGCTTTTTTTTTTGTTGCACTTAACACTGGGTTAACGTCACTCTAAACACCATTTTTTTTTACCCCAAGTAAAGGAACATTTCACACTTGTAATTTAGAATATTGTATATTTTTGCTCTGGAGCAGGGTTAGCTCTACTTTTGCAGTGTTAACCCTGCATTGCGGTGCCAAACAACCTACATGATTAGCAACAGATAATCAATCACGTACATATTTGTATGCTTTTGACAGTCACGGAAACACATTGTATATAAACAGTAAATTCACAGTTTGAGAGGAAAAATATCCCATGCTGACAAAAAACGTGACAATTTGAGTGAAGACTGAGACCGTTTCATTGTTACCTTTATAGTCCGAAGTATCCATTCAGTATAAACTCTAGTCAGCAATTCAAGGATTTGTGCAATGCTAGAGCTTTTATGTGAGTAGGTCATGTGCTGCGTTCATCCAATCAATGACGCTGACCCCGCTAATATGCAAATAAGAACATTAACCCAGGGTTTAGAAATGTACAATATGAAACTTCAGGTTATGAATACACAGGATTAATTGTTTACCCCAGGAAAATTATAAGCAGTGTGAAACGTGAAGCAAGTTAACCCAGGATTCAGTTTACCCAGGGTTTAGAATTACCCAGGGTTAATTATTTCAAGTGTGAAAAGCCCTAGCGACTGTTGACGAATCGATGCAACAATCAACAGTACAATTATATGCCAACCTTCAGCGTGGATGCCCCTTCAGACCATGGTAGTCTGGTGTAAAGAGAATGTGCAAGTGTGCCTAGGCATATCTTGGTTACTTGCAAGTGTCTGAATCAAAACTCTCGAATATTTCACTGATTCAATGCCAGTAACATCCCAAATCAAGCAAGAAGTTTCTTGGAAGTCTAATTGTAGTGGCCTGGTTTCCTAACAAACTGATATAAATCTGCCCACCCTGGATATTGAGTAAAGCCAGCCCAGTCAGATTAGAGTTTGCCGTTTTGGGCAAACTCTTGCCCTTATTGTGTGTAGTGTGCACTATCAGAAACACTGTGCAAAAATTGCACTATTAGGGGTACTACAGCTTGTCAGTGGGGTAGTACCCTTAAAAGAGCAAAATTGTACCTCATCTACCCCTAAATGGTGCACATTGCCTTGTATCCTTGATGTACTACTATGAACCTTTATGGGGTAAATAGATGTCCTTTTGAGGGTATTGCCCCTGTGACAGACTGTTGTACCCCTAATGGTACAATGTATGCACATTTGTTCTGAGAGTGTAAAGTCTGTCTGAGGTTGATACTAGATATTAGCAGGGAAGGATTGTTGTTTATTTGCTGTCAGTTGTAGTGAGCTGAAATTGAGCTCAAATGTATTTTGTAGTCTTGAGAGGTTATGGAACAAAACACACACTGTCCATGTACCACACTCATTCTTAACCCTCATTACTCCATCCCACAATCTGAAAGTGTGTAAGGAAAGTAGCAAGAAATGAGTAATGGAAAATCTGAAGAGGTGTCGGATGCTTTACGATACTATGCTTCGTAAACAGGTCTCTTTCTAATGGTCCACTTCAAGCGTCCATCTCCTCCATCTGTATTTTGCTATATATACAATGAGTCATCGTCAGCACATTTAAGCGACGTATGATTGAAAGGCCTGGCTCCGTCTTTTAGATGGCAAACACTCACACACACTAGCAAGCACATTTAAATTCACCTTGTGCTTATGAGTGCTGGCTCGGAGTCTCCGTTGCTCGGAGGAGCTGCCTCAGTTTAGCTTAGCTTGCACAATTTACTCTAGACAAGGTCAAAGCAGCTCCTTGTGCCCTAAACCATACTAACTAATGTGCTTCTAAAAAGCATCGTGTGGCTCACATGATGTAGTTAGGATAGGTGTGGTATCAACGACATTTTTCAAGGGGCACTTCAGCAGGCAATTTTTATTCCTGTAGCAAAGCCAGATGGCTTTTACCTGGAGGGCTGTGAGCAGATTGATCTGAGATAGATGCAATAAAAATGGCAAATGAAATATATGGCCATATCTTTAATGTGATACTCTTGTCCTTTGAGATGACGGAAAAAGTGTGGTGTGGTCAGGAGGAGAGATCTATCTATCTATCTATCTATCTATCTATCTATCTATCTATCTATCTATCTATCTATCTATCTATCTATCTATCTATCTATCTATCTATCTATCTATCTATCTATCTATCTATCCATCCATCCATCCATCCATCCATCCATCCATCCATCCATCCATCCATCCATCCATCCATCCATCCATCCATCCATCCATCCATCCATCCATCCATCCATCCATCCATCCATCCATCCATCCATCCATATCTATCTATCTATCTATCTATCTATCTATCTATCTATCTATCTATCTATCTATCTATCTATCTATCTATCTATCTATCTATCTATCTATCTATCTATCTATCTATCTATCTATCTATCTATCTATCTATCTATCTATCTATCTATCTATCTATCTATCTATCTATCTATCTATCTATCTATCTATCTATCTATCTATCTATCTATCTTATCTGTCTGTCTGTCTGTCTGTCTGTCTGTCTGTCTGTCTGTCTGTCTGTCTGTCTGTCTGTCTGTCGTCCATCCGTCTGTATCCATCCACTCTATCTATCTATCTATCTATCTATCTATCTATCTATCTATCTATCTATCTATCTATCTATCTATCTATCTATCTATCTATCTATCTATCTATCTATCTATCTATCTATCTATCTGTCTGTCTGTCTGTCTGTCTGTCTGTCTGTCTGTCTGTCTGTCTGTCTGTCTGTCTGTCTGTCTGTCTGTCTGTCTGTCTGTCTGTCTGTCTGTCTGTCTGTCTGTCGTCCGTCCATTTCCATCCATTTCCATCCATTTCCATCCATTTCCATCCACTCTATCTATCTATCCATCTATCTATCTATCTGTCTGTCTGTCTGTCTGTCTGTCTGTCTGTCGTCCATCCGTCCGTATCCATCCACTCTATCTATCTATCTATCTATCTATCTATCTATCTATCTATCTATCTATCTATCTATCTATCTATCTATCTATCTATCTATCTATCTATCTATCTATCTATCTATCTATCTATCTATCTATCTATCTATCTATCTATCTATCTATCTATCTATCTATCTATCTATCTATCTATCTATCTATCTATCTATCTATCTATCTATCTATCTATCTATCTATCTATCTATCTATCTATCTATCTATCTATCTATCTATCTATCTATCTATCTATCTATCACCCATTTGAATACATTTCTCCACCCATTTGTCTCATCATTATTCTCAGAGTAGATCTCCATTATATTTTCTCAGCTTAACACATTACTCTATATGCAAACAGCAGGTTCCTTGTGAATGCTAAATACTGAGTTCATGTAATGCATACAGAGGGAAAAGTAAATTGTTGTAGAAGGATTTAAATGCTGTAGTGCAGTGGAAAGGCTTAAATCGAAACCAGATCTGATTCAGAATCACCTCTCAGACATAAAATATTGACAGAGAGACAGTTGTTTTGGCTGAGGAGGGAATCTAGAAGAATTACTGGTAAGCGTCAGACAGATGTGAGCGATGAAGTCTGCATCACTCAAGGGAGTCTACGCTTCACTCTAGTGATGAAAGTTCTCACGTTTACTATGCAGTGATATCTTCAGATGTTGAGGTGCTAAGCTATTGAGCAGCATCAGCGTTTCTAAATTGCGAGCATGATATCACCCTATTTCCACTTTTCCTTAGGGACAAAGGATCAATGCATGTCCTTTGCCCTTAATGAAGAATCAATGGACCCAGCACGTTCAGAAGAGTGAGGTCATGGTCAAGAAGGTCACAAACCAGCGGACCAAAGGCCACAAGGGTCATGTGCACAAAACGAGCATCAAATAAATGAAAAAATCACAGTTACAATGATGGCTATTCTTAAATCAATAATTTCTCAACAAACATAATGAATTGTTTCCAGCTCCTACAATCTGAAATACCAAACGTAGGCTACCTGTGACCGCACATCAGTTCATTTCAAGCTACAACTTACTTGGAAATGTGTTTGTCAGCATTACTGGCAATTGGCATACATTATTCCTTTGTCCACTAACTGGCCACAGTTAATCAATTTTCTGAATATCGATAGTCTTTATATATGTCAGTTAGTAAAGGCTTGTCTTAGTAGAGCTTGATGATGGTTTCATATGCTTGATAATTATTCAAATAGGTCAATAATGTTTTTTTAGGACACAGCAATTTCAGTGATGTTTTTAGGGCATTGGAAATATATCAGCAACCCCGGAGTGTATCAAGATATTGATAGCTTAAAAAAATGCAATCAATCTGGAGCAGTATAAAGTGACACATTTGGGAATTCAAATATTTAAAAAAGTCTCTTTTTACCCCGAGAAGCCAATTTTCCCCTGAAAAAGTTTTAATATCGTTGATGGAAAAAAAGGACCTAATGCATTCTGATAAGGCCTAAGGCTTTCGATGGCAACATAATGGGAATTTGGAGACGGCACGTTTTGACGGGAATATACTGAATCTCGGAAGGCCAGAAAATTCTCTCTTCTAAAGGTGTGAGTTTTGAAAAAAAAAAAAATCACAAATGTTGCTTTATAGCCAGTTTTAGTGTTGTTTATGAAAGCCTCAGGCTCCTGTGGTCTACCCCAGTCATCTGTAAATGTCAGCGCTGTATCGGACAGCCATGCTATTTGTTTCCCGACCGGATTGAAGATGGCAACCCTCCCTCCCCCTTGGGAACCCTCCCCGGCATCTATTTAATATTTCACAGGCACTTATAGCTTATTAGGCAGCCCCCCCGGGGGCCAAACGTGCAGCTTTCCATGCAGACTCTCAGCATTATTTAATTTCAATTTTACTGTCTTGGCCGGTTGACGAGCCGTCCTGGAGCACGTCCTGCGGCTGCTGGTCTAAAAGCATGGCAGAATTCAAATGAGCGGCCATTGTGTTTTTTGATTTTGAAAAGCCAATGTGATTGTGTGTCAGACTGAATTATATTCTGAAAGCCACTGAGCTGAGTTTGAGAAAGATAGAGCTACAGGGCGTCTTCATAGGACAATAAAGATATGCCATACAGCCTATCACAAGAGCTGTTTGATTTTAGCTACGTTTCATTTCCAGGAATCAGCAAGGATCATGAACCATGATTTGCTACTTGCTATTGCTATCTAAGTACAGTGGCAAGAAAAAGTATGTGAACCCCAGAATGTGAATAATTCGAACAAAATATGAGATCATACAAAATGCATGTTATTTTTTTATTTAGTACTGTCCTGAATAAGATTTTACATAAAAGATGTTTACATATAGTCCACAAGACAAAAAAAAAGCTGAATTTATCTTAATTAATGCTTAATTAAGCATTAAGAGCCAGGGGGGTGAAAACTTAAATTTAAAGGTAAATTGTACTTAATTTGTCTTCTAGGAAACATGAAAGTTGCTTCTGTTGCTTCGAAAGGCCATACAAAAAATAATAATAATAATAATTTAAACATAATAAGAAATATTTGGACATCTTCATCGTGTTCAAAAGTTTTTACCCCCCGGACAAACAAGGGACTCAAGAACAACCATCACACACCAAAAAAAACCCCCATTTTGGATCATCCAGGTAACGACAAAGAGTATTAAGAATCAAGGGTTCATAAACTTTTGAACGGGGTCATTTTTATACATTCAGCTCTTTTTTTGTCTTGTGGACTATATGTAAACATCTTTTATGTAAAATATATTATTCAGGACAGTACTAAATACAAAATAACATTGAATGATCTCTCTTATATTGTTAAAATTATTCATATTTTCACAGATTCTGCAACGGATTCAAATGCTACTCTAAGGTACTTCTAAGTACACTGGGTAAACCCAGCCTGATCTGCCAGCGATTTGATTTCGCCCGGCAACTCAGTCTAAAAACCCATTCATTCATTTCTACTGCTTCTGTTACACTTTTGCGGGAACCAATCACAGACTGGCTTATCCACCTGGCCCACTATTGGAGGGATTATCACGATGATGGATAGAGAAGCGATGGGTCGTTGCCTGTTGATCACGCCTCTTGTGGTCTGATTGGTTGAAGGACTATCCAATTGCGTTCAGAGTCATTTGAATTATGCTTGTTTATCACGCCTCTTGTGGTCTGATTGGTTGAAGGACTATCCAATTGCGTACAGAGTCATTTAATTTATGCACGTTTATGCTCGCTTGTGCAGTAGAAAATACAGAGCAGACTCCCCAGACCAATGTTCAATCTTAAATTAAGCTTGGTCTGGTGATAGCCAGACAAACTTCTAAGTATACCACTATACTAAGTATGACACCATATATACCATATATATATACATATTTGCTTGAATACATTTTTTTTTACCACAATGGCCTACCATTAGTTACTTTTATGGTGCTATAAGGTAGCCTAGAAATCTAGACGCACCCTAGCGGCAGCAAATGTAGTTTGCAGCCAGGGTCGTCTAGCAACTCTCCGTTGGCTTGCGAGCTGGAATAACCACACTCTGGTCAGGCCAATCACATCGAGTATAGAGTCGGTGGGCGGGCTTAACATAATGACGGCAGAGTTGCTGCGGTTCTGCGTGCTACTAGTAAACAAAGAAGCTGGCGAACATCAGTCTTTCGAATAGGCTTTGGCCGCGACTCTGGAAAACGAAGCTTTTGTTTGACAAAATAACAAAGAACAGCACTGAAGTCCTTCTTAAGAAAGGAAGATGTGTTCGGAGTTTTGCCGATTGGATACGGTGAAAGTTTAATCTTTCATCTAGCTCTGCTTCACCTTCTTCGTTGCTCTGGTTGGTTGTAGCGCCATCCTATTGCGTGCAGAGGGAATTTGAAAGACAACCGTTTATCCTGCCCCTCGGATTGAGCCCTGCCAATGGTGTGTTCCCAGACCCAACATCTTGATGTGGGTCTGGCTTGTCACTAGCTATAAGGTACATAGAAGAACATTTAATCATTGTAGTGTCCATAATACATAACATTACTCACATATTTGTTATGTGCAATGGACGCCTGAGCCAAATATAAAATCCGACAGTGACGTTTACCAAGCCAGAGGGTCTTATGATTTAAGAAACACATGCTGGAGTGTTGTTTATTGTGTAGGTCGGTTTCAGGAGGCTCAGAGATTAATGGGGTCCAGGCTTATGTTACGCCCAGTGTCACCAAAGCACAACTTTTTTTTTGATTACAGGCAGGAAACAAACACGCTGTAGTACTGTAAATGCACAAGACAAACAAGGATAGTAGTATCCGTACCCCTGTGTATCTGTCTGTCTGTGTATTTCTCCAGACAAACTGCTCTTTAGGGCAGCTAGTGACACCTCGGGGGACTTTGCAGGCCTGAAAAAAATGCTTGAAAAACACCGTAGGTGTGAAAAGCAATTAGCAGTGAAGAGGCTGGAGGGGAGAGGAGACAGAAAGTGAGATTGGAGAGGAAGACATGTCTGAACATGAGACAGGGACACGGGGCCTTTGCCCTCCTCGTGTCAAGCCTCTCTTCCCTGCGCACACTTACAGACATACCACTGTCTAGGGAGTTTTCATTGCCGCCTGTAGCACCTGAATAACCGTTGAATCGTGCATAATTAGCATGCATAATTGCAGCTCTATTGCACCGCGGTAAACAATTTGAGCTGTACGCCTATAAAACAATGTTATAATACTGTGATAATGAGAAAAAAGCTTCTTGCGTTCAGTCACAATTGCTGTAAAATTGATATATACACTTGATTTGAGGCATTCATTTTTGTGTGGGAAATAAGTGATCCGGGCACTTTTGTTGATCAATGGGCATTCTGGTTTGTTTCCACTCTCAAGCGTGTCTCGAAATGCACCGGAGCCAAGTGGAGGCGTCTAGAGATGGTCAATATCCACATTTGACACACTCACTTGTCACTGCTAATCCAGGAGCCAAGAGCCCCTACAAAATCAATTACAACCTAATTACCTTTGCACACAGTTTACAAGCCTTCATCCCAGATCGTCTGGTATTTGAGGTGAGATGGACACAAACAGAGAGTGAGGGAGAGTTTGTGTGTGTGTGCATGTGTGTGTGGCTTTCCTCACAGTATGTAGCTGTACTTTAGGAAGCTTGTTCCCAAAAGTCGTTAGAGGAGAGGCTAGGGGATGGATTAAATATTCACAATTGTGTTCAGTTCAGATTCAAAGCACTGATTCAAAACTCTGCCATCCCTTAAAAATTTCTGACATGTTATAAAACTCTTGTGCATTTTTTATGCATTTAGATGCTGTACATATATACATATATGTACGTGTGCTTGTAAATGTGTAGGTTGTTGAGACGTCTTAGGTCTAAATATACTCCGCTGTACCTGAAGTCTCCAAGTGTGCGGTCGGCCAGGGGGGTCCAGAGCAATGAAAAGTCAGAGACACCTGCCTCTTTATGTCATACTGAGGGGCCCGGGGCCGTGTCAGGTTTTCACAAACACACACACACACACACACACACACATGCACACACACACACACTCACACACGTTGGTGCACCTATCATTATGAGGACATTTTATAGGCGTAATAATTTTCATACTGAACAAACTGTATATTCTACCCCCTTACACTAACCCTACCCCTAAACCTACCCGTCACAGAAAACTTTATGCATTTTTACATTTTAAAAAAACATTATGTAGTATGTTTTTGAGCTATTTTCAGTATGTGGACTCCTCACAAACCACATTTACGTTGTAATACCAGTGTAATACCCATGTCATTATACAAATTTGTGTCCTCATAAATCATATTAACAAGCACACAGCCAGCAGTTATGCAGCTCCACCATGCATAATTCAATTCAATACAAAACAAGATAAAAACAAATAAAAAGTTTCTGTTTATGCCCTAAATGCCATATTAATATATTAATTATTCTCATTATTATTGTTAACTGTTTCCATCTTGCAGATTTACCCCTAAACGAAGGAATTCCTTGCAGTGCAGTTCTTCAAACACTTTGTGAATCAGTTGGACTGAATGATTTTTTCGAATTGTTTCAAAAGAATAAGTTGATCGGGATTCAATTGCAGGCTTGTTTTTGGGATGGTAACACTAAGATAAACCTAAACTTACAGAATTTCGAAGCCTACTACAAACAAAGTCAATTTTAAAGATTCACTCTCTCAGTATAGAGGAAGTCTGTTTGGCATGGGAATGATGGTTGGGAATGATGGCGTGTGTTTACAGGGATCTTGTTCTTGTTTAGGGGTTAAATGGGGCAAGCATTCCTGAGGTGTGAGAAGAAGTCTGACTCATGCCTCTCTATGGCCAGATTTATTATAAGGAAGCTCTCATGCAGACAGCCGGCTGGATTTTTGGGAGTCTTTTGCCTCATTTAGACATTGTGTGTGAAGTGTTTTGGCAGAAGAGGGCAACGCACATTAAGGGATTATTTTGGCTGGACAGGTGGTCATTGTCTCAGCTCCTTCAGTCTGTCTCTGAAGTGACATGAAAAAATGTGTGTTTGTTGTGATAAGGCAGCAGTCCACCGAGGGTCAAAGGTCACCCCAGCTCAAATTAAAACAACTCCTTGCAATTCCTTCACAGTTACTCATTGCTGCAGAAGATATTGCATTGCACTTCCTTGGGTTTTTAATGTTTGTCCTTCCCAGAGGAACAGTTTTATTGCTCTTTTATTGCTTAGGAGACTTCATAATGGAGATCTCAGTTATGCGTAAATATCAATTTATCTGATATTTTACTTTACATTCTGAGAAATAGGACATTTTTCATTAGGAGAAATAAAATTAAACAACTGTTGACTTGACACACAATAAAAGTACAGCGCTATCAAATAAATGTGGACAGCAGCTCAGATCATTTGGTCTTGGAAGAAATATTTCAGTTCATATTGAGATTTGTGCTTTTTGAATGCAGGCATTTTCAAATGTTAAGGATGCTTAACTACCAAATCTAAAAATCAGCATTTAAGCCTGCACTGTTTTTCTGCTTTTAGGTATGACTTCATTGAGATCCGAGATGGGAATTCTGAGTCCGCGGACCTGCTGGGAAAGCACTGCAGTAACATCGCTCCTCCTGCCATCATTTCCTCCGGTCCCGTCATCCACATCAAGTTTGTGTCTGATTATGCACACCAGGGTGCTGGATTCTCCCTGCGCTACGAGATCTACAAGACTGGTGAGTGAGCTCAATCCCGCTGCTCCCGTGTGGTTAAGGAAGCGGATAATTTGAGGAACACTTTTTTCCAAGGAAAATTTTCTATTCCTGACAATGAACAGCTCAAGGATTCCCATCCTATAATTCCTTTCACAGGTGCTTAGATTTTCTCAGATGGGACACTAAATTATTAAATGGCTATTTTATATATATATATATATATATATATATATATATATATATATATATATATATATATATATATATATATATATATATATATATATATATATATTTGTTAAGTTTACACACCCCTTGCTGAGTCAGTGAAAATGTGAATAATTTGAACAAAATAAGAGAGATCATACAAAATGCATGTTATTTTTTATTTAGTACTGTCCGGAATAAGATATTTTTTTCATAAAAGATGTTTACATATAGTCCACAAGACAAAAAATAGCTGCATTTAGGAAAATAACCCCGTTCAAAGGTTTATGAACCATTGATTCTCAATACTGTCGTCACCTGGATGATCCACGACAGTTTTTTGTTTTGTTTTGTGATGGTTGTTCATGAGTCCCTTGTTTGTCCTGAGCAGTTAAACTGCCCAATGTTCTAGTTTTCTAGCACCATTTGCATATTTGAACTGAGATGGATCTCAAAATCATACAGTCACTGCTGGAAAGGGTTCAAATATGCAAAAGATGCTGGAAAACAACAAAATAACATGCATTTTGTATGATCCCTTTTATTTTGTTCAAATTATTCACATTTTCACAGATTCTGCAAGGGGTTCACAAACTTTCAAGCAGCACTGTCTATCCGCTTGATAAGTCATGACGTAAGGAACGCCGTTTCTGGGTCCAAGCCTCAACTCGTTTCACTTGAGAATGCCATCGACGGCCGTTTATGAGTGCTGTTTATTCATATTAAACATCAAACAATTTAAAAAGTTAAACATTTTAAATACTTACAGTCTACACAACAGTCTCTGTGCTCACAGCGTCACAGACATTCTTATTTTAACGATTTATAAAAGATGAATCACTGTCTGGCCATCTGGAATTTTGGTATGGAGATAAAGGTTATGATTATGTATTTTTTGTATGAGCGTTTGGACCCGGGAGCTCTGCCACGTGACGTCAGACTTAACAACCGGATACTATTTACAGTATTTTTAAATGTATAGATATTATTGTTATTCTTACTTATTTAAAAGTGTGTTTATTTTGTTATTCTTTTTTTTTTTTGTGTGTGTTATAATTAGGGCTGTCAAAAGATTAATCGCGATTAATCGCATCCAAAATAAAAGTTTGTGTTTACATAATATATGTGTGTGTACTCTGTTAATTATTATTTATATATAAATACACACACAAGCATGTATATATTTAAGAAAAAAATATTATTTTTATATATAAAACATTTATATTTATATATATTATAGATTATATAAATGTATATACAGTATATACATGCATATATTTCTTAAATATATACATGAATGTGTGTGTATTTATATATAAATAATAATTAACAGAGTACACACACATATATTATGTAAACACAAACTTTTATTTTGGATGCGATTAATCGCGATTAATCTTTTGACAGCCCTAGTTATAATGTTTTCTCTTCACCTATTTAACACCTATTTAAACTACATTTTGTTTACAAATGGATTTCCCCCCCCTTAATTTTACTATTTTTGAAGTTTAGCACGAAGCTCATTTGAGAACATTCTGAGGTGAAATGCAGCTTTCACACTTTCAGTGTCAGTTGTGTCTGCTGTAGATGTGTTGTGAGGGTCCTGTTGACAAGAATTCAGCAAATGTTTGGATTCTGCATTTCGAAAAAATAAATGAATCCAGTTCGTCTTTTCAACGAGGCAATATTTCTTAAGAAACGTTTGGCACACTTCACATAAGCCATTATTTTTTGGTTACTGTCTCTCTAGATGTGAAGATAAGCAACACATTTCCTTTAGCTGTTTTCTTTCGTCGCTCTGTGATCTTGGTGTTTATGTGTGAAGTCTCAGTCGGTCTTGCCCCTTGATTGATGGTTGATTGGAGCAGGCTGGTTTTTGAGGGTCACGAGTGGCTCAGGTTGATTTTGGAGGTGCTCTTGTTACGCTGTAAATCTCGTTAGCGGAATGACCTCCTGCGACCTTTAACTCGCGGTTCCAGAAGGTCGCGGCTCCTCCGTCCTGCTGCAAGACACGCCGATTCTTAAATGTTCCCTCAAAGTTTCCGAAACGCTCCCAGACCAATTAAACATCAAGGGAGAGAAGAAAAGAAAATAAACTCAGTTTAGAGGAAAGGCGGGGAGGGGCGACGCTTAACTCTTTTCATCCCTTCGTGAGCATGCCAGGAATGCCCTCTTAATTGGACTCTGATCTCTCGTCCTTGGGGAATTAGAGTTTGGAGTGCACTGGTAATTTGTGTGTGGACTTTGGAGCCATTTGGAGCCATCTGTATTAGCCATTTACTGTACTAGCTAGAAGTATACTGACAAGGCGTCAGAAAATGTGAGCAAAGCAAAGTTCGTTTTCTTTTACAGGCTAAAGTCAAAAGAGACCACCTTTAAATCTCTGATATTGTGGTCTGTAGATAAGGCTCGGGTACGTCAATGGGATTAGACTTAGCTAAGTATAAGAAATAGTCATATTTGGCTTGGCAAACACCATTAACTAGCACTACAGCGTTCCTTGAAGAGTATTGCTCTAGCCGTACACTCATGGGAGTGCAGCGATTAATGTTGTTTTGCAACAGCGATGATTAGCCTGGTAACATTAGCACCGTGGCTTCATCGTGGCTGATGGGAAAAACAGCAGAGTTATTCTATCTCTAAGCCTTCACCTCACCTCAGTAATTGCTGAAATCATCACCATTGCCCTCAGGTACTGTTACCACAGATACAGTTGCTAACTCTAGTAGTATGACTCACGTGATAAGCCCACAATCTCATTTTACACTAACCAGAGACTGCCCAAGAACATCTTTTAATAAAGGCGTGATATGCTTTTTCTCTTTTGGGATGCTAATATAGCCGTGTGTGGGTGTAACAGCGATGGAGTGAAGAGGATAGATTTACGACTTGCAAATGCTTTTTTTGATCACTAGCCATTTTTGTGTTATGCTGACTTTAGGTCATGTCAGAAAAATCTATATATTTATATAATAAAACATATGCTATTAGGGCTGTTGATTTTTGCTCAATTTGCCAACAATATTACCTATAAAGCTAGAGCAGAACTGCTGTGCATCTTTGAGCAACACACAGCAGTGTTTCATTTCTGAATGAATCCGCATTTTAAGCGAATCAATCGTGTGAACCAATGATTCAATGGGTCGTTCATAAAGAGAGCCATTTAATTTATTCCTGAAGGAATCAGCCGTTTGGAATCCGCCGACTCAATGACTTACTCATTTAGAAATCTTACACCACCTACTGACAGTTTATTTAGAGTTTCGTTTCCTCAATTATTTCATATTTCCATATTAATAAAAAACCATTAAACAATTAAATGTGTAGTTCACCCAAAAATACAAATTCTGTCATCCAGCCTCATGGCCATTAAAGCCTAAAACATTATGTGTAACACACTATATGTTTGAATATTTTTTTGTAAAGCTACTTTTTGTAATGTCTATTTGGTCGTTTTCTCATTTAACATAATAATGACTTAAATGAACTTTTGGGGGTAATTTCTCAGCCAAATTTGATGTGTGATTAATTAATCGCCACATCAAGTAATTATATATATATATCATTTATCACAATTATATATATATAATAACATATTATTATATTGAATAAATTCATTTATCATTAATACTTTTTTTTATATATAAATATATACAAATAATTTAATGTAAAATATATAAATATATTTACTATAAAATATATATAATATATAACAACATTATTATATTTAATAAATGAATACATTAATATATCATTATTTTAACATTTAAATATATATATTTAATATAAAAATATATAATTTAATTAAATGAATGATTATGTAATAAAGTAGATTCATATGATATTATGTATTAATATGATTACATATAAAGGTCTTTCGTGTAAGATCTTCATGTTTGCATATTTGATGCTAAAGGCAATGACTGACTGTTCCCTTCTCTTGCACGCCACAGAATAATGGCTGTTTATCTGTTAAAATCCAGGTTTTGAGAAGTAGTTCAGAAAATCTGACTTTACAGGTTTTGAAAGATAAAGACTGCCAAAAAAGAGGAAGAAAAAACATCAACTCTCATCTTTGAACGACCTGTTGTTTATACAAACTGCTCCATTCACTGGAATAGTGGGAAAGTGTTTGCGTGGGTGAGTCTCAGCGTTTATGTCTGTTTATATAGAGAGGCGTCGCAGAGATAATGATCTCTGCTGAACACTTTCCTCCGATGCATGTTCTCTTATCCGGCACTGGAAGCGAGCATCAAACCCTCGTTCACGTTCATGCAGAAATCCCACACTGGTCTCCGGCAGACCTTCGGGTAACATGCAGTCACACTATTATGTAGACAATCTCTTGGGGCCATTACAGCCTTGATTTGGGTTGTTTGGCCTTTTACTGCTATTTTGGCTTTGAGCAACGACATGTATGAAACCTTCAAAGTTAAACAGTGCTGACAAGACCTTAAAAAAGTGGATTAGCTCATGCTTTGCTTGTTCATGGACAGAAACTGCAGAATCTCAACAGTCTCGTCTG
Source organism: Gobio gobio (assembly GCF_949357685.1). Lineage (NCBI taxonomy): Eukaryota > Metazoa > Chordata > Actinopteri > Cypriniformes > Gobionidae > Gobio > Gobio gobio. The sequence goes on along the minus strand of NC_137099.1, from coordinate 9,600,286 downwards.
TCATTTATAAAATGTAGTGCAAGCCCTGCACATTGTATGCTCATTCATTTTATATTTTGGCTAATTCTTGCTTTTAGTATCATTGTAATTCTCAATGGCAATTTGCAGTTACACACTTTTTTTTTTTTTTACACACAATTTCTCGTTTTGAGAGTGTGGAAAGAGCTGATGATCGGGTGGGAGTATAAACGCACTGGGAATTAAGTGGGAACAAGCCTTTGTGATGTTCCAGACACATTAATATGAATGCATTCACAGCATTGACTGATGCAGAGTGAACTGTAGCGTGTAAGGGCAATTAAAGATAAAATGTAAAAAATTCTGTCATCATGCACACAGAGAAAATGGTGTCAAAATTGTACCTTTAGGGGTACAACAGCTTGTCGCTCGGGCAGTACCCTTAAAAGGACACATTTGTACCTTTTTTTTCCCCACAAAAGGTTCATAGTTGTACCTTAAGGTAAGTATTTGTACTCTAAGGTACTAATATGCAACTTTTAGGATTAAATAGGTACAAAGATGTCCTTTTAAGGTTACCGCCCCAGCGACAAACTGTTGTACCCCTAAAGGTACAATTTTGACAAATTTTTTCTCTGTGTTATCCATTTAAGCTCATACTGTACATTGCGAGTTTCAATCTTGCTGCAAAGTTGTTTTAACCTCTGACCCTTTATCTCCCACGGTCATGTATTCCTCGATCCCGGTCCCCTCTGCTGCCCCATTTCTTTGCCCCAGTTTAGTCAGGCCAGATTGTTACCCCCAGTGGCATGTGCAGCACAACAACCCCTCCTGCCCCAGTCACATGACTCTGACGCTGTTGCTACGGTTACTGCGGAAGACTTCCCGCTGAGCAGTCTTCGGGCCCATCGCGCTGCCGTCTTCTGAGTGCACACTCAAAAGAAAGCGTTAGGAGAAGCGATCAGGGCCATAGGTCTCTAACGCTCTGGGTAACGTCAGTGCCGCCCCCAACCTGTGCTGGAGGAGCGGTCTGGAGGCTATCCTGGTCGCCCAGAGGAATTTACTGCCACTTTAACAGTTGCTTTCAATCAGGTGCCGTCTGTCTCGCTGTCTCGCTTCCTTTTCTCCTATAAAACGCCACATTTAAAGCCTTCAGCTCTAACTACTTCTTTTTAAAGCGACCAAACCCAGCTTTCTCCTAGATAGTGTTGTCATGAAATGGAGAGCAAATAGACGGATGTCTTTTTCGATTTTTCTCTTAAGCAAAAGCCGCCAGTCAGAAGAGATCTCAGCAATGCAACACATTTGCTTATATACCAAACCCAGAAGAAAATAAACTAGATAACTTAGAAGACTTTGAATGCCCAAATGGAGATTTTTTTTGGTATGGACTTGGTATGTCCAATTTTCAACTTTTTATCTAATAGTTTTGACTTTTTAAAACTAATTACGACTTACTATGTCAAAATTTAAACTTTTCATTTGATAATATTTTTATTTTATAATATTGGGAGAGATGATGCTACTTCAAATATGTACTTCTGCACACTACATCTACACTATCTAGTATACACTAGATACATAGGATGTATTAAATTGATCAAAGGTGACATTTATAATGTTACAAAAGATTTCTATTACAAATAATTGCTGAACTTTCCATTCATCAAAGATAAATGTATCACAGTTTACACAAAAATATGATAATATTTGACATTGATAATATTAAGAAATATTTCTTGAGCAGCAAATCAGCATATTATAATTTTTTCTGAAGGATCACGTGACTGAAGCCTGGAGTAATGATGCTGAAAATTCAACTTTTCCATCACAGGAATACATTTTAAAATATAGATAAATAGAAAACAGTTATTTTATATTGTAATAATAAATAAATAAATACTAATTGCCCCCTGGGGGACATAAACAGAGTTTAAGTTGAATAATAATAATTATTACCATTAATAATAATATTACCATTTTTAGTGCATTTTAAACATTTAAAACCCCAAACTTTTGAAAAGTGGGGTATTATAATCTATCTACATAGTATGTAGTGTATCCTATGCCGGGTAGCAGCTGTAAAGCGACATGTTCAATGTTCTCTACTGACTCAAGTGCTGTTCTCCATTCTTCTTCTTTCTCTAACGTAGATCCCAAAAGCAGATTTGAGACTTAAACTAGCTTAATAAGAGTCCCCGTACAGCGCTTTTCAATTGGAAGCACAGATAATCTAATAATAAATCTGTTTAATCTTACAGAACTCTATGGCAAACCATAATAAACCATAACCAATCTTCTGGGAAAATGTTCCATTTGTTATTTGCTGCTCGCTCAACATGGCAGAATGATAATTTTCCATTTATTCGTTCAATTTAACCGATAGACGTGTGTTATTTTTATTGTCTCACGTCCCGGAAGTCCTGGGATGGATGAAACACATAGAGCAGAGACGTCAGAGATTCACTGACATCAAGGTGATCTCAACCGACTGGTGAAAATGAGTGAATAATGCGGTGAGTGAACACAGACTCCGCATCCCATGAGAGGTCAGATAGAAGGAGTTGAACGAGCGACAGACAGCAGAGGGGGGAAATCCCTCGCACGCCACCCGAGTTTCTGCCCGGCAACTAACCCTTTCATTGCCACGCCTCCATCATTACCGTACGGTCAACTGTAGTGACAGGCGGGCCGCAGACACTGTACCGCAGCAGGAGGCATGTCCCGAGGAGGAGGAAGAGACTGTTTTTGGTGTGTTCATAAGCGTGAACTAATAAGCAGTAAGAGTGGGCGATCATGCATGCATGCTCCCCGTGACTGCGTTTTACACACACACACACAATGCAGTCATGCAGCGGCGGTATGCATGGGAGGGTTTGAGTGTGTGGGGCAGCCGGCCAAGTGGAGTAATAGAAGCGGACTTTGACGGGACTACCCACTGCTACTGCGTCCAGACCCACTATGTGACTTTATTTAGAACACAGACACAAACGCTTACCAAAAGCCATGGTTTCAAGCCTGGCCTGTGTCCTGTGTCATGTCTGACTTCGCCTTATGCTCGTCCTCCTTCAGTGTTTCTGTCTCCCCACTGTCATATAAATGAAAATATATAAATACTGTGGAGATGTTATGTACTTTTTATATGCTTGCATGATTTCTATATTCATGTTCATCATATTTAAACAGTACTCCAAAGTACATTGATTTTTATCATTTGAGTAGGTTCCAAACTGTTCGAAAAACATTTTAATGTATCTGGGAAAGTAGGGTAAATTGAGCCACCCCCATATCAAGAAATTTACACAATATTTTGACAGAAGCACAAGAGAAAATCGCAAAAAAATGTGTATGTATGTGTATAGCCTATATGATACACCGATCAGGCAAAACATTATGACCTAATATTGTGTTGGTCCCCCTTTTTGCTACCAAAACAGCCCTGACCCGTCGAGGCATGGACCCCTGATGTGTGCTGTGGTATGTGGCACCAATATGTTAGCAGCAGATCCTTTAAGTCCTGCAAGTTGTTAGGTGGGGCCTCCATGGATCGGACTTGTTTGTTCAGCGCATCCCACAGATTCTCGATTGGATTGAGATCTGGGGAATTTGGAGGCCAAGTCAACGCCTCAAACACGTTGATAGGACCACATGGGCCAACATTTACTATATTATAATCATAAGTAAAATGACATTCAACTTAAGACCCAGAAAGTGTATTTCGCAAAACAGCGCAACATTTCATCAATTTAAATATGCGAGACGCAGGTCAGTGAAACGATTACAAAAGCAAGTTCTTTAAAAATTGGACTTCTTTCGCTGCAGTTTTAGATTGCTGTGTCATACGTCGTGTGATGATGCAAAAGAAGTGAGACATGAGCGCAGCGGTTAAAGACGCCCGTTTAGCACGTCTTTACATTAAAAAACAAAGGAAAAGTAGTGCAGTGGAATGGAAGAATTTACCATTCTTACATTTAATTAAATTGTTATTATATCAGAATCAGCCATCATTCACCCTAATCTCTAGACAGTCTCTAGTCCTTAACCATTTTAAAACCCATTTCCTTTTTTTTAATTCACCTGGCCTAGAGGACAAAACGTGGCTCATATTTTCGTCGTTTGCAGATACATTTCCACGAATATTGATATAGGTTCCTTTGTTTGTGTAATATGGAGGCATAATGTTGCCATCCTCCACACAAGCTGCAGCAGTGATATTTCCATCACTGTGTGTGGGAGAGCGTCAGAGCGAAGGAAGCGTTTGAAAAGCAGGAAGGCTTGTGTGCGTTTGTGTGTGTGTGTTACCCTACATCTCATCTCATTTTTGCTTTCTTTCCTTCTGCTTGTGTGGCTTCTCAGGGTTTTTGTCTGTGCTCAAGTGAGCATGTGCACCCAACACATACATTTACCGCGGTACCAGCCATCATTCACGTGTGTGTTGAGTGTCACAAACATACTGGGACCTGCTGTTCATTTGGCCTGGAGTTGCATAGGTCCGCTGCTCCTCATTAGACACGTCGAGACACTGACCTCTTGACAGCCTATAAGACCTGTCTCTTCTTTTTATAGAATTCTGGGTAATTTGCTCCACTCCATACAGGCTGTTTACCACAAGGAACATTGCAGTGGAGGAAACCCGTTGGTTAGATGGTGTCACTGGTGCGAGAAACAAACACGGGAGACCACAAGTAATTTGCACATGGTTTTACTGAGAACACTCTGATTGTAGTGGCTGTGTAAGACACGAGGAGCCAGTCTCTGAGCTCCTTAAAGGGATAGTTCACCAACAAATGACAATTCTGTCATCATTTACTCAAAAAGTGATGTCATCCTCATGTAATTGCAAATCTGTAAGACTTTCTTACCGTGTTAGGCAGGAGGATCATGCTGTTCTTTTCCTTATAATGACAGTAAATATATATATATATATATATATACACACACAGTATTTTTTAATGGGGTACCCCCCATTGTAGCTCATATATAATTTTAATACATCACCATTTACACTGTTAAAAAAAGTGGCTGCTTTAAATTTGTAAGTACAATCAACTTGGATGTTTAAGTCATTTCAACTTAAAGCTGCAGTACGTAAATTTTTGGTTAATAATGATAAATTTTTGAGCAAGTACTGCACACAACAAGGCAGTATTCAAAACTATCTCCTTACCTTAGCCCAATACACACAACGGTAAACTTGTAATAATGTGTTATAACTAGAGTGGTACACTCTAAAAAAAAAAGGTTCTATATGGCACCAAAAATGGTTCTTGGCTCGTTATCATAGGGGAACCTTTTTAAGTGCTATATAGCACCAATTTTGGTGCTTCAGTGGTTCTTCAGCGGTTCTTCAGAGGTTCTTCACCGGTTCTTTGACTTAGGTGCTATATAGCACCGCTAACTAAGAACATGTTAAGATATGGTGCTATATAGCACCAAAAGTGGTTCCTCTATGATTACGACGAGAAGCTTTTTTGGTGCCATTTAGAACCTTTTTTTTTTTAGAGCGGTATGGTGGATTTCCGCAGGAAATTCAAACATGTCTTTGCATCATTAAGTCACGTCTGTATACATAAAGAAAGAGTCCGGCTAGTAGTAGTAACACACGTGAGGAGCATGTACCGTATGTTCTTCAGCGGATCATTTATAGCCTTTTCTCACAGCAGCTGGAGTAATTAAACGTATCATTTTGATGGCGGATTGTAATCCAGAAAGTCCCAAATGACATAATCAGTGAAAGCTGGAGATTCACCTGTAGTAAAAAACAAAAGGTTAGACTGTAAGGAAATTGAAATCTGCAGGTAACGCTAATAAACACTAAATACACATATTCATGCAATGTTAACATTAACAATTTGAGAACAAAGTATAACAATAATAATCATTTGCACAGTTTGATGTTATATGAGCGATCGTTAGTTGTTCCGTTGGTAGTGTGTTTTATTGTAATGTTTTGTTCCCAAAAGTGGCAGACATGTTTCTTACTTGTTCAGATGCCATTTTCCAGTGAAAATTCTTATTTAGGTTTTACTCCAAGACGTAGAATATGTGATTCTGAAGTACAGTATCCACACCGGTGCGGTCACTGACAGCAAAGCCACTCAAACTCCTCAAAACATTAGATTCAACCGCGCTGAGGAGCTGATGCACAACCATAGACTGTAAAAAAATATGGATGTAGTGTCCGTGACGTCACCCATAGGATTCAATGCGCGTCACTCCCGGATAACAGAAAATGGGCAAAAAGGCGGGATGTGGGTGGAGCTGAGGTGACGCGATGACTAATAGACAGCAGATAAATGGCTATCCACATGTCACTCAAAGTGGCCACGCCCTTAATTATGCAGAACTTGAATACTTTATATAATGTAAATGAATGAGTTATAAAAAAATTCACCCCCTCACAGTTGTCATGAAGGGCAAAATTAGCCGTATAGACCAAAACCACAATTTGTACCAGGCTGTAAACATGTTTTATTTTGCTGTAAAGTTGGACATTTTAACATGAGCTCAATGAAATTCTTCTCCTTCTGGAGCCTGTCCCTAGCGGCCAGTCGATGAATTGCAGTTTAAGTCACTTCCGTATTGGCTTCAAGAGAAACTGCGGGAGGTTGCCGCTTGTGCACAACTCACGTTCAGATGATAACTCTGCAAATAACTGCAATTGCAGGTTTCAAACAGAGGTGGCGACACAGCTTTTTGGCTTTTTAAATTGTTTAACTTATTTTGATGAGTTAAAGCCATATAAAAACATGTTGTCATAATTTATTGATTTATATGGACGCCGTGTGCTCCGGACCAAAGAAGAAAAGGATCATCCAGACTGTTACCAGCAACAAGTCCAAAAGCCAGGGTCTGTCATGGTATGGGGTTGTGTCAGTGCCCTTGGCAAAGGTAACTTGCACTTCTGTGAAGGCACCATTAATGCTGAAAAGTACTATAACTACCTAAACTACTTTAAGTTAAAGGCTGCTATAAGTCTGATTTTTAGGGAAGGGAATCAGCAACAAACTAGTGCTTCTTAGACATAATATAACCAGGTATACAACACACAAAACAGTCAGGTAATAAACAGTGTTCTTGCAACTTTATCTAAACACCAAAACAAAACAAAATAAACAAACCAAACAAAATTATGCGACAATGGATACTGAAAACCAACACACACAATGTCCATACAAAAAAGACCACCTGTGGAAGTAGGACCCAACAGTGTTCAGGATAAACAAAACACTTATAGCAAATAGTCCACAGATGCACGATACCAGTTGATGAAAGACGTAGACGATGATAAACGTGCAGGTATTCCTTACGATCCTTTGTGCTTAAGATCCAAGAGATCCACAAGGCAATGAACCTACACAGACAATAAATTGCAATCCAAGCAATCTCAGAAAGGGATGTGAATGCTAGTATCACCAAAGAGTCCTTCTACAACAGAAAATATAAACTAAACATTAGTAGTGAAACCAGTTAACAACCAATCTCAAATAACAATCACCCCAGAAAACATGAAGAATAAATGAAGAAAAAGAAAAGAAAATACTCCTTACTTTGACTGAGCTTAAAACCAAAGTTTCCCAATCAGGACTCAAAGTAGTTTGCGGCCACACAGCAGGTAAGCCATGCTTCCTCTGTCCAACAAATCTGGCTAACTCTACTACCCACCTGGGTATATACCGCCTCCTAATGCACCCTAGTGCCTCTGGTGGTGTGTAGTAGTAGTACCCTCAGTAGGAGTAAACATAGTAACAGGCCTGAGTCTGTTACAGTACATAGAGATTTTGGAGCATAATATGCTGTCTTCAAGAAGACATCTTTTCCAGGGACGTCCATGCATATTTCAACAAGACAATGCAAAACCACATTCTGCACACATTTGAAAGTCCTGGCTGCGGAGGAAGAGGGTACGGGTACTTGACTGGCCTGCCTGCAGTCCCGACCTGTCTCCAATAGAGAATGTGTGGCGCATTTTGAAGCGCATAATGCGACAACGAAGACCCCGTACTGTTGCCCACCTTAAGACTTGTTTGCAGGAAGAATGGGACAAAATTACACCTGAAACACTTCATCACTTGGTGTCTTCAGTCCCTAAACGTCTTTTAAGTGTTGTGAAAAGGAATGGCAACATTACAAAGTGGTAAATGCTTTACTGTCCCAACTTTTTTTTATATCTGTTGCAGGTCTGAATGACAGGAAAGGATGCATATTTACAAATGACATGAATTTGACCAGACAAAACATGAAATATTTTTTGTTAATATTGTCTGCAATGAAATACAAGTCAAAGTAAATTTAGAAATCCCTTCTTTTTTTTTTATTTGCGTTTTCCATACTGTCCCAACTTTTTCTGATTTGGGGTTGTATTTGTTTAGAAATTAAATGCCCACATAAAAGTACAACTGCCCCTGAAAAACAGTTCCAGAAGGCAAATATTGCCCCTTAATGAAAGAATGAATTCTGAGACTGAACATAACATCAGGGAACACCATAAGTTGCAATTTTTATAATATTATTTTCCCTAAATACGGCTCTGGTCCATCCTCCAATGATCTTTGATCCAGTAGCACTGTTAGCACCTTATATAGGTTTGTCTCTACCACATTTGAGTGCAAGGTGCACCGTGCATAATCTGTATACTTTACAAACTACGTCCATCTTCTGCCACCCACTTAGTCTTGTTTGTTTGGTGTAATCTCTCTCTCTGTCTCTCTCGCTCCCCTCTGCCTCATATTTACGCTTGTTTTCGCCATCTCTCTTCCGCTCTGCATTCAGATGGCGTGCCAAACGCGGTGGCATCGCGAACAGGGGAGTGGAGAGGTTGAACAGCAGTTTGAAATGTGAATTAGAGGGGAAGAGGGGCGTGCGAGAGCTCTCTGAGGCCAGGAATCAGTAACCACGCTTTCATTTTATGACATTCTCTTGCTCGAGTCTGTCTGGTGAACACATGCACAGAATAGCACGATATCACACCGCTGAACAAGAGCAGAAGCGTTCACCAGAATATCCCCAAAGGTTTCAAGTGTGTGAGGAACTGCTTACTTTTGGAAATGTGTCTCATGAACAAAAACATATGTACAGCAGATGTTTTGGTTTGAATTTACAACCTGAAATTATTCATCGATTCTGAGCTAAGGATAAATGTAGTAAGCAGCACTAATGAATGACTGTCTGTCAGAGTTATCTGAGTCCATGTTTCTCTTTTGTGTCGCTCAGGAGCCGAGCACTGTTTCCGTAATTTCAGTGCTCCAACTGGAGTGATTGAGTCTCCCGGTTTCCCTGACAAGTACCCTCATAATTTGGAGTGCTCCTTCATCATCATCGCTCCTCCTCAGACGGAGGTCACACTCACCTTCCAGACCTTTGACCTGGAGAACGACCCTTTGCTGATGGGGGAAGGAGAATGCAAGTACGATTGGCTGGATGTTTGGGACGGTCTACCACAAGGTTAGTATCTATCTATCGTTCTATCTATCATCTATCTTTCGTTCTAACTTTCGTTCTATCTATCATCTGTTGGGGTAACAGCTAAGGAACCAGGACCAGTAGTGAAAAATGAAGACCAAGAGTCAGGAGTGTAATTAATTAAAGAAATATTTACTGAAGAATAGTTTGCAGTTTCATCAGCAGAAGCCAGCTTCAAGTCTCACAAGGAGTTTGTAGGCCGTGCTCCCTCTACCAGTCTCCCCGCCTCCACCTATCGTACATACAATTTCTGAACAGTTATACTGTTTTCAAGGTCTAGCCACGTCATAACTGCAAGTTGAATGATTCTGATTGGCTCAGAGAAAATGCACAGTCACTGTAAATTTCCACACAAGGATAGATAGCAGAGCATATCACTAAACTAGGTAGACTAGTTGTCGCCCCATCACTAGAATTAGATCATTGTTGACCTCGGAGGTTGCAGAAAGGCGTCTTCAGGTCTGGTGTTGTGTGCAGAAAATGTCCATCTTCAATATTGGGCCTGCACAGATCATGCAACGCACACACACAAAAGCTCCCTAGAATCACAGCTCTCCCAAGGTTGGAGAGTCTTAACTAACTATCAACAAAAAACACTTCACCAAAACATCCTGATAACATGTGCTTTTCTCTCAGTGAGTAATAGTACAATTGTATTCATACAATTCTTTTGGGTTTCAGTAAAAGGAAATATAAAATTAAAGACAAATCCATATTTCATCTCTGGAAGCAATCACCACTCAGAGACAGAATACAAACTTGAGAAAATATAAAGGAAGAAACAATCATTGGTCCTCTTTATTTAAGCAAAATCATAACTGGAAAGAATCATTAAAGTCATAATAATTATATAGGAGGATGAATATTGATTGAGGCTTTGATTATGAATTGAAGTAGGATATACATATATATATATATATATATACATACATCATTGAATTGAAGCGGCGGTAGATTCCAGAATCTTTCACATCTATCTTTCGTTCTATCTATCTATCGTTCTATCACCTATCACCTATTCTATCATTGTATCATTATCGTACCGTGCAAACTGTTTTCAACATTGATAATAATAAGAAATATTTCTTGGGCAGCAAGTACCGTATTTTTGATCAATTCAGTCTTGGTGAGCATAATAGACTTTCAGAAGCATCTTACCGACCCGTCACCCCAAACTTTTGAATGGTATTTTGTGATTTCTTAAAGATTTTCCTTTCACCTTTTTCCTTCATATCTTTTATCAAGGAACACAAATAGTGTTTGGAAGATAGCGTTCATGCTATTGTGAACATCTCAGCTACTTACACAGCAACCCAAATCTATACACTTCCCATCTCACACGCTATCAATCTGGGCTCAAACTCAGCTCTTGTTTTGCTGACATCCAGGGATCATAGGAGCAAGAGAAAGGGACAGTAAATCAGGGATAAGTAGGAGAGAAATCAGAGGAATACCGTGAGGAAAGCTCGTAATCCATGGAGCTGGGGGAATTTGAGGCACGTAATGCCTCAGCAGATCCACTTCACACTGAGAAACGGCTTTAAACTCTCCAACTGATCTGGGATCAGCTAATTTTCCCCTTTCCAACATTTTCATGTGTTCAGTGGGACCCCTGATTGGAAGATACTGTGGGACGAAGATTCCTCCAGAGATACAATCTTCCACTGGTCTTCTGTCGCTTTCCTTCCACACTGACATGGCTGTGGCCAAAGATGGTTTCTCTGCCCGCTATAACATGACTCACAAGGAAGTTAGTGACAGTAAGTATAATTTGTGTTTTCTAAAGGTTAAGTGTATCACTTTCTGACCATGTCAGTTGCCTTTTTCAACAACTATAGGTAAACATTGCTCTTTGTTTGAGCATCCTCACCAGCCCAACTTAGTTACAGACCTATGGTGTGAGTTTGGGGGTGGGACTATTTATTTGGATGACGGGGAAGTGTTGAAATAGATCACATTTGAAATCACATTTGTGACTTTTTTCCTTGCAATTACAAGTTTATATCTTGCAATTCTGCCTTTTCCCCCCTCAGAATTGAGTTTATATCTATTTGGAATTTATCGATCTCAATCGTTAGTTTATATCTCGCAATTCTGACTTTATTTCTTGCAATTCCGAGTTTATTTCTGTTTATATCTAGACTCACAATTACGAGTAAAAAAATTCAAAATCGTGGAGATATAAAATAGCAATTGCTAGTGAAAAAGTCAGAATTGTGAAGTAAATTGCGAGAAAAAGTCTATTAAAAAAGTTATTCACAATTCTGATGTTTTTCTCACAAATGAGAGTATATGTCTTGCTATTCCAATTTTATAACTCACAATTCTGAATTATTTCCCTCAGAATTGTGAGATATAAACTTGCAGTTGTGAGAAAAATGTTTCTAAGTTTATAATTCGCAAATCCGATTTTATAAGTTGCAATTCTTAAATGTTAAATATAAACTCGCAATTGCCAGTTTTAAAGTCCGAATTGCAAGATAAAAACTTGCAATTATGAGAAAAAAAGTCAGAATTGTGAGATTTTGCCACAAACAATCTTCCATAGAAATGACATGAAATGGCAGTTTGTCTTCATATCTCTCTTTCTCTCTCATTCAGCGTTTCACTGTAGCAATGCATTTGGAATGGAGTCTAGTAAGATCTCTGATGATCAGATTTCGGCCTCCACCTCGTTTTATGATGGTCGCTGGCAGCCCCGTCAGGCCCGTCTGAACAATGAGGACAACGCCTGGACGCCTGGTGAGGACAGCAACAAGGAATACATTCAGGTGAGCCAATCACACATTACAGCTTATTGGTGCATTTGACAAACCTGCAACATTTCATTTTTATTAGATGATATATTTCATTCAAAAAACGATGTGGTGATGGAAATACGATTTGTTCAATTGGTCTCATTCCTGAAATAGTAACAGCAAAAAATGTTCAGTGTAATTGTTCCGAAACCATTTTTACATAAAATGTCACACTGAACTAAATGGTTTTACGAATGATTTACAGCAAACAGACATTTTGTTCTGCTTGTATTTTATGAGTGTCATTCGGCTAATGAACTATTAAAAATATGTCTTTTCAAATATAGACATGAACCTTAAAGTCAACATGAACTCAAAATCAGCCGTCTTTAGGCACAACCACTAGCTGGAGTGCCCATGATCTCCACCAGAGGGCACTCCTTCTTTCTCCTTTATCTCACCATGAACTACATTTCCCGTAACCCATTGCCTGGAATAATCATGTTTCGATTACTTCCACCTGTGTGTTATTATCTTGTTTACTCTCGCTATTTAAGCCCTGTGTATTCACTCATTCTATGCAAAGTCTTGTATTTGTTACACTGCAATTCTGAGCGTTATCTTGGTTTCCTGTGTCTTGGTTTTTGATTCTCTGCCCGTTGTTCTGGATTGCCCCTTTTTCCTGTGTTTTCTGTTGTGTATTTGGATTGTTTGCCTGTGTTTTATTTGTTCTTGTGATGGCAAAGCTGTATTCTCTGCAGACATAACTCTTTGATGAATATAATTATCTGATGAATAATTACTCTTATTTGGAATAGAAATCGTTTGTAACATTATACATTTCTTAACTGTAATTTTTGATCAATTTAATGCATCTTTGCTGAATAGAAATATAAATTTCTAGCATAGTTTCACCTGGAAATATGTAATATTATGAATGAAAAATTGGTTGCAACCTTGCTTTACGCTGACCTTAAGATATTAAAACATAATAAGCGATTCGGTCCCTCACAGCCTCATTTTCATTTGCGTCACATTAATATGGCATTTACCCCGTCCTTGCTGCATTCACTTTATTCCACTGGGATTCTCAATCTCTCTCTCTCACACACACACACACACACACACACACACACACACACACACACACACACACACACACACACACACACACACACACACACACACACACACACACACACACACACACACACACACACACACACACACACACACACACACACACACACACACACACACACACACACGTGTGGTATATTCTTACACTCCACTACATTTCCAGAACCTTCTACACCCTGTATAGAGCACTCCATCTTGCCCGTCAGCATACGCCCCTTAGCTTGAGCGCTGCGTTTGTTGTGTTGGTGCAGACCGATGATGCATGGAAGGTTGCTGTGATGCTAACTGCTCGATGATGGATGAGGACAGTCTAGAGAAATCCGTAGCTAGCAACCTTCTCCAGTGCTATTGATTTCAGAGTTCGTACCGTCCCTTCTAACACCCCTCACCTGCATCCAGGATCCTGATAGCATGAGGGTCTGGGAGCCTTTCCTTCTTACATTTGACAGATGAGCAAAGACGGCATTGCTGACATGTGTAGAGGTCAGGGAGTTTTAATTAGATTAGCCTGTTTAGTGTGTCTATAGATGGGTTTCATGCTGAAGTGTAAAGTGTAGGTATGGTTCGCCGTGGTAAACTCACTGTTGAGGAACTTATTCTTTAAAATAGCTCCCTTTTATCCAGTCACAGATATTGTGTTACTAGGACGAATAAACTTGTCCTCCACATCCTGTCAATACATGCTCAAGATTTATTTATTAAAGGCAAAGGAAATGCTCATTACTCACATCAGAAATCCTCATTGATCGGCTGTCGAAAGAAACTAAATTTGGTCCGATCAGTCGGGCTTTGTTATCGCTCCCCATTTCCCACTTTCATCAATCACCTTCCTTTCCCAGGTGGATCTTCAGTTCCTCAAGGTTCTGACCGGGATCGCTACCCAAGGAGCCATCTCCAAGGAGACCCTTAAGTCCTACTACGTCACCACCTTCAAACTGGAAGTCAGCACTAATGGAGAGGACTGGATGATCTATCGGCATGGCAAAAACCATAAGGCAAGGACTCAATGCAATACATTTGTGTTCTATAAGTGGCAAAAGACCACAACTACAATAAAATAACTGATTTGTATTGTAGGAGCAACACCTAATAACCAGGGGCTGGATTCACCAAAATCTACTTGGAAAAAATTATGTTGCAAGAGTAGAATAGCATTTAATCCTGCATTTATCTTTTTTAGATAGCAGGTAAATCTACCTTTGGGAATATTTTATATTCAAATAGTAGTAGACCTATTTGTGATCATTTGCAAAGAACATAAGTAAAAAAATAAGAAAATTCGGTAACACTTTAGTTTAGGCTCCAGTTCTCACTATTAACTAGTTGCTCATTAGCATGCATATTACTAGGATATTGGCTGTTTATTAGTACTTATAAAGCACATATTAATGCCTTATTCTGCATGACCATATTCTATATTCCTAATCTTACCAATACCTAAACTTACTGACTATTAATGAGCTGTAATTAGGAGTTAACTGAGGCAAAAGTCATAGTAAATAGTTTGTTAATAGTGAGAATTGGACCCTAGACTAAAGTGTAATCGAAAATTCTTAAGTCTTTTTCGGAAAACAAAATATTCTTTTTTTTTCAGGTAATAAAGACTAAAATACTAGTTTAACCGGTTAATGTCAGCCCCCTTGAGCATAGATCTGACCTTAAATGGACTCAAAAATTAAAATAATTTAGAGTTGATTTCACAAAAGCTAAGCCTGCTAAAATTATTTGAAGTAATGTCCAATATCAAAACAGGTTTCATTGGTTGGATATTGAGTATTTAAGCTTTCGAATGATACCTAATTTATGATGATTTCTAAATGATGTGATAGAGAAAAAAGGCAATTATAAAGCATGCCAAGTGTACCACTGAGAGTTAGAAGGCTATAATTTAGAAACTTAAGAAAGTTTTGTGAATCCACCCAGGTCACATAAACACAAACCCAACAATCCACAAAGAAGACCTATGTTTTGTGGACCAAGAAGTTGAACTACATATTATACTAAAAGATTTTAGCCACCATCCCTTCCCAATCTATCATTAGACCTTTGTTTTCACTAAAAATGTGTACTTAAATGGATATATGGATTGTTCTAGTGGAATCAGTGGTTAAATATTCTGTTTTAGCACAAATCTATTGTAATGAATTAACTTAAGCTGCTCTAGGAGGCAGTTGAGCATCTGCAGGAAGAAGGAACTCCAGTTCAAGATTAAATTTGTTGGTCTGAACAGAGAAAGTGACATGGGAACAAGTTGAGAGATGGTTATCTGGTGGTGGAAAACAATGAGGCCCTTTATGCACCCTTATCTCTCTGGCCGTTCTTAATGCCTGTGAGCTACCTGCCGTAAACACACCTGTGTGACCGGTCACACCTGGACCAGCGTGGGATACGCTGATACGTGTTCATACATTATCGGAATTCAAGGTTTTGACCCATTTGAAGACCAGAAAAGACTGCTTTTCAAATCATTTTTTTCCTTTCTAGACTGATCCTATTAAGACTTGTATGAATTTTGTTTTTGAAGGAGGCAGGAATTTCCCAAATTCAATCACAGAGCTTTGGACAACCCTCAGTAACTCAGTAAAAATATTTAAGACGGATATAGAGCATTTGGGCTGTGAAGATTATTGCGGCAAAGTCAAATTATGATGAGGACATAACCGAGCAAACCCAGCAGAAACGCTTTTGTTTGGCTAGCATTAGCGCAGCTAGTAATTAAAGCATCAATCAACCGCCGTCACTTCATTTACCCCGCCTGCCCATACGACATGCTAATCTCTGTTTGTTTTGATGCTGTCCAATGCTAGAAAGTTCGTCTTTCTCATTTCGTGACAACTAATCCCACTATAACCACGTTGGCCACAGTTTAATCAGAGCCTCGGAAAGATGCTTATGCATTTTAACTCTACTTTACGCCAAGGGGCGCCATGTAATAAAAGTGCTAGGATTAACCTTTTGCCCGTCTTTTTAGTGGATCTGCTTTTGATTAAAAGATTAGTCTCCTGTTTGGGAATGAGTCGCACGTGAAAGTAGTATTGACCTGCAGACATGCCTGGGTTTAGAGCTCTGAGCATAATCCTGGTCTCAAACCACTTTTATGATATTGGGTGGGATGTACATTTTTTTTAACTTAATTTGTATACTGGTTACTGAATTGTTTAGCATTATTTGTGACCCATGCTGGCAAAATGAGTCACAATGAGCAAAGCTGTTATTTTTCACATTCTCTATTAAAAAATAACCTTCAAAATAATGTATGATTTGTTGGAAAAATATATTAGCTACACTTGTTTTAAGTCAATCGAGTCAGCAAAGTAAATTTTTCGAAAAACCTACTCTTTTAAACTTCAGATTTTCACCAAAATTGGCTCAGATCATATTCAAACTATGCTGGCATAAGTTATCAAAAGATTTTTGATCGAAAAACAGTTTTACTGATGCCATTATTTACTCGGCCATTGTTGTCAAATAGAGTTTTATATAAGAGTTTCTATGAATTTTAAATTGATTATCTTAGACAGTTGGACTGATTCACTGATTCATTTTTGCTACTGACGTTTGAATCAGAGATGCTTCTAAACATCTGTTTTAACATTGTACTTACCAGTCAGGATACAAGGAATGATTGTAACCTTATTCTGAGGATAAAAGCGCCTCGAAATGTCATAATATTCACGCTTTTGCCTAATTTGATTTATACAGTTAACTCATCGCAAATATTTCGTGAATATTCGTTATACTGTACCACCCAGTATTTTTGTATTGAATCACTCAATAAATGGCAAAAAAGCTTCCACAGGCATGAAAAATTGCAACGTATCCTGTTTATTATAGAAATTCCTATAAATCCCTCGTGGACAGCAAGTAATAAATCTGTCACACACTCACTTGATACATGATGAATATAGCATATAAAGCCATTTAGCCTCTGCGTTCACCGCCTGTGACAGAGAAGTGACGACTGGGAGAGTTTAAAAGGATGGAAGGAAAGACACAAAGATGCAGGAAAATGGAAACCGAAAAGATGAGAAGAAATTTGGATTAAGGAGGGAGTCTTGTCATTTCTTTCCCCCATTGAGGAAAAGCTCACTGGAGGGGGAGCAGGTAGCTATTGTTCAGTAGTGAGAGCATTTCACCCCCCCCCCCCCTCTCTCTCTCTCTCTAATACACACACACACACACACACACACACACACACTTTGTCTGTTTCCCTTCTCTTCAAGCTTAAGGCTGGTGAGCCGCCAACCGGAACCAGCTTCTACTGTCAACAACATCTTCATCTAGAGCAGAATGAGGGTAAACAGGTGGATAAAGAAAGGAAAGATATTTTATTTGAGAAAAGCCTGCTGGAAAGACTCATCTTAACAGAAATGTTCATGTTAGTGGTTTTGCTGGTTAGTGCTGGTTGTCCAACATATTATTTCTATACGTTGATCAATTTAAGAAGGTGGATAGGCGATATCAGCCCCACTTCACTCACAAAAATGATTTAGACTACTTTATTTTATTTGTAATTTATTACTATTTATTATAATTATGTATTATTTATTTGACACTAAGGGCCCTATTTTAATGATCTGAGCGCATGGTCTGAAGCGCATGGCCCATGGTCCAAAAGGCTGGTAATAAACCAATCAGAGTCTCATCTCCCATTCCCTTTAAATGCCATTTACATGGCGGAATTTGCGAGTGGAAAGACTGAACGCTTCTCCTGAGAGGAAACATTTTATTTTTTATATTTAAAATGTTTGTGTGCTGCTGCACGTCCCTGTGTGTGTAACAAGCAGAGTGCATTGTGCACCCACCGATAGGCGCATATTACTTACATGCTCTTTAAATAACACAAAAATACTGTGCTATTGACTTTAGACCAGGTTTTTGTTGGTAAATGACGCAGTCGTTTTCAGTTGCCTCAAAATATAAACGCACCAACAATACGCCTGAACACACCTCGTTTTCAGACCAGCATGCCCATGGGTGAATAGATGGGCGCAAGTGCATTTGTTATTTAAACAACGTGGGCGCTGGACGTGAAAATGATAACCGTGTACGGCTGAAATTACACTTTAAAAAATGCTGGGTTAAAAACAACCCAAGTTGGGTTGAAAATGGACTAACCCAGCAATTGGGTTGTTTTAACCCAGCGATTGGGTTGTTTTAATCAAACATTTAACCCAACCGCTGGGTTAAAACAACCCGTTCACTGGGTTAAAACAACCCAATTGCTGGGTTGGTCCATTTCCAACCCAACGTGGCTTGTTTTTAACCCAGCATTTTTTAAAGTGTAGCAAAAAACACTTGCGTCGTGCTGGCGTCGCATTGCGCCCGGTGTATGATAGGGCCTTAAATATATAATTATTTATATTTATTGAAAACAAAAATATTTGTATTTAGATTTATTCAATTATCTGTATTTATACATGTTTTATATTGTATTTATTTGACATTAAATATAGTATTAATAATTTTTATTGAGGAAGACATTTAATTTTTTATAATTTCTTCAGGTACTCCAAGTAAATAATCAGGTCAAAGGCGTTCAACAAAAAAGGGAATCACTGAATTAATATGAATATTAATAACAGTATTGAATGTATTTGTTTATTGTCGTAAGTATTCTAATGTAAATTATAAAATCTAAAAATTACTCTAAAATGTTTGGCACCAGACATCAGAAGTTGGGTATTTTATAGCAAAACACATTTACTCTTTCCTCAACTTTGTTCCTCCACTAGACATGCTAGACGTGCTCTTTTACGACTTTCATCAATACTTAAACACCTCAAGACCTTTTGTCCCCTAGCAGTCTGTTCTGGATGCCTGTTCTGACCGACCCAGGGGTGGAGACAGACTCACGCAGGGTTTCACCTCCTAGCATTGGTGGGACAGCGGAAAGAGTCTTTATAATTTCATGAACTATCACTCGTAGCCTCACAACATGGCAGGTTTAATTATTTAGTTACCCTAGCTAGCGTTCTACTTTAACTGGATGGGTGGAACCATCCCGCCGTGGATGACCCTGTCACCAACTCTCTTGTTGTCAGGCAGAATTTGGTCTTGTTTATGACTTTGAATGGCTTAAAGCTTAAACAGCTTATAGCTATATAGGTTATTTGCAATTTGGTAATGCAGTGTCATTTTTTAAACATGTCTATAAGGTTTAATACTAATCTTTTGCTGGTATATGTGTATGTATTAAATTGCGCAACCTTTTCTTAGCAGACACACAACAACTTCCTCTAGCAAGAAAACCATCCATCTGCGTGTCATTCCAAAGGCTATAGGCCTATAGGAAAGATCTCCCATCGACAAAGAAAAATAGTATTCGATTTATTCCTACAGGAAACGTTCATTATTTAAACTGACTTGGGCAGACATCACGTGTTGCTCTTTATGATCTTAATTAACCTTTGAACTGTGTAGCTAGGCTTATTGACAGGGTTCAAAGATCACAGCTGAACCACTGAAGGAATCTTTGATCTTTGCAGGTGAAGAAAACCTGAATGTATTAACCATAAGCAATTTGACCCCTGACTGCTCTTAAACTGTACCATATTTCTTTTCCTTATGTCTTGTGTTTGATCTAGATATTTTCTGAAGTCTTTTCTTGTGTCTAATAGACCTTAGTAGATGCCATTTGATGTGAACAAAACAAGACTGGTGGAAAAAAAGAATTGCAGTTTGTTCTTGAGATTACGAATCTATGTTATGTTTAATTTTCACAACCCATTTTTTTCAGTGAAAAACTACATAATTTCAGTGTTTTTCAACAAAATGAAACCGGTACAGGTACAAAAAAATAAGCCATACATTCATGAAACGCAAAAATGTACATGCAAATGGTTTTACGTATAAATTGCACAGAAATGTGTTATGTAAATTAATGTAAGAATGACTTTATGCAAAATTTACATAGAAATGATTAAGAATGGTTTTGTATAAATGCATAATTTTTTTTTTACAAATTATCACAAATTGTATACACAGAAATTTCACATATGGTGTAAAATATATTGATTATTGATTAAAATATAGATTTTTTCATGCAACTTTGTTATGTAAATTTACACAAGAATGGGTTTACAAGCAATTTACAATGACATTTGCCACGTAAATAACATTTTACAAAAAATGCATACAGAAATTTACATAGACATTTTTTCTATCAATGATATTTTCACATAAATATAATGTTATTAATGTAATTTTACACTGTAGAAATTACTTTTCATAGCATAAACATAATTTGAGTATGTTTAACAAGAAAATGCTACATTTCAGTCTTTCTACTTCAAAATATCACGTTTAATTCAATGTTCTCCTAATTCTTTGTAATTCTTTGTGAAATTTATTAGCAATTTAGCAAAAGTAAACCAGATTTTTTCAGTCCGGTTAAATGCAAAATTTATACAGAAATGAATGAGTCTAACTAAACAGACTTCTGTCCCACTCAATCTCGTGTTCATTCTGGTCAAATGAAATGCCATTCGCTAAATATGACAATTGGCTGGTCCTTCTTTCTCAAGTATTTCCAGTTGTCCTGGTCTCTATGATATTTTCTTCCCCATGATTTCGGCCTTGTTGATTGGTCTGTGTCATCATCTCAGACCCTGCGCTCCTCCTCCAGTCTCTTTCGTTTAACCTCTGTCTTCTCTTCCATCGTTATCCGTGAACTCTGCGGAGCTGCCACGATGTTTTGCCACAGAGTTGAATGGCTGAATGCATCTTATTCCAGCATCTGGAAAGGGGTCATCCGTCTAGTCGGCTGTCTTGTCTGTCTGGCTTCAGCAGCCACAACACACTCGAGATCAGCATTTAAAAAAAAAAGCTAGAGAAAACCTTCCCCCCATCTCTCCATCCGTCCGCCACTGCATCATTGAAGCATTATGAGTGTGGTCCTTTGTGAGTGTGCCGAATTCCCCTACTGGGAATACACACACACACTCTCTCTCTCACTCACATAGAGTTGATAGAGCATTTGCAGCCTTGAGCGTGGAGCACAGAAAAGGGATTCTTCCATATGGATTACTCTGCCCAGAGCCCGTAACTCTCGATGGGACATGACTTGTGGCCACTGGATGGAGAGGATGAGACGAACAATGGGGATGAATGAGGTTTAGGCCTTGAGGAAAAAGGAATAGGGGGAAATTTAACTGTGGTGAAAACCAGCTCAATAGACTCTTTGTTTGTCTGCGTCTAATCCACTACTTTTTCTAGTGCCACTTGACTTAATCAGCCCGTTTCACTGCCTCACTGGTGTCGGTCATAGTCACAGCTTTGTAAGTGAGCCAGGGTGTGTGTGTGTGTGTGTGTTCGCTTTTGAAAGCCCTTACAGCCCATCTTGGCCTATGTTACACTCCATCTCAGGTGAGGAATGTTTTCGGTTGGCTAAGACACATCCGTCGCTGAACCTCCCACATGGATGGGAGAATATGGATGTGTCTGTGTGCAGGGTCATGTGTTTTCAACCGTTTAACAGTCATAAGTTCCAACAATCTCCTCTATATTTTTTACACACACACACACAAACACACACACACGTACACGTGTACTGTACACTGTAAACCAGCAGAACTGGCAGATCAGCAAATGCTAATTGGTAACACAATGCTTTGATAACATTAGCATATCATAGCAATTGCTGAAAGAGTACAGCAATATAGAACGTACACTCACCTAAAGGATTATTAGGAACACCTGTTCAATTTCTCATTAATGCAATTATCTAATCAACCAATCACATGGCAGTTGCTTCAATGCATTTAGGGGTGTGGTCCTGGTCAAGACAATCTCCTGAACTCCAAACTGAATGTCAGAATGGGAAAGAAAGTTGATTTAAGCAATTTTGAGCATGGCATGGTTGTTGGTGCCAGACTGGCCGGTCTGAGTATTTCACAATCTGCTCAGTTGAAAAGGGAAAAACATCCAGTTTGCGGCAGTCCTGTGGGCAAAAATGCCTTGTTGATGCTAGAGGTCAGAGGAGAATGGGCCGACTGATTCAAGCTGATAGAAGAGCAACTTTGACTGAAATAACCACTCGTTACAACCGAGGTATGCAGCAAAGCATTTGTGAAGCCACAACACGCACAACCTTGAGCCGGATGGGCTACAACAGCAGAAGACCCCACCGGGTACCACTCATCTCCACTACAAATAGGAAAAAGAGGCTACAATTTGCACAAGCTCACCAAAATTGGACAGTTGAAGACTGGAAAAATGTTGCCTGGTCTGATGAGTCTCGATTTCTGGTAGAGTCAGAATTTGCCGTAAACAGAATGAGAACATGGATCCATCATGCCTTGTTACCACTGTGCAGGCTGGTGGTGGTGGTGTAATGGTGTGGGGGATGTTTTCTTGGCACACTTTAGGCCCCTTAGTGCCAACTGGGCATCGTTTAAATGCCACGGCCTACCTGAGCATTGTTTCTGACCATGTCCATCCCTTTATGACCACCATGTACCCATCCTCTGATGGCTACTTCCAGCAGGATAATGCACCATGTCACAAAGCTCCAATCATTTCAAATTGGTTTCTTGAACATGACAATGAGTTCACTGTACTAAAATGGCCCCCACAGTCACCAGATCTCAACCCAATAGAGCATCTTTGGGATGTGGTGGAACGGGAGCTTCGTGCCCTGGATGTGCATCCCACAAATCTCCATCAACTGCAAGATGCTATCCTATCAATATGGGCCAACATTTCTAAAGAATGCTTTCAGCACCTTGTTGAATCAATGCCACGTAGAATTAAGGCAGTTCTGAAGGCGAAAGGGGGTCAAACACAG
Source organism: Gobio gobio (assembly GCF_949357685.1). NCBI lineage: Eukaryota > Metazoa > Chordata > Actinopteri > Cypriniformes > Gobionidae > Gobio > Gobio gobio. The sequence goes on along the minus strand of NC_137099.1, from coordinate 9,577,201 downwards.
TATTAGTATGGTGTTCCGAATAATCCTTTAGGTGAGTGTATAACACATATCTGTTCTGAAACCAAGCTCATGCACTCGTCACCATGATAGAAATCCCAGCCCAGTTTCAGGTAAATTTAAGTAAACAATAAAACCATTCAGATTGCTTTAAATGTGTCAGTTTCGTGAACTCAAAAGAAAAGAAAGTTCTAAATACTCATAAAAGTGAATTTGATTTAACTATTGAGTGTTAGGGTTTACAGTGTATATCCAGTGCTACTCTCAGTAGCTTTAGAAACATTATTTACTTAGACGCGCCTCTATGCAGCCATAATTCTTATCCTCCAGCTTTGATAGATATGTCGCAATACCCGTCATGTAACCTCAAGCTCACTCACTGCACGTCTTGTATTTTCCTGATTTCGAGGTCCTGTGGGTTTACATTTCAGTTATCTGTCAACCATGCGACTCTACATGGGAAGTTCATCTCTTATCTATAGCGATTTCTTTCACTGGAATTCAGTCCAACAGTCTTTATCATGCTTTACCGACAAATTGTTGGATCTCTTGTGGTTCTGAGGTATGTGAACGAGAGAATGAGTTAGTTATGTTTTATCGCAGAAGTTTATCATGTCCCCACCTTTAATTTGTAACATGTTTTAAGGGCCGTCTCTGAAAAAAAAAAATTCATAATAGCAATGACTGAAACTAAGATGTCCTTCAGATGAATACTGAACCTCTTAAAACTTCACCCTGACCATTTTTGCAGGCTGAGACAAAAATCTGAGATGGGAGTATGAAGAAAAAACATGTTTCCTTTGGCAAGAACTCTTTCTAGTGTGGAGAAAGTCCAAATTTTGCGATTTCAATACATAGACTCTGTGATGCTTTGCAGCAAGTATAATCTGAATTGTGCATTTTCTGTCTTTTGCAGATTTTCCATGCCAACACTGACCCATCTGAGGTGGTTTTGAATCGTGTTCCTCAGCCCGTCCTGGCCCGCTTTGTTCGTATTCGACCACAGACGTGGAATAATGGCATTGCGCTGCGCTTTGAGCTTTATGGTTGCCAGATTACAGGTGTGTGTTTATACTCACATTGTTTCTTTTTCATTTTACCATACAATGCAATTTTATGAGATCTTTATATGATAACTATCATCTGTTTGTGGAAAGAAAATGTTATTTATTTGCTGAAAATGCTTCCCCTCTGTTGAAGATCTCAAATCTGATTTGTGTTTGTGTACATTCGGTTATAAAGCAGCAAGACACATCACACCCTGTAAAGCCTGACATAAATGACATAACAGAAAAAGGAAATTGTTTGAAATGGAACAGTTTTTTGAAGCTTTAGACAAAATATTTTAAATTTTGCATTGTGTTTTTTGTTGAGTACGATATTTAATCAGGCTTTTATGGCTCATATAGTATGATATAGTGAGAATATGGAGCTCATACTTGAGGGAAAATCAGCTCAGTTTTATCCAGACGCCCAAGCTAAGCAAAAAATATGCAATTTGGTGCAGTTGCTGATGTTTAGATGGAAAAAAATATCTGCTGGAATTCTGTAAAGTAGATCTTTATAACAGTATAGCAGACTACTTGCATAAAAAGCATTTAAAATCGTATATCTCCTAATAATATGTCCTAAGATGGTATTTAAATGCTTAGTTTTATGAGAAAATTGTTATAATGCAATACAAAATATAATTCAGTTCAATACAATGATGATTGAGAGATTATCCCTCAAATGGAATATGTTCCTTCATCTTGAAATATTTAGAACAATAGCATTCTTACGTTTACTTAAAAAAACAGTAACAATTTGCAAAAAGACATTTTGGACACACAAACACGGACATTTTTAGATTTATTATTATTCTAAAAGCCCTTTTACATGCTAAAAAGTATAAACTCTCAATCAGATGACAGGAGGTGTGTAGTAGATTGTGCACTATAGGTTTTTCAGTGAAGTTTTGATCAGTTAGAGTCCTTAGAAATGTGTGTATTAAATACGATACAGTATTCTTAATAAGGTTAACTATTCTTTAACCTTAAATTTCCTGGTAAGACTGTAATAATTGTATTGTAATGCACTTTGGATAGTGTCTGCTACATGCCCATTTCAACATTTGAAGGTTGAAGTTCATCTCTCTTGTTCTCTTTTGTCTCAGATGCTCCTTGTTCAGAGCTCCAGGGAATGCTGTCCGGGCTCCTCCCTGACTCCCAGATTTCAGCGTCCTCAGTGAGGGACCTTCACTGGGCCCCTGGAGCTGCACGTCTGGTGGCCAGTAGATCAGGATGGTTTCCCGGCCCTGCCCAGCCTATAGCTGGAGAAGAATGGCTCCAGGTGGACCTCGGGACACCCAAGACGGTGCGAGGAGTGATAACCCAAGGAGCGCGTAGCGGGGAGGGAGGAACCAGCTCAGAGAACCGGGCTTTTGTACGGAAGTATCGCCTAGCACACAGCCTGAATGGGAAAGACTGGAACTTTGTAATGGATAGCAAGACTAGCATGCCCAAGGTATTTCATTTGTCTATAGTATCTATCTATCTATCTATCTATCTATCTATCTATCTATCTATCTATCTATCTATCTATCTATCTATCTATCTATCTATCTATCTATCTATCTATCTATCTATCTATCTATCTATCTATCTATCTATCTATCTATCTATCTATCTATCTATCTATCTATCTATCTATCTATCTATCTATCTATCTATCCATCCATCCATCCATCCATCCATCCATCCATCCATCCATCCATCCATCCATCCATCCATCCATCCATCCATCCATCCATCCATCCATCCATCCATCCATCCATCCATCCATCCATCCATCCATCCATCCATCCATCCATCCATCCATCCATCCATCCATCCATCCATCCATCCATCCATCTACATTGACCTCACTTACCTTAATATTTAATAAAAATGTTAAGCAGCACAACTTTTTCCAGTCTTGATAATAATAATTAATGTTTCTTGAGAAGCAAATCGGTATATTAGAATGATGTCTGAAGGATCATGTGACACTGAAGACTGGAGTAATGATGCTGGAGTAAATTCAGCTTTGCATTACATTAATAAATTAAATGTAAAATATATTTAAAACAATTATTTTTAAATTGTAAAAATCTTTCACTTACTGACCCTAAAGTTTTGAACAGTAGTGTAAGTGGTAAGTGGTTTTGTTGCTTTCCGAAGATGATCTTCTAGCTCTAAACATCTTCATTATGATTGACAGATTCAGCAGCTGGTTTGTTGCTGTTCCAAGGTGGTTAACCAGTCCTTACCATCTTTATTAAAGGGATAGTTAACCCAAAAATGAAAATGTTGTCATCATTTACTCACCCTCATGTTGTTCTGAACCTGTGTGAGTTTCTTTCTTCTGTTGAACACAAACAAAGATATTTTGGTAAGCAGAAAGTTGACGGTAGCCAAAAATGGAAGTCAAGTTTCTGGTTAACAACATTTTTCAAAATATCTTCTTTTGTGTATAACAGAAGAAAGAAACTCACACAGGTTTGGGTGAGTAAATGATGACAACATTTTCATTTTTGGGTGAACTATCCCTTTAAGATGGTCTACAAGGCCAAAAACCAAGTCCACAAGTAGTCCAGTCTATCTAGACCAGCTTGACCCGCTAAAAAACCTTGCAACCATTTTCTGGGATTTTCCAGAAGGGGAATCAACCCAAATGGGACACTTCAGAGTCTCCAACTAAACATAGCATCCACATTCTTTTACTAACAGTTTAAACATCACCTGTAATTCCTGTTTAGACGTCTGAATTCAGTAAGTGTGTGTGTGAGTAATCTCTTCTTTTCTCCCCCGTAGCTTTTTGAGGGAAACACACACTATGACACCCCAGAGCTGAGGCGTTTTGAGGAGCTGTCTGCACAGTTCATCCGCATCTATCCAGAGCGCTGGTCTCCGGCAGGGATCGGAATGAGAATGGAAGTGCTGGGATGCAACCTGCCAGGTAGGTCACGGCCCTCAGATACACCACTGTTGTGAAATCATAAGTTAAATTGCTTGTTGTTGATTGGGCAGTTCCAGTTGTAGGGTGAAATTTATTCTCAGTCTCTACAACTGACGCCCAGAAATGCACCGTCAGCAGAAAGCTATTGCAGCCTGAACAATTTATTTTTTAGCTTTTCATTTATGGTGAGGAGAAGTAAAAAAAAAATTGTATAGGCTGACGTGAAGAGAAAATAGAAACAGTGATTGTCTCTAAGAGAAGTGGATGGGAGAAAACAACCATTAAAAATTGGTGGAGGCTGGACGAATTTTGTAAGGCAGAAGCTTTAGTGTGATGTCTCAGTTGTTTGTGTGCTGCATACACTACCGTTCAAAAGTTAAGGATCAGCTTTTTAATACAGTAATAACATTAATATTGCTAAATATTATTACAATTTAAAATAGCTATTTTCTATTTGAATATATTTTAAAATGTCATTTATTCCTGTGATGCAAAGCTGAATTTTCAGCATCTTCAGTGTCACATGATCCTTCAGAAATCATTTTAATATGCTGATTTTCTGCTCAAGAAACATTTCTTCGTATTATTATCAATGTTGAAAACAGATGTGCTTCTTTTGATGAAGAAATATTTCAAAAGAACAGCCTTTATTTGAAACAGTCCAATCTTTATATGTTAATATTTTGTGACATTAGAAATGTTTTTGCTTTTGATTAATTTAGTGCATTCTTGCGAAATAAAAATAATCTTTCTGACCCCAAACTTTTGAACAGTAGTGTATGTGTGGGACATCCTAACTCATTTAAAGGGACAGTTCCGCCAACAATGAAAATTAATTACTCACACTTTCGTTCATCTTTGTAGCACAAATGAAGATCTTTTTAATGAAATCTTTTTAATTGACAGCTACGCAACTACCACTTTCACCATTTTCAGCACCATTTCTGATTTTGTCGAGATCTCTTCTTAAAACTTTTGTTGAGACACGTGAGATAACTGGGATATTTTTCTCAGGACAAAAATCTGAGTCGCAGTAAGGTTTGCTCTCCATTTAATCTCATTCCTCTCTAGGAGACACAAATGAGAAATTAAAGAGATTTGTTTGCTGTAGGAGCAACTGTGTATTTATGGGGTTGTATGTGTTGATCTGACCAGACTTGCTGGAGCATCAACCTGCACGAATACACAATTCCCATGTCTACAGTATAAACATGAAAGACACACACACAAACACACTCACGCAGCTCTGCTATAATCAGACAGCTACCCCCTGTGCCAATTATCCTCTATGTTGTATAATTCATCATAGAGCTGCTGGAGATACATCTGATTGAGAGTGTGTGTATGTGTGTGTGTGTGTGTGTGTATGCAAATGTACAGTATGCTCTACTTTTAGGTGTGAAAACCAAATTCTCAAAGTCCTAGAGACCTTCAGCATGGATTGATTGATCAGCATTGCAAATGTAGAAACCCTCGCAATTACATAAATGTATTGTGGCGGTATTTAGGTTCAGTAATGGTATCAAGCTTGTTTCCGCCATAAATAAAAAATAAAAAGGTAATTGCGAATTTTTATCTCACATTTCTGACTTTTTTCCCCTCAGAATTGCGTGATATAAAGTCGCAATTGCGAGTCATAAAGTCAGAATTACGAGATATAAAGAAAAACATTTTTTTTTTCAGAATTGAGACTTTATATCTCATAATTCTGACTTTACAACATGCATTTGCGAGATATAAAGTCAAAATTTTGAGATATAAACTCGCAATTCCAAGAAAAAAGTTTTTTTTTTCTTTATATCACAATTCTGAGAAAAGAAGTCAGAATTGCGAGTTATAAAGTCAGAATTGTGAGTTATAAATTTGGAATTGCAAGAAAAAAAGGCAGAATTGCGAGTTTATATCTCACAATTTTGACTTTAAAACGTGGAATTGCGAGATGTAAACTATTTGTGAGATAAAAAGTCGCAATTATCTTTTAAAATGTTTTATTTTTTGGCAGGAAACAAACTTCCATAGGTATCAGATGCTTATATGGAAGTGAAAAATAATGCTTATAGAAATGTCATTTGTTGGGTGAACTGTCCCTTTAAGAAAAGCACAATCTTCCTCTCTAGCTTCCAACTCTTTTGTTTTCTAACTTTGTTTTCTAATCAGTCTCTCTCTCTCTCTCTCTCTCTCTCTCTCTCTCTCTCTCTCTCTCTCTCTCTCTCTCTCTCTCTCTCTTTCTCTCTCTCTCTCTCTTCTCTCTCTCTCTCTCTCTCTCTCTCTCTCTCTCCCTCTCTCTCTCTCTCTCTCTCTCTCTCTGTTCCCACCATTTGATTCAGGGAGTGTTCTTGCCTGTGTAAATGTTTTTCTTCTGGTCCTGCTCTCCTCTCTTCTCCTCCTCTTTCTGTTTCTCATCAGAGACCATGCTACTCTCTTTCCCATGTTCTCTCTCCCACACATACATATGTTATACATGTTCATCCCACAGAACAGCTGTTGTTGTGTATGCAAACATATACCTGCCCACACTGTTACTTAGTATGTACTTGTGGAGAAACAAATCTCCCAGTTTGTTCTTAGTGGTTGCTTTGTTCTTCATAAAATGTATACTGTTGCGTTTGAACTCATTTATTGGGTTTATCAAAATATTGTCAAGTTTGAAAACATTAATTAATTAATCTTTTTGTATTTTATCTCTGCCATGTCAGGTTTTATGTGCTGTGATCATCATGAAACAATCAAATGCATATAATATATAGTTCACTTTATGAGTCTCAGGTGAATTATGGGGCCCTAAAGACAGCTGTTTTATTTTCCCAGCATGCACTACTGCTCTTTACAGCCCTGCCAAGCTCTGGTTAGCATGCAGAAGAGCTTTATACATAATTGAGGGTCTTTTATTCATTTATTTATATCTATTTTTCATTATTGATTTATTATTTTTTGCTGAATCAGGTTCCTTGGAGAAGGATCTGACAGCTTTCCTTAAGGAAGGGTGAGAATTTTATGAAAGCAGAAGTGACAGGAGTAGAGGGAGAGAGAAGAGAATGATGGGATATGAGCTGAGAAAGGGGGAGCCGAACGGAATGGATGGAAGACAGATTACAGCTATCAATAATATGCTTTCATTTCTTCGCCTTACTTCCCATTACTTCCAACACACTCAGACGCACACACACACATGCACACGCACACACATACACACACGCACACTGAAGGCAATGATCTTCCCGCTAGTCTTAATCACATTAAGGCAACTGCAGCCTGCGGTGAGGTGTACAGTTACACGTACGGTTTAAAGAGATGGATAACATATACTGCCATTTTGAAACAGCAATAACCTTTAAGAAAAGTCCATGAAAATATGGCTTTTTTAATATGAAGAAATGTTCTGTATTGATTTTTCACAGTTGTTTTACCCATAGCTTGATTTGCACATTGCCTTGTGTTGTGTTTTAGGTTTGAAGGAAAATGTCCGTAAACTTAATGTATAATGTCGTGGTAGAAAATAACCCTTTTCTGTTTTTCTACAGATGTTTTTTCTTAGTGTTTAGTACATATAAGTGGGGAAAAAATAGACAAATAAATAAATACAAGGAGTTATTTTTGGATCACAAAAAATTGCATGTTTTGAGATTTGAAAATATGTTAAAAAAGCTACTCAATTTAAAATAGTTTACACATTTAACTACTTTGGCATTGAAGGACAAAAAAGAAAATGTTGCCACATGAAAATAATTCATGCACCGATGACGTTATTGTTAACTAAAATGCAAACTATTTATTGAAATTTAATGAAATTCGTTTTTTAAGATTTTTACCTACTATTGATATTTTATTTGAATAAAATATAAACATTAGATAAAAACTTAAACTTAAAATAATGCAAAATAATGTAAGCTAAATAAAAATACATATAAAATATACTAAAACTAAATAACATATATATATATATATATATATATATATATATATATATATATATATATATATATATATATATATATATATATATATATATATATATATATATATATATATATATATATATATATATATATATATATATATATATATAAAATACTAAAATAAGTATTATTTATATAATTATAAATAATATTATATAAATAAAACTAAAATAACACTGCCGTGCACATCTTATTCTGTATGCAAAATCATAACGTGTGTTGATATTTTTCTGTATAAATTTTTTATTGACTCACACACCATCTTGGTTCAAATTTTTGGTAACACTTTATTTTACAGTGTCCTTGTTACATATGTTACATGTACTTACCATAGTAATAACAGTAAATTATGCATAATTACATACAACTAACCCTAAACCAAAACCTAATCTTACCCTAACCGCAATAGTAAGTACATGTAGTTAATTCATATTACTCAGTACATAACTATATAATTACACTGTAAAGCTTGGTACATACTCCGCAAGAACAAAGAAATTTGTTTGCTTTCTCGAGGTGGCAAGAACAAGAACAAAGTTCGTTCTGGGCAGGACATTACATACTTCACGAGAAAAGCAGGTGCCGAACATTTCCGTTTCTCCGCATTAACCCCGCCCACTTTAAGTTTCTGACCAATCACACAATAGTTCTCGGACACCCACAAGAAAAAAAGTTCTACTCAGATGTGTCGAGAACAAGCTGCGAGAACTCCCAAACCAGGGAGCGGAAAAAGTGTAACCCTTTATTTTAAGGTGACATAGTTACATTGTAATTACTCAAACAAGTACTGAGTAATATTAATTAACTACATGTACTTATTTTAGAGTTACAATTAGGGTTAGGGGTTGTTACTAATTTACTGTTACTACTATAGTAATTACATGTAGTAACTATGTCACGTAAAGTGTTACCCAATTTTTTGTGAGCCAATCACAGAGCATTCTTAGATTGCTCTCAAAGCTCCATACAAAGCTGTTGGAGATTTTAGAAGGATGCATAACTATGCTTCCTGCCTTTTAGAACAGCCTTGTAGTGTCACGGTAGAAGTACGGCGCTTTGTGTGAAGACGTTCCCTGTATTTGTCTTGTATGTTGTGCCGACACAACTGTCACATCTCTGAAAGGTCAAAATCATTACACGTGACACACAACGACCTTTAAACCCTTGACAGAACATCTTCGCGGAGCGGAGAGTGTTTGCACATCGTGCGTACGTGTGCGAGAGCACAGTCCCGCGCAGGTGATGATATTTATCCGTCATCCCTGTACTAATTGAATCAGAAGACAAAGAACAACAAATGGATGCGGACTGCAGGTGTGGAGGCATATGAAAGAATGATCGAGGGAAAGAGGATGGCATAGAGAGGGAGGCCGTTAGCGATAGGGCAGAGGAAGCGGTATTAGCTGGCTAATTGCTTCAGAAAAGGCCATGGCATTACAGTGACAAATATCACCAGCTGTGGCTCACCTTTTATGAATTCAAAATATTAATGTATGCACCGATTCGCTTCCTTTGCAGATACTACTGTGCGACTGACCGTTCAGTTCATTTACTAGATGGACTTCTGTTCTTATTTAAGTCTAAAACCTTTTCGTTTAATGCAGTTTATTTGCTTCCTAGGCAGTTTTACAAGAATGCTAAACTGTTTTCTACCCCCTATAAAGCTTAATTTGTTTTTACTGCAAGAACCTCTTTAACATTCATTATACACTCACCTAAAGGATTATTAGGAACACCATACTAATACTGTGTTTGACCCCCTTTCGCCTTCAGAACTGCCTTAATTCTACGTGGCATTGATTCAACAAGGTGCTGAAAGCATTCTTTAGAAATGTTGGCCCATATTGATAGGATAGCATCTTGCAGTTGATGGAGATTTGTGGGATGCACATCCAGGGCACGAAGCTCCCGTTCCACCACATCCCAAAGATGCTCTATTGGGTTGAGATCTGGTGACTGTGGGGGCCATTTTAGTACAGTGAACTCATTGTCATGTTCAAGAAACCAATTTGAAATGATTGGAGCTTTGTGACATGGTGCATTATCCTGCTGGAAGTAGCCATCAGAGGATGGGTACATGGTGGTCATAAAGTGATGGACATGATCAGAAACAATGCTCAGGTAGGCCGTGGCATTTAAACGATGCCCAATTGGCACTAAGGGGCCTAAAGTGTGCCAAGAAAACATCCCCCACACCATTACACCACCAGCAGCAGCCTGCACAGTGGTAACAAGGCATGATGGATCCATGTTCTCATTCTCTTTACGCCAAATTCTGACTCTACCATCTGAATGTCTCAACAGAAATCGAGACTCATCAGACCAGGCAACATTTTTCCAGTCTTCAACTGTCCAATTTTGGTGAGCTCGTGCAAATTGTAGCCTCTTTTTCCTATTTGTAGTGGAGATGAGTGGTACCCGGTGGGGTCTTCTGCTGTTGTAGCCCATCCGCCTCAAGGTTGTGCGTGTTGTGGCTTCACAAATGCTTTGCTGCATACCTCGGTTGTAACGAGTGGTTATTTCAGTCAAAGTTGCTCTTCTATCAGCTTGAATCAGTCGGCCCATTCTCCTCTGACCTCTAGCATCAACAAGGCATTTTCGCCCACAGGACTGCCGCATACTGGATGTTTTTCCCTTTTCACACCATTCTTTGTAAACCCTAGAAATGGTTGTGCGTGAAAATCCCAGTAACTGAGCAGATTGTGAAATACTCAGACCGGCCCGTCTGGCACCAATAACCATGCCACGCTCAAAATTGCTTAAATCACCTTTCTTTCCCATTCTGACATTCAGTTTGGAGTTCAGGAGATTGTCTTGACCAGGACCACACCCCTAAATGCATTTAAGCAACTGCCATGTGATTGGTTGATTAGATAATTGCATTAATGAGAAATTGACCAGGTATTCCTAATAATCCTTTAGGTGAGTCCTGATACAGCGATCATGCATAACATTAGGACCACCTTCCTAATATCTTGTTGGTCCCCCATTTTCTGCCAGGGCACATTATCCTGCTGAAAGAGACCACAGCCACCAGGGAATACCATTTCCATTAAAGGGTGGTCTGTGACAATGCTTAGGTAGGTGGTACGTGTCAAAGTAACATCCACATGGATGGCAGGACCCAAGGTTTCCCAGCAGAACATTGCCCAAAACATCAAAACTGCCCCCGCCGGCTTGCCTTCTTCCTTGCCTTGCTGTTGGCGCTTTCAGCAGTGGACCATACGCAACAAACTGCGATGCACTGTGTACTCTGACACCTTTCTGTCAGAACCAGCATTAACTTCTTGAGCAATTTGAGCTACTTCTTGAGACGCTACAAACAGCGTCTGTTTGATCGGACCACACAGGCCAGCCTTCGCTCCCAACGTGTCGCCGGTTCACTACTGTTATGCCTGATCGGTGTATATACTGAATTAGAAAATGATTGAGGCATTTTGGTACCTGTATATACTTGGAGGTCCCATATATTAATATGCATGTATACATGTGTTGTTTTCATTCAGCACCCCATGGTTTGTCTGGTTTTTCTCCCTACAGCAACGCCATCCATCAGTCTGATGTCATCATTTAAGACAGATGTAAAGACCTGCAGGCGATACAGGGACCAAATTACAGTTTTGCACAGTATTGCATACTGTGCACATAGTTTATTTCCCCCTCCGCGCTGCCATAAATTCAGAGTTTGGAGCTTTATGATTTAATTTATGAATATCTGACTCATGGCTGGCTGCATAATTAAAATGAAAGGGAATCTCATTTGAAATGGAAATAAAGAGCGATTTGTTTGAATGGAAATGCATTCTGGTCTGGGTTAAGATAAGATTGTTAATTATGTGTTTCCATCCGCAGAAACCTCCACACCAGCTGTAGAGACATCCAAACCAACTCAACCTTCGTCTGTAGAAAGCACCACAACACAGAAACCCAGTCCAGGTTAGTCGTTTTTTTTACTCACAGTAGCATGAATACATTTCACAAACACCCTAAACATGCCGTATTTGGGTTGTTGTTGCATGCATATGTGAAATATTATGGATAGTAAGTTCAAATTTTATTTTCCAACAGAAATGTTGGTGTGATTGTACAATAGAATATATCACAACGACATAAATATATGCATGTGACCGTAAGCAGCACACTTGCACCCCTTTTTTATTCAATGCATATCCCTTTCCCTTTAACATAAGTAACATTTTCCGTGGATTGTTTGGCAGAATGGTTGTCATTTCTTTATTTTTGAACATTGATGCAGCTGAAGTCAAAGGTCAGAGCTCAGTTTAGCTTAAAGTGCCGTTAGCCGTCCAATGTTTTGCCAGGGTTGATGAATATTAATGCCAATGTATTGATGTATTCTCTGCAGTTACCAGCGCTGCCCTGCCGTCTCACAAAGGACTGTGTGATTTTGAGCAAGGATTGTGTGGTTGGACCTTTGACCCGAATTCTGACCTCAGCTGGGCGCTACACAGCTCCAGCAAAAGCACCGCCTTGGGTCAAAGTCAAGATCTCTCCATGGGCTCAAACAGTGAGTATTACACACACACACACAGACACACATTTGCATGCATAGAGAGGTTGTCATGCCTGTGGGCTCTCGTCTGTGTTCATGCTTGGAAACACATTGCGTTTACACAACAAACAAACAAATGTTACATTATATTATTTTACATTACATTAAGTTATTATGGGACATCAGTTAATTTACAGTGTAGCGTAATTGTACAAAATATATCATATTTAATTAAATTATAATTGGTCATTTTTGTTTCTTTATTATATATTATATTATTTAGTTTATACTGATTTTATATATATTTTATGTAACATTTTATAATATTTCACGTATATATATATATACATATATATATATACATATATATATATATATATATACATATATATATATATATATATATATATATATATATATATATATATATATATATATATATATATATATATATATATATATACAGTTTGCTAATTTTACAATATATATTGTAAAAAATGACGCAAACTGTATAATTAACTACAATTTTTGTCACTGCAAATTATATTTAATTATATAATGTATATATATTATATAATATTTAATTATATTATATAACTATATGTGTGTGTGTTTAGTACCATCAAACCAATTAATCACAATTAATCACATCCAAAATAAAAGTTTGTTTACATAATATGTGTGTACTGTGTATAATTATTATGTATATATAAATACAAACTCATTCATCTATATATTTAAGAAACATTTGCATGCATATACTGTATAGCCTATATATTTATATAATTTATATTATATATAAATATGAATATTTTATATATAAATATAACACATTTTTCTTAATAACATGATAATTACACACAGTACACACATATATTATGTAAACACAAACTTTTATTTTGGATGTGATTAATCGATTTGACAGCACTAAATATTTTATAGCTATTTCTCCTTTTTACATTATATTTTGAATTACATTTTCTTTACTAGGCTGCTTAAATAGTTTAACAAGCTTTACTGCCATGTTCAACCAGCTTTTCCATAAAATATCATGTTGGCAAAGTTTTGGCAGTGAACATCTTGGCTTGCACCAAACCAGTACTAACCAGCATGAACCAGCCTGGATCCGCATAGAAACTGATGGCAGTGTAAACTCACCCAGCAGGCTTACTCACTCAGTGTATTATGACTCCATTCTGATTCCAAATCAGTTTCCTATTAACGTTTTTGCCTCACCCCAAAGACAAGCACCTAGACTGTTCCCAGAACAGCCGTTTCCCTTTCTATCCGCAGTATGTGCTCTCGTAAACTCCTGTGACCTCATTCCCTCTGTACACGGCGGTCTGCTTTCCACATGTCAGACACTGGCATGAGATCTAGAAGAGGAAAACAGGATGAATGCTCGGCATGCTTTCTCTCCTCCTTTCTCCCTCCCGAACACTGTCACACTCCCTTTATTTCTATCCCATGACACATTGCAATTAGAAGCGTACACCAGGAACAAAGCATGGCAGTGAAGACAGAAATAATCTTGGAATGCCGAAACAATCACTGTTTGATTGAGAGCTGGGAAGCAGTGAGACTCAGATTACTACATGTTTGTCAAAAAGAAAGCAAAAGTTACCATATTTACTGGCCTAATACGCCTTCATGGTCTTGTTGCCTTTGACATTGTCTCAGTCTCACTCTTTTTTTTCCAAATCCGGCTTTATTCCACATTTTTTATTTATTTATTTAATTTATTTAATTTATTTTCTTCATCAGTATTTGGTTTCATTATAAAATGCATCAGCTTATAGAAGTAAAATGCGTTATCATTTCTAGTTGCCTTTAGTAAAGCAATATGCCACTCGAGGGCATGTGTTACAGTGATTTTACCATGTTTGAGTCAGGTGTTGACATGGTAAAATCACTGTAATGCTGGGTCTCGAGTGACAATTGCTTTTTAAAAAGCACCAACAGAAATATGACAAGGACACCGATGTTCACCGAATAATTACATTAATTATTAACAGTAAACAATAAATAATTCTCCCGCCTAGTACTATAACCTAACTGTAGGCTGTCTAATATTTGCCAAACATTAATATAAAATTCAATTGATGTGAGGTCACTGGTTTGCATATGTTGGCTGTTTTACTGTTTTAGAGCTCAAACAATTCGTTTCATCAGTTTGCATTCATGCACTATAAAAAATTATTTCCATGATTTATCACAATTTTTTTTATTATTTGTCAAATCAACTTAGATAATTAATGTGGTTCAGATAATATAATATTGTGAGTTTCTATTTATTAAACCAATCTCCTTTGTTGTATGAAGTTAAAAAAATATTTAAATGAACTCAAACATTTTAAGGCAACCGGGTAACTTACTTTTTTTAATTAAACAAACTATAATTTTTTACAGTGTGTTACTGATGTGACATTTTCTGTATATTTTCAATTATATATACTGTTAAAAATGTTCTATTTTAATATTGATGTATTGTATTAAAATGTATTCGTGAGATGGCAAAGCTGAATTTTCAGCATCATTACTCCAGCCTTCAGTGTCACATGACCCTTCATAAATCATTCTGCACAAGAAACATTTCTTATTATTATCAATGTTGAAAACAGTTGTGCTGCTTAAGATTTTTGTGGACAAAAGAACATAAATGACTCTACTGTCACTTTTTTTGATTAATGTAATGCATTCTTGCTGAATAAAAATATGAATTTCTAAAAAATAAAAAAACTACTGACCCCAAACCTTTGAACAATAGTGTATATCATTATATTATATGTAATAAAATATATGTGATGTAGACAGTGCTAAGCAATTTTGTTTTAATAATTTTGTTCCAAAAACATTTAAAAAGTAAGAATTTTCCAGAACTGGAAGTCCAAAAAACCTTATTTCAGTCTCTTTCAAGTTGTCGTGTGGCAAAGGGTTAAATCCAAGTATCTTGTGGAAAACCTGCATTTCCAACCATGTATTCCTGTCCATCACCTGCCTTCCAGGCGGATTTTAGCATAGACTTCCATGTGCTTAGAGCCTCTGTCAAGAGATCATTATTCGTTTCCCCTTATATATATATATAGTACTTACGATCAAAAGGGGGATTTTTTCCACACAAATAAAAGATATTCACTATTCCCCCCTTCACATCTCCTTATATATGCATTCCCAGTGAAGTTAAGGGGATTGTTATCCTAAACCTATTTTAAATTCATTGCCTTGGAATATTTGAAATGCTCTCTCTGAAAGACTTAACAAGCCCTGCCGACAGCTGCAAGGTGTTATAGGCGTTTTTTGACAGTTCTCAAAATGTTTAAGACTCCAATAGGTCACATGTCTTCTCCTCGTCCAATCCGATCACTCAGTGAGATGCCGGTCACCACCACATGAGCTGTCTTTTGACCTTGAAACGTCTGGAGAGATTATTCACGATTATAAAGAGAGATAAAAGAGTGCGCACCTGTCTCGCCGCTCTTTCTTCCCAGTAGGGGTCATGCCTTGCTCCCACTTAACGCTCTTTCACTCTTGGCTTAGCAAACAGACACCTGCCGTCACCTAAAGTGCCTACAGTAGAGCCTAGTGGGCTACCGTCACTCACGAAAGACACTAATACTAATGACGAGGCGCTTGACTTTTCACACAGCGACACCCTTGACTTTCCCGTATAATCACACAGCGTGATGTTTAGGCGAATCATGTTGCTCAGAAACACAGTTTGGGATCACCAGCTGTTTGATAGGTTGGACCCAAAGTGACACAATCCAGACTGTTAAAATGTCATGTGCTTAATGGGACATCTTGCCCAGTAGGGAATTACACGCAACAAAAGGCTGCAAGGTTTTCATGCCGCTTGGTAGAAACTAGTCAAATTAGACAGATGCGGAAAAAGTCCCATTAATATAAGTCATTTCACTCGGCGGCCATCTTTGAAACACCTATTTCAGGCATGCAAGAGATCTCTTTGAATGGGGAAACTGAAAAAGGTCATCTGAATAAAGTTTATAGCAGTGTGCAATGACTTTACCAATGACTTTCAGCGATTGGCTCTTTTATTTAGAAGGCGGTAGTAGTAATTCAGAGTAATACAAGTGCACCGTCTTTATTTTATATATATATATATACAGTCTTTGATGCGGACTTGGACAGGATGTGTGACACACTTTATTGTTTGTTTGTTCTCTCACAGGTTTGGGAAACTACCTGTACATTGAGGCAAGTCCTGAGACGCAGGGCCAGAAAGCCAGACTATTCAGTCCCAGTGTGGATCCCGACACCGGACCTCTCTGCCTGATGTTCTCCTATCAGCTGGAGGATCAGGCAACCCTGAGGGTCCTGCTGCAGAACAAACACCAAGAGGAAACCCTCCTCTGGTCCCTCCGTGGAGACCAGGAGCCCATCTGGAAAGAAGGACGGACCATCATACCTCGATCTCCAAATGAATTTCAGGTAAGCAGATTAGACATGGTAAAAAGTCGAATACATTTTAAATGCTGATGTTTGGTAAACAGAGTTGGTAAATCTTTTCAAAAAGGACATTTAGGCTGTAAAATTAGGCCTGTCAAGTTAGCATGCAGAATTTTGAGATTAAAGGTTTTAAAGCAATATTATGAATTTCTGTCTTGTTTTTTCAAGACGGTTTTCTTTCTCGTAAACAAACTTATGTTTAGATCAAAGAAAATATGTTTTTGATCTTGAGAAAAAACTAATTATTATAATGGTGGTGTTCAAAATCTGAGATTAATCAAAGAATCAAAATCAAAAGGAAAAAGTACATTTTGTTGTTTTATTTTTAAGCCTATTTTGTTCATTATTGTAATGCAAAAGAATGAGTAAAAATTGCAAAGTAAAGTATTTATACATCATTGTAGGTTGTAAATAGTGCATTTTTACAATATACAATATACAAAATATTATTTCTGTCTTTCTAATACAACATTTCACGTTTAATTCAGTGTGTTATTTGCTGTTTCTTTGTGAAATTCTTTGTGACATTTACTAGCAATTTCTGAGAATAAATAAATCCTACACAAATCTTCCTATATTTTTTGTACTATAATACAAATCGCATGGGATTATAATGGAAATTCAAACAATTAAAATGGTTAATGAAATAATGTCACAATGCATAAATGCAGTCCCAAAACATAATTTGTTATTTTCTTTCTTTTGATTGTGGGGTACAATTAAATATTATAGTGAAATTCAGCATAAAACGTGATTAATTACTTTAATCTATTGCCCAAGTGATTACATGTTTGTAATTAGACACCGTTTACTCGTAAACCTTTCTGTATTTGTTTAGACTTGGAGCCTGACAGATATCATGGTGACATTTTCTGTTTTCTATGTGCTCATATTTCATCACACAGGTGGTAATCGAAGGCTTTTTTGAGGGTGCCAAAGGCCACATTTGGATCGATAATATCCACATGAGTGTGAGCACGCCGCTGGAGGAGTGTACTCGTAAGTGTGCACCTTTCATTTTTTCTTCCATCATTAGTTTTATCCTTTATGCTTTTGTTGTCATTTATCGCGACAACTTAAGCCAACGCCGTTCATTATCTCTACCAGATGTTTCTCCCTGCCACGCTCTTTCTGGTTTCCTGTGAAGTCACCTTTATCTCTTCATTACAGATGCCACCATTTTCGCCATAATTCGTTGAGATTCTGAAGACACTCGCTCCATAAACCTCTCCATTTACTGTGATCAAACCTAGCCATCACAGCCACTATCTCAAAGAGCTTCTCAAAATAGAATTTATTAACATGAAAGGAGGACACACACAAAAAATAGTGCACTTCGTTGTTTGCCATCAAAAGCAAAATGTAGAATCAAATCTAGGCCACAAATGCCCATGGGCCCCGATGCTAATCTATGTTTCATTATTTCCTTCGCGCTTCTCCTTCCATGTTTGTAAACAGAGCTTTTTAACAGAATTAGCTGTTAGTCCGAGCTTTTTGAGGACGGATCTTGCACAGAAGCTTTGTGGTTTATGGTCTTAAGGATATCAGAATGTGACCATGTGCTCGTCGCTCCTCCGATTCCTGGTCCATAACTAGAGACTCTTGATTTAGTCATTTTTGGCTCGCAGCGTCGCCGCTTGGCTCGCTCCGAGGCAAGCGGGACTTGGTGGTTCATTTCGAATCCAAAAATTGTAAGCCTCCAGAGCTCGTGTTCCACCATTCGCCTGCTGTGATTCTTCCCAAAGCATGCTGGGAGAGTTCTTATCGACCCGTGCAGTTGGACTTGCAGTTCCTGCCAAAAAGAGATCCCCGAGTCGCTGGCCCTCACGATAGTTCCTCGTCTTTTTCTAATTGTTTGCATGTCAAGAATTCAAGCAATCTCCACAGCTCCTCCATGTTCGCTCTTCGAAAACAAAACCTTCACAACATGAAAACAACTTAAAACTTGAAAACACTCATCTCTGCCAACAAATGGAGATTCAAAATGCCTTATCTGATCACTGAATGAGGGATGGGAAAGGGAGTTTCGCTGAAGAAAAAATGCTTTTAAAACCTGTGTGAATCTCAAAACATGCCAGGTCATATTTCATCCCAAAAAGCTCGGAGTCCTATGAATATTTTTTGCATTATTTTCATGACCATTAAGCACCTTGTGGAATATTTGTGCTTTTAAAAAATCATTAGCAAACCAGCAGGACTACTGAAAAGATCTAGTGAAGGTTAAAGATGATTAAGAGGCGTGTAAAACGGTGGACCTGTGGAACACACTTTCCCGTAATCATTTATATACTGTATATTTTAATCTAGAATGGTTTATTTAAAAATAAAGATCGCATTTTGTGGGGAGAAGTCAATCATTTACAGTAATTTGCTTTGTATTATAGTAATTTATTATTATTATTAATTGAGCATAATGGGAATAATAATAATAATAATAATAATAATACATTATGATAACATTGTATTATTAAAGGGATAGTTCACCCAAAAATGAAAATTAGCCCATGATTTACTCACCCTCAAGCCTAGGTGTATATGACATTCTTCTTTCAGACGAATACAGAGTTATCTCAAAAAACATGCATACGACAGTTAGCAGAAGTTACATATTACAGTTTCTAAGTTTTAAATATGGATATTTTTCTCACACAAATGTATCGCTTCACTTCAGAAGGCCTTTATTAACCATGTGGAACACTTTTATGATGGATATAGATGCATGTTTATTTGACTTGAAAACAAAAACAGCCATTCACTGCCATTATAAAGCTTGGAAGAGCCAGGACATTTTTAATATAACTCCGATTGTATTCGTCTGAAAGAATAATGTCATATGACTTGAGTAAATCATGGGCTAATTTTAATTTTTGGGTGAACTATCACTTTAATGGTTGAGAATATGGAAAAATTGGGAATAATAAGCAATTGATAATAATAATAATAACAATAATAATAATTAGGGCTGTCAAAAGATTAATCGCGATTAATCACATCCAAAATAAAAGTTTGTGTTTACATAATATATTTGTGTGTACTCTGTATAATTATTATGTAGATATAAATACAAACACATTCATGTATATATTTAAGAAATATTTGCATGTATATACTGTATATACATTTATATAATTTATATTATATATAAATATAAATATTTTATATATAAATATAATAAAATTTTCTTAAATATATACATGCTTGTGTGTGTTTTTATATATAAATTATAATTATACACAGTACACACACATATATTATGTAAACACAAACTTTTATTTTATATGAGATTAATCGCGATTAATCTTTTGACAGCCCTAATAATAATACATTATGATAAAAGGGTATTATTAACGTTTGAGAATATGGCAATTGGGAATAATAAACAATTGATTATTAATAATAATCATAATGTGATTAAACAATATTATTAATCAAATTATTAATGAAAACAATTTTTTTGAAAACTCTAAAGTAAACATTTGGACACATTACATGTTTTGTAGTTAATTAATATGCTTAATTATCATGAAAATAATGTCACAATCCACAAAATCTTAACGGTATTGTATATATCTTATGATTTGAGGGTGAAATATTTCCTTTTGATTTCCTCGGTGGTCTCTGATGTAGGTTATTCTTCATTTTCTGAAGTTCAGTGCATGTTTTCAGAGTCATCAGCGTCTCATACAGTAAGGCAGGGATGTACCTCACTGTTAACCTTACATTACATATTAACATTTTACTCTGTTTGTCTTTCTCTCTTTCTCTGCCTCCCCCATCCTTCTCTCCCTCATCCAGAACCTTTTTCCGCGTTCCCACCGGACATGACCGGTGAGTTTAAACTCTCTGCCTCGGGTGTGAATGTTTGCACTTCCTGCTCTCTGCTCTGCTCAGCAGTTATTGTTTACAGGGAAGATATAGGGTTTGTTTTACTTCCTAGCATGTGGTATTTATGCAGTTAGTTGAGGAGCCTGGGGTTGGGTCGGTTATTTGAGGTGACCAATCCGTTTCTGACATATTTTTTATTACCCGTTAAGGTCCCACTTGGGAAAGATGCCCAAATGTGGACTGTCAGGCTGCTGAACCCATCAGGCTCATGACAGAGACACGTTGTTCCACAATGTGACACAATTTGACGTTCAAGGAATAAATCCCCAGAAATAATAGATATTTCACCCTCATGTTGTTACTAAATGTACTTTCTTGCAAGAAATATTTCAGTCATTATTCGTCGAACATTGTCCCCTCTGTCACAGCTCTCAAATCTCATTCAGGTTGTGTCAAAATTGTACCGTTTGATGCCATTGATTCAGTACATAGCCTATACTTATCACCGGATGGGCATCCTGTCAGTCTATTTTGGAGCCATCTTTCTCCCTTCAGCCTGTTAAGCAGCTATACTAACACTTGCAATTGTACAGTCACGGAAAACCTGGGATTAAACTTTTTTTAAGAAATTGATACTATTTTCAAAGTCTATAGGGAATATAGAAAGGGCAACTTCCTTTGTGCCAAATGTTACTAACGAAAAATTATTTCTTATGGGATGCGAGGTGGTTTTAAATGTGGTCTGTTTAAATCTTCGTTTCGTATGTGAATGCGAATGTGTTGTATTGGAGACATTTGAACTCTAAAGTGCACATTTTATTTATCTAGATTGGTTTTTGAATGGTTGATCCTGCGTTGACTTCATTTGGACCATTAGCAGAGCCGAATAATTGCACATATTGTGTCTAAGATGTATTTTAGACATTGACAGTTATAAATAACTTTTTATAGAACTGTTGAATAATAGCAATATTATAGTTGCAATCACCTGCAGGCTGTAAGATTTTTGCAGATCTGGAGAGCATTAAAGGGATGTCATTTGTCATTACTTACCATGAAGTTGCTCCAAACCTCTGTGAGTGTCTTTCTTCTGTTGAACACAAAATAATTCGGCCAATGACTTCCGTAGTAGGAAAAAAATATGGCTACCATCAACTCTCTGATTACCAACATTCTTCAAAATATCTTCTTTTGTGTTCAACAGAAGAAAGAAACTCATACAGGTTTGGAACAACATAAGGGCGAGTAAACTACAACATTTTAATTTTTGGGTGAACTATCCCTTTAATTTCAAATATTTGTGCCTGAAATAGAAAATAAAATCATCATTCTAACCATTTTTGTAATGAAAAATCCTAGAAAAGACATGACAATTGTTGAAAAGGTGTGGGATCCCAGTATTTGTCAGTGTAAACGGACACATAGGGCCCTATTTTAATGATCAAAGCGTGTGGTCTAAAACGCACAGCGCAAGTGCACGTAGGGCGTGTGCGAATCCACTTTTGCTAGTTTAACGATGGGAAAAATTGGCGCATGGTCTAAAAGGATTGTCCCGAATCTCTTAATGAGTAATGGGTGCGCTTTGGGTGTAACGCGCAAAAAAACCCAATCAGAGTCTCATCTCCCATTCCCTTTAAAAGCCAGTTGCATTTGCACCATGGCGGGTTGCTATTTACATGGCGGAATTTGCGAGTGGAAAGACTGAACGCTTCTCCAGAGAGGAATACTTGTATTTTTAATATTTAAAATGTTTGTGTGCTGCTGCGCATCCCTGTGTGTGTAACAAGCAGAGTGCATTGTGCACCCACCTATGGGCGTGTATATTACTAACGTGCTCTTTAAATAACACAAAAAATACTGTACTATTGACTTTAGACCAAGTTTTTGTTGGTCAATGGCACAGTCGTTTTCAGTTGCCTCAAAATAGCAACGTATATAACAACAATGCACCTGAACACACCTCGTTTTCAGACCAGACCAGTTTAAATAGCAAATGCATTATCTATTTAAACAACGTGACTGGACGTGAAATTGATAACTGCGTCAGGCTGAAACTAGCAAAAAACACTTGCGTCGTGCCTGGCACCGCATTGTACCAGGTATATGATAGGGCCCATAGACATGAATTTTTCCTCTTCAAGTGACTGCAGTCCAACACTGAACACTGAGAAGCAGTTTGATGGTTTTTATATTTGGAGCTCCATTTCATTTTTGTTTTTTTTTCATAAAAATAAAAAAAATTCTTGCATTGACAAGAATACCTAAACAAGCGACCAGCATTTTAGCACCTCCACTTCTTTTCGTGAAATGAGTGTCAATAAAAGACACAGGCAGAGCCAAGTCGCTCTCCCTAATGAGTGGCTCAGTCATGCTCCGTGGCTGAATATAGCATAACAAGATGTCTGCCTGTGCCGGGTTCTGCTCAGATGGCAGCATTGCATCAGAGACTCAGGGTATGTCTCGGAGTCCCTGGAGAACTGTTTTATTGTCATTCTTCTTCTCACACAGTGCTTACTAATCCATGAGATAGACAAAGCAGAGCTGACAAGACCCTCTGCTTCCACTTGTTGTGTGATCATAATGTTTGTTACTATTTTGGTTTCTTTCGTCAACATGTACAGTTGTTTTTATTTTCAGTCTGTCAGAAATTGGTCAAAGCTTGTTCAAATTTAAATTCAACATGCGGCATTTCACTGTGGCTTTAAATTATGCTTTTTAGAGCAGTTGAACTCATCTAGTAGCGTTGTGGTTTGTGTGAAAATTATCGCAACCCCTCAAGTTTTACACTAGAGGTTGTAATTTAACTTACAAACCTGATGTGTGGATTAATTCATACATCTATAGCAATTATTCATATTTTTCTCATGATATTGTAACTTTTTAAAATGTATTAACTTGTGTATTTTAATTAATGTTTTTTAATATACATAAAAATAATTTGATACATTTTATTATATATTATTTTTATTTTATTTATTTTTATTTATTATTAAATAATATAAAATTAATACTAGTTTATTTATTTATTTAGTGTGCATTCATATAATTTCAGTAGTTCAATTAATGATAATCAAAGTTCATGAAATAAGTAATTACACAATTTTGACCTGAAAATATCAAAGTGGTGTCAAAGTTATAGGTTCATTGCACTTTTCAACCTCTCGGAATTTAAGTACTGATAAAGAAAATTGAGTAAAAATGGCAGAATTTATTTTATGTGATTGATGTAAGTTTGATGGACAGAAACATCGATTAAAAACATGGCATTCTAGACAAAATTGGAGCAAAACCATGCCAAAAGTCTTGTATGCGGTCACACTCTCTAAATCTCAGTTGCAATCCATTTATGATATACAGTGATGCATCACAAAATATTGACGAAGTTGGCGATGCCCAGCCCTATTAAAAGCTCCTACTATAGTCAAGGATCTGTCAGCATTCTGCAATAACCAGAGGACAAACTGAGGGAGAACAGAATGCATGTGCCTCTGCTTGGCAAAACAGCCTCTTGTTTGAATGCAGCCCCAATGTTACCCCTAAGACATAACGGTTTAGAGAACTATCAGCACTATCTGCCCTTTGAGTAGTCCTGGAGAGCCGCTTGTCCCAAATCCAGCATGCAAAAAATATGATTTATAGTATGGCATCCCCACTCCCCAGGACTAGAGCGGTCTTTATTTGCAACATGCTTGGACTCTGACTCAGGTGCCTATTTGAAAGCACGTTACATAACAGCACTGCATTCGCACCCATTGTTTCACTGTACACGGCGCTATGCAACCCAACTTAGATCCCTCAATAACTGTTCCTCTACTGGGAAGCGATCATTTCATGGTGATTTCAAAC
This sequence comes from Gobio gobio, assembly GCF_949357685.1. Taxonomy (NCBI): domain Eukaryota; kingdom Metazoa; phylum Chordata; class Actinopteri; order Cypriniformes; family Gobionidae; genus Gobio; species Gobio gobio. The sequence goes on along the minus strand of NC_137099.1, from coordinate 9,552,622 downwards.
AGTGAAACATGGAGCATGAAGCTTCTACCCAACACGATCGTATGCCAAAAAACAGTCAATACTGCATCTTTCATTAGTGTGTTTGCATTTGAACCTAGCAGTCGTGTGGCGTGTTTCACAGTTTGTATATCTCTCCACCAGGGGGAGCCCTACCTGGCAAGAGTGAGCCAACAATAGATACGCTGTCAGTACCTGCTGTTTTGCCCAACTGGTATTACATAATGGCTGGTGGAGGAGCCATCTTGTTCCTGGTTATTGTCATTGTCATGGCCGTTAGCTGTCGCCATCTTACGGCCAGGAGGAACCAACCCACAATGGCCTACTACAGCCCCCACAGTGCACATCACCCAAACGGCGGCGTGCACAGGCCTGGGGTGACACCCAAATTGACTGTATGGGTTGAGAAGGGCGATGGGAATTCCTACTGGTGAGAGACCTGGACTAAAGGTTTAGAGTCATAATGCTGCCTTCATGAAGGAAGTCCTTGATGAAGCAGGTCTCAGACTGAAGAGTTGGAGGAGAATGCTTAAAGAAAGCTCCCAGATGCTTGGATTCGAATGCATCCGGATGAACCCAACACTTCGATTTTTCTGTTTCCTCATTCTTTTCGTGTTCTTTTCTTTCTTGGATTCTAACGACCCTGTCTTACTGGTGTGCTCAGCTTGTTTACCACATCTAGCCAGCTCATACTCATCTGGAGGGACCTTCTCCAAGAGTGAATCTGTATCCAGCCTCATGATGAACGCCGAGCCAAGAGGACGTGTTTTCCAGTGACCTTAATCGCTGATCCTGGACTGACTTCGATCCACTGTGCTGTACTTATGTTAAATCGATGTGGTCAGAACATTGGGGAGTTAAGAGCTGTTGTGGACATGCTGTCTGACACAATGTTTGCACTTTGACTAGTCCCTGAGATTGATCATGAGTACCTCTTTACCTTATTATAGCAGAACAAGAGAACAGACCTTTGGTGAAAGAGAGAACGCAAAGCTTTCAGATAAATTAAAGCATAAAGGCAGGGAGCTCCAATACTGAGAATGTGCTTCTTAGCACTTTTTGAATACAACGCAAGCATGATTTAATTAGTAATAAGGGAAGGTGAAGTATTGCATAAAAGGTTTCTGCATGTAAACAACTTGAGTTAAGACTAAAAAATGGAGAGCCCACAAGCTGTCATGATGAACATTGCCTTAAAGTCAACATGAAATCAAAATAGAGTTTCTTAAAACATGTTCTTGGTCTTATTGTGAGCGACTGAGCAGCGTGCTTTGTTCCAACAAGAAAAAAAGGTTTCAAAAAAAGGACGTTAACGTTAACGTGTATGTTTTCCGCCGACATCGCTTAGATTGTGCCAATTATTGGTTAACATTAACGTGAAGGAAATGCAGCCTTTCTAAAACCTAGTCAATTTTTAACACAATAGATTAATGCCAGTTTTTAATAACGTAATAAATACTGCTTCAAACTATGACAGATTTAAAAAGTAGGTAGTGCCCCACAATCCACTGAAGGCCAACTTTTCAATCAGTTCTTGATTAATAAAATTGTCTCATTTTAATTGGAAATGCATCATTATGGAAGAAAAAGGGGTTGTGGATTTTCTTTCATGTTGACTTTACTTGCATTAGGCAGGGTTTCATATCAATGATGTGCTAAAGCTAAATGAATTGATGGCGCCACCTTTGAGATTAGAGAAAGGGAGTCTTCATGTTTTGTGTTTATTTCTGTGTTCTCTGCGGCAGTATCTAGGTTATTCCTTTGTATCTCGCATTTCTCACATTTTTTCCCAAAGATCCCCCAAAACTGCGTTGGCGTGTGTTATTCTGAGCAAACGCTTGCTGGTGTTGAGGCTCCAAAAACAAGTCCCATAAACAAAGACAGCTGTTTCCTTTCTCCGTTTCCATGCGATGAGGAAGCGCTGAGCGCTGGGGCGGGAGAGAACTTTGTGCAGATATCAACACCTGGTAGCAATTTTGGTTCACTGAAGCGTCGTGAAGCGTCAAGAGTGATTAGTAAATGGTGTCCAAGACTGCCATATGCTTTTTCATAGCCATGTTGAATCACTTATTGAATTGAGTTGTCATTCAGTTTTATAGGTTAAATGTATCAGGACAGTTGGAGCATCACAAACAAACTACTTTGGATGTACCATTTGATTATCATGTGTATATGCCATAGTATTTAAATGGTACTCCAAGGTATTACCATATTATAAATGTCCAAAGCATTAACTATGTATTATTAGGAATAGGTCACCACAAAATGAAAAGTCACTGTCATGTTATTTCAGACTTGACTTTCTTTTATGATCTTCTTTCTTTTGCGAAACACAAAATGAAATGTTTTGAAGAACGTTCACACTGCTCATTTAGGTGAAATTGAAAAAAACAACAACTCATATTTGTATAAGTCTTCTGAAGCCATATGATGGCTTCATATGAGCTAATAATGTAATCGTTGCTAAATTATTTGCATTGGTGTATAATCATATATTATGGCAAGTTTTACAACAATGGTTCCCGAATATGCCACACTTTTCTGTTATTTTTTGACAACGTTCATCCCCATTTTGCGCTTTTATTTGATAGAAAAACACAGTGCAAACATTTTTCAAGATTGTCTTTCACATTTGAAAGAAAGTCATACGGGTTTGGAACGACGGATGATGACAGAATTTGCTTTTCATGTAAACTTTAGCTTTAAGAACATTCAGCAGATCTAGAATCAGGGTTCAAAGTATTTCAATACATGACATATAGAGCTGTTCAAAATGGAAATAAAAAAGATAAAGACCCCTGGCTCCTCGGGGGCTTTTTAATGCCATTTTCGTGAGGTGGTAAGAGATGTTTTGGCACCGTCAAGCAATGTGCTTTTAAAGCAGCCACTTTATCGCTCCTTTCTTCCCTAAACTGTGTCCCCCATTTCTTTCTTCACTCTTAATATTTTTTAATTAGTTAATGGACCAGATACCATTTATTAAAGCTGCTATAGGCGTTCCGGCCCCCGCCCCGTGCCTCTCGTCGACTCGGGAAACCACATTAATGAGTGCGAGCGTTCCCTTGAGAACGCCGTCAACACGTCACCCAGCGAGGCGTAATGCCAAACAGCCATTCTTCTCGCGCTCTTAAATGCATCAAGTATACTGAACCGAGACGCTTCTAATTAAAGTGCCCCTAATATGCTATTTTAAAGTTTCCTAATTTTGTTTTGGAGGTCTCCTACAACAGGTTTACATGCATCAAAGGTCAAAAAAACACTTTTGATTTTCATAATATACATTGCACATCACCATATTTTTCAATGACTCTCAAACGACTCAACGGTTAATCAGTCTCTCTGAATGCCTCCTTTGTGATAGCCTACTCTGCTTTGATTGGCCAGATGGCCCCGTCTTTTACAATTTGTCTACAGCTTACAGCACTTGTCGGAAGCTAAACGCCCATTACCTTAACTGAATTTCAGATCCGGAGGGGTCCTAAAGCTCAGCGATTATACACACTGTAAAGACAGTAGAAATGACGTCGATTTTACCATATCAATCCGAACGCGAGTCCGATGATAAAACATTGGAAGAACTAATTATTTAACCCAAACCTCCATCACAAGGACAACTAGAGCAGGATGTTTCTCTGATAAACTACTCATTTTGAGGTGAGATGTTGCAACTATAATTCCTCATTATCAGAATTAACAAGTGTATGTCCATCAACAAACCCATTGTGTATATTTCAAATTTATTGCGGTGCACTTGCGGGAACTGTATCAATAACAGTGCATATGTTAGCTGAGCACTAATCTGAATGACCAATGTTATATTAATGTTTGTAAAACAAATCTCGCACCATCCTTTATCTTTACTCGAAGTAGTAAGAACAACAGATAATCTGCATTAATAGACACAGTTTTAGGTAATAGTGGCCCACAGCTGATTAGCAAAAGTATTTCAGTAAGACAGTAATAACGTGAGTTACCCGGTTAACCAGAGACCTACACAAAACTGAACACCCGGTAGAAAATATACACATCAATAATTATTCATACTTACAGGTTGTGATTCTGAGGAGCAAGCTGGTCTAAATAAACTTGGTACTAACCTATCTTTCAAGAGCAAGTGTTTTGCGAATCCCGCGCGGAACTTTGACGTTTGAGAGCGGGTCAAGTTGTTCGCGGGCGGACAATGTACAACATAGGCGGGCATTATGCAAATGTCTTTTCTAGTGACATAGAACCATCACACCGTGAGATTTGAATTACAGACGACTTGTTTAGGCGGTTCATAGTCGATTCTTTCTTTAGGAGACAATAATGTTATCTTGCACTTTCGACTTTACAACTTTGCAGAACGTTTCCATTCACAAACAGCTCTACTACACACTTCATGAAAGGGAATATTCGAAAAAAACATAATAGGGGCACTTTAAGCAGAACATTTTATTTTCAAAGAGCGGAGGATTGCGGTTGATGCTCACACTCCTGCAAATGTCTCCCCGGATTCGAATGACTCACGCTACTTTTGGACACGGGCATCTCAGGGGTTGTCGAACAGTCAACAGCATTCTCCTCGGACGTGGGGAGTTGGGTAGAATAGATCGCTCACAATGGATCCAGTCAGGCTACCGCCTTCACATCCGTAGAGTGCGAGCTCTCACATTGATTTCTCTGCTTTTAGACACAGCGGGCTCCGACTGGGACGTTTTTGGAACAAAGCAACGCTGATCCATAAAGCCATTTGAAAGTTATGGGCCTTTTATTGTACCGCAAAGCTTACTAAGGTGGTGGTGGTGATGCTTCTGATCCAGACTATGAATTGAATCACGATGATGAGGATGATGATGATAATGCACTTTGCTTTATGAAAGTACCTTCTAACTGTGGTCAGCCTATACCTCAACTTTGAAATTAGTAAATTGTTTAAAATGCGAATGTGAACAAGATATTTTTGCTTGATGAATTTGTGTCTTGAAAACCTGATTTTAAAATGTGACAATAAAATCTTATTTTTCTAATCGTCACTTCTTTTTATATCCATTTATATCAGTGCAGTAATAGACATTGGCCTATTTTTGCTGCTATATTTGTGTGTGCCCTGAATGTGTAAATGCTGGTGTGCTTCAATTAGTAATTATGTAGGTCACATGATGTTATTTTCTGTGCTCTGTAATTATGTTACAAATATTACGTACATTTATTCATTTATTGCTTAGCCTCAAGTCTCAAAATATACTTATTTACACTCATGACTCTACTATACGCAAGTATGTGAATGCGAACGTAAATTAGTAGGTTTGTTAAAGTTACTGTAAATCTAAATTCTCAATAATCAAATGTTGTTGTTATGTCTGGTCACAGATATTTGAAGAATGAACGCCAAGTATGTAGTATGCGAACATGCGAGTTAGCCAAGCTTTCGCATCTGCATACTTGCATAGAGTATGTTTCTGGCACAACATTTATTGTAAGTTTGCAATAATGTTCCTTTGAGCACAAAACACTTTATATCATTTTGTATATTTCAATACAGTGTCTTCGCTTCTATCCACAGTTAAAAAGCCAACGGTTGGAAATGGGCGTCTCTTTAACGGGAAGGACCACATAAATGCAGGTTAGTTCCCACAATACATACATACTGTACATAATATATATAATATATTAACCAAGTTTCAAAGAACGGGAACCAGGAGTGGGAAATCTTTCATCTATTGGGTTTTATCGCTCTCAAGTTTTCAGATTATAAAGCCAAAACAAAAACAGATGGTTTGGACACATTTAAAGTGAACATGAAATCAAAATCCACCCCTAATTACTTCAATAATGCATGTTTTTGTGGTCTTATTGTGAATGTTATGTCAGTGCATATATATAAAAAATTATTTGTCAAATCAATTCTTAAATTTTTTCCCCCTCTTTGAAGTTTTATTTGAAAATACATCACATTATGTAATTCATTTGGTTTTGAATGCCGCTTCCCATTCCTCTGCATATGTTTGTATGGGTAGTGCTGACATGCTACAGTGTGCTTGTGTGGGTATGTACGTGTCTGTCTGTTACACTCGAATCACCCTCACCCCGCATTTCTGCACAAAAACAAAAACCATCTCCGGTTATCAGACTTTCCGCCCTCCTCCTTCCTGCTATCACACAGTTGGAATCCATCTTACTCATAAAGATGTCTTTGTTTTGGCTCTTAAATAAATAAATAAAAAAGACAAGGATGAGTTAATTACCCAACCGAAATCTGTTCATCCTTACAGACTGTCAACCCCCTTCCGTCTGTCTTTCTTTCACTCTCCCTTTATCGATGTATTCCATCTTTTTCTCATTTCCCCCCTACTCTAATACAATGTAATGAAGTCTGTGTTTAGCTAACACTCTTCACAAGCTGTCAATCACCTCGGGAACCCATTTGTTGGAACTAAAGGGGCAAAGGGAAATTTGCTTTAACAAAATGCAACAGATAGCAGTCAATGTGCAAAAGCGGCTCAGCTGGTGTGAGTTTTGGCATCGGCCCGCTGTCAAAAGCAGCCTAATTAAGCCTAATGCAACCGCTAGCAAGGCGCAGGGTGCCACAAAAGAGTTTACAGCTTAGTTTTGTCAGCTGAATACAGCCATGCCGACACCGTTCCCCCTCAGACCAGGCCATTAGTTTGTTATACTTTATGCGTCTTCCTCAATGGGATAGTATGCAGGAAAACAAACTAAAACTTCTGTTTAGCCTCCAAAGGCTGCAGTGTTGAACAAAACATGCGTACAAATACGTGCTATAGAGGTATACCACTGATTACTATTAATTTACCATGGTATATGGTATAGAAGTAGTTTGGAGTACCATGGTACTACCACAAAAACATAGTAATACCATTCTACTGTATTTTGCACTACTGTGGTGTTTTGAACATGTTAGTACTGTGGTATGCTTGATATGATATGATATATGAATTTAAGTACCATGGTATTACCATCTTATGCCATTTCTGTACCATGACAGTACTTGTAAGTGTACAATCTGACACCATCACTATATTTTTAGGGAGAAATAACACTCCTTTAAAGAATACCATGATGTTACCACAAAAACATGGTAATGCCATGGTACATTTTGGTACTTTTGTACTTACAAAAATGTTTTTGGACATGGTACTGTGATATTTTGGACATGTGCTATGGTATTCTTGAAAATACCATGGTTTACCATATAAAAACCATGGTACATGAATTTCACTGCTTTTTTTGTAAGGGTACTCTCTGATACATTACTATTTGTGGGGGGAGATGACACTTCTTCAACGAATACCATGGTATTACAATGTATCATGTCCAGAAACAAAAGTTTATGTGCATGATTTTGTTGTGAACATTGTCTTAATGCGTTCTCCCTTCCTTATGTTGTTGTAGGTTTCCAGTTTCCAGAGTGGAGCACATCCGAAACGCCATCGGAGCCTCCGGTGACACATGTGGTCGATAAGGACAACGCATGGCTGTACTCCCTGGACCCCATTCTCCTGACCATCATCGTCATGAGCTCTCTGGGTGTTCTCCTAGGTGCCGTGTGCGCCGGCCTCCTCCTTTACTGCACCTGCTCGTACGGCGGCTTGACGTCACGCTCGTCCACCACCTTGGAGAACTACAACTTTGAGCTGTACGACGGGATTAAGCACAAAGTGAAGCTCAACCAACAGCGCTGCTGCTCTGAGGCTTGAGGAGAACAGATGGGGAGATATCAAGTATCCTAAAATGACCTCAAAGTAACCCGATTTGACTCTTTGAAGAGACGAGCCTCATCTCTTAGTATTCCTGGAATGCATGTCCATCTCAGCTGGAGAGCTCCTAGACTGAACTTCTCCTGGAGCTTATTTTCCAAGCAGTCATGCTTACTCAGCTCTAATGCTGCTGCCAAGGACGTCCTCGTCTTTCACTGGATTACATCAAAAATGGAGCACTTGGTGCCACAAGTTTGAAACCCTTTCCATGGCTCAGCCTCAAAATAAATGTTGAAACATATCAATGTTCTGCTATTCCAAAAAAGATGAGAGTATATCAGCTTAGATTTTTAAGAGGTCTAGTTTTTAAAATGGGAGATCTGAGGCTAAACTTTTAAGCCACAAACTTCTGTCCCCCGTCATTCCCAAAAGTACATTTTGTGGCCTAGGATGTGGTGAATTGTTTTTAAAGGCTTTGATGGGTTGGTTTAATGTTGCTTTATTGTTTTTCCCTCTGAGAGAAGTTCAGTAGCCCAGGGTGATTATACGTCACCATTATTGTGTGTTTACAACCCATTGCTTTCAGTCCACCATTTTGTGTTTCTCTCGTCAGTCTGACAGTTTGGAAATTGAAAAGTAAGACAGATTAAGAAGCAAAGGGTTCATAGATTTAGTTTTAGGCACTGTGTGTTTGGTGGATTGTGTTCTGGAAAAAAAGGCACCACACATGTTTGAAACGACTAAGGATTTTGTCAGTGCAACCTATGGATTGCTGTAACTGGGAGACAAAGCTAATGTGTGAGCTTCGAGCTAGCAAACAGGCACTAAATAATGTGAAACAATTGTTGAAAGGCTGGCAGGTACTTAAGGGATAAGTTTGAAATACAATTTCTCTCATTTTTACTCTGGGCCTTCAAGAATGCTACAGTTATTGGCTCAGAGACGTTCAGGTCCACTGTTTGTATTTTGTAAAAGGAAGGTTCATTTTCAAAAATAGACTCAAATCTACACCAGTTTGCTGTGCCAGTCATGTACAGTATATCTTGGCTCAAACAAATATTTTTTACACATGACTGTTTAAAGCGCCTAAAATTAGTGTTAAAATAGTTTAGATTTGGATCAATGTGAAGCAAAAAAAAAAAAGTGTATACGTACATATTTAATATATTTTTTCAAATCCTTTTTGAGAGGCCAAGATGAGTGCGACAGAACCTGTCAAAACATGAATGAAGCTTAAAAATATAATACATTTGTTATTCTTTTAGGTTATTTTCAAACCGGTTAGGACCTGACACAGAGCCTTGAGGAACACCAATACTTTCAAATGTATATCATACAGCAGTTCTAGTTTCCTGACCCTAGTTTCATTCTCAGTTGAATTGTTTCCCTTTTTTAATCTGTTTTGTTTCCATGCTAAGGCTTTATGTTAACAGGAGACAGGTTTGGTTGTAAATCTGCTCCCCTGCGGTTTTCAAAGACTGGGAAAAGTTGGAACACAGATGCCGTAAATCTTTACCTACTTGCTCAGATGGGATTCCTCACCTTCGAAAACAGATTGTTGGAGTTGGTGACAACCCAAAGCACACTACACCTCTGCAGAATAAGACACGTTATGAGAGTCTGGGATCTTAGATATGGAGTTTTGAGACACTGATAGGCGAGCCTATATGTTTCTACTGAACCCTGCTTGATCCGTGTACTCCTTATCTTCTTGAAGACTCTTGCTACTGGACCTCTGGACTTTTGCAAGTGCCTTGGAGCTACTCTGTTCCAGCCTCGGCTCTGGACCTGAAAAAGACTGCTTTGGAGCTTTTGTCTGTCTTAAACACTCGAAATACTTGAGAATCACAGCACTGGGTATAATTCCAGTCTCTCTCTGGACACTTTGTACAGAAATTGTGCTTTTTATGATGATGATTATTGTTATTATGATTATTTAATAAAGGATGGTTAACATAGTGGGTTGATGTGCTGTTGAACACTCTCGAGTTCTTGAGTTTCGATGTTACAAGAGCAAGGGGTAATGGGATTGTTAAATGATTAGAATTGACATTGCTCAACACGCTCACTTGCATGCAATTGATGTTACAAATACCAGACCAGTACATACAGTAACGTGCCTCCATTAAATATCATCAACACATTCAATCCTAAATACACACAAACTCCCTCAGTCTTTCTATCTTTCCAGCAATGTCTGCCACAGTTTCTCTCATCTCCCCATGGGCTCCCATTAGCACGGACCTTCAGTCGCCTTCATTTAGGGGCTCACAACATCAAAGCTTTGAAGTGCCTTACTGTTCCACCCCCCAAAGTTCCCTTCATCCCTCCACCTCATCCAACCACCCAGTTGCATCCATTTAACTATTTCTCTACCTCAGCTTTCTCTCTGCTCCATAGTGTGCCTGCCTTTAGCGTTACTACTGTGACCGTTTCACTGACTAATGATGTGTACAGTAAGGTCGATCGAATCAGCCTTCAAAAAACCTTTAAAAAAACATCATCAAATATAAACCTATAACTGTCCTACAGTCCACAGACATCAATTTTACAATCAGGTTTGTCTGTCTGAACTATTTTTTAAAAGGTTTTCCTTCAGTAGCATACAAACCATGTCAAGTAAAAAACAGTTTGAAATACTTGCGCCATCTTAAATGACTAAAATTACACCAAATTAATGTTTAATAAAGCGGCTCCTATTATGAATTTTCACTTTTTCAACTTTAGTTAGTGGCTGTGTAATGTTGCTGTTTGAGCATAAAAAAGTCCATTCCAAAGGAACATATTTGATTTAACAGAATCCACTTTCCAACTACAACGGACGGCTAGTTTGGACTACAACCCATTTTTCCTGTGCTTTGTGAAGACATAATATTACTCATTTAAATAATCTCCACCCACGGGAATACTCAAAAAAAGGTGCGAGGCCTGGATGAGCTGCATTAGAGAAGACAGTGATATCGCTATGTCAAAGAGACGCTGTTTTGTCCACGCCATTTCCAAAACCTTCCGAACTGCAAGTGGTTAAAATTTATTTGAAACACTGTTCCTGAACATTATAATCCCAACGTTTATCTGTGTGCTGCACATTTTACGGAGAACAGCTTCCAGAACCTAAGAGAGTACAATGCAGGCTACGCACAAAAGCTTCTCCTGAAATGGAGCAGTTCCCACTTTGTCGGGACAATCTGTTATTTGTGGATCACAACTTTTATGTCTTATTATTTAGTTGCGTTTTCTATTAACAGTTCCAATTATATTTTTATGTTGTTGCTACGATGTAAACAAAGGGCTAAGCTTTGACTCCGTTAGCCTGCTAGCCAACATTAGTGTTGATATAGTGTTTACTGTAGTTTCTGTAAGCTCTCGCTTTTGTAAGAATGTTCACCCGTTTTGTGATTGATTACTTCTCGAGTACGACTGACAAATATCTTATATGGTGTATAACATTGTATCTAAAATGTAGAAAATTACAACAACAAAAAACATACCACTCTGAAACTCATTGCAAAGTCCATGCGTGAAATCTGTTGTGGACGATCCTCTTGCTTGTTAAAGGTGCTGCAGGTGATTATGCTGGTTGAAAGTCTCCTCATATCCTGATAGCAATCACTCTAAATGTTTTTTTATAAATATATATCGTCTGACGAGCAGCAACAACAACCTGACCTTTCTTCAGAACTGACAACAAGTGGCCTTCTAACAAGTTTTAATAAACAACGTTGTACAGTTACCCGCTCATCTGCAATTCGTCTAGGGTGTAGATTTTGAACACAACGTGCATCCTCCAGTGTGAGTCCTAACACTCCTTCTACGGTACTCCGACCGCGGCCAGTACTCTGCAGCCCCTCTGATGACCCGCCGGCAGTACCGTCGCAAGGGCTGTGCCAAGTGTGCGACCTCACAGGGCCTCTCGCCTCACCAGGGCCTTGCGCAAAAGTAAAGACGACAGCTGACTTGATGATGTAAAGCCAATAGTTAAAGTTCATGTTTTTGTCCTTCCAAATACTATAATAGTTTAAAAAAACATAGCTAAAAGTGTGTATGGTGATGCTTTATTATTCTGCTTGTTAAAAATGTATTATGCAGAAACTTGTAATAGCCCATTTCTCTGTGCGTGTGACGGTGATTAATGCGCATACATGTCAGTCAGCGGGCATCGCACGTCAAGTTCATAGAGCTTTATTCCCAGTCCATTCAAATTTCAGATTTTGGCCGCCTCTGACATGGGTCAAACCATAGATATTACATACGAAGTTCAAGTAAATACGCTAGAAATGTGCGCTCATTCAAGCATGTGCATTTATTGCATGGACGGAGAAAGCATGGACGCCTGCATTTCATCTGACGGTATGCACAAAAGGTTTTTTATTTAACACTATTAAAGTTAAATAAGCATAACCTAACTATTACTCACCTGTCGGAGCATCAGCGAGAGCAATGGCACCGCAGAATTTTTTTTAACGTTTTTAAATCTGAAAACTGCAAAAAGCAACGAAAAACTCAGACATCCATTTTGTTCATGTTCACAGAGGAAATACTGAAAAACAGCGCTGGTCCTCTCAATACTGTCTGTTTATAATTTTGCCGACTGAGAAATGGCTTCTGATGATTCAGTGAGAGAGCAGTCCAAACTGATTCAAGTGCATTCAGGGGCGTTTTGCAAACGCATTTGACCCATTCATAATTTAGAACATCTTTTTAACGTAAAAATGTGCACTCTGCCCAGTTCAGTTACACAGTTTAACTTCTTGAACCTGCTGTTAAACTGAATATATGATTTTTTTTCTTAAATATCCACATAAACAACAAATTCACTATAGCAACAGAGTATTCCCCAGTTAATGGGCTATACCCATAGACTGTAAAAAAATATATGGATGTAGTGACCGTGACGTCACCCATAGGATTCTGATGAGCCGTTCTGAAGAGCAAAGTATGGATGATATGGCCGTTGCCATCTTGGCAGCGCGTCATCGCGCGTCACTCCCGGATAACAGAAAATGGGCAAAAAGGCGGGATGTGGGCGGAGCTGAAGTGACGTGATGATTAACAGACAGCAGATAAATGGCTATCCGCCTGTCACTCTAAGTGGCCACGCCCTTAATTATGCAGAACTTTAATGCTTTATATAATGTAAACGAATGAGTTATAAAAAACATTCACCCCCCTCACAGTTGTCATGAAGGGCAAAATTAGCCGTATAGACCAAAAGCACAATTTGTACCAGGCTGTAAACATGTTTTTTTTTTTTCTGCTGTAAAGTTGGGCATTTTAACATGGGGCTCAATGAGATTCTGCTCCCTTCTGGAACCTGTCCCTAACGGCCAGTCTGTGAATTGCAGTAAATGTCACTTCCGTATTGGCTTCAAGAGAAACTGGAGGAGGTTGCCGCTTGGCTATACCCCCGGGCCTCGCACATCACGTTCGCACAGGGCCTCACACCCTCTTGCGACGGGCCTGCCCGCCGACCTGTGTCCGCCTGTACGCTCTAGCCAGACAAGGTGCTTGTCTACACAGAGACATCATCGGAGCGAAGCGGACTCTCATCGTGGAACCACTGGCATGCAAGTAATATTATTACACACTGACAAGTTGTGCTAACTAAACAAACCGAAAACCTGCTGCATCTAATTTTTATTAAGTTTGGTATGTACTGTACTATAAAGTTTTCTAACCGGTGAATGACACATGTTTTGCAGTAGTATGTTTTCTCTGGGCTGTGCGCGTTCATGCTTTCAAGAGGCGTGGCTTTGGACGGCGATTTGCTGGGAGGGTGGGATCGTACACTTTCATTGCTATCAGGCTAAAGTTAGCATTTACCCAGATCTCCTACAGCACCTTTCTTATCTCTGAATCAGGCTTGAAATAGTTTGAAATTGACATCGTCCTTAATATTTACATCTGAGTTGAGCTTGCGGTTATGACAAGGGGCGTGACATTTCCCGAACATGCGCTAAGCGGTGCCAATCATAGATATCCATAATAAAGGCTAGATGTCTCGTGCGCGCTGCTGGCCAATGGAGGTCGACGTCCGCACCTGGCGGCCATCTTGTCACAGGCAGCTCGCTCACTCGTAACATTGTTTTCATGGTGCTTGCACTTTTTAAATAAACATAACTTGCTCAATTTTCTACCGATTTTCAAACTGTTTGGTTTGTTATAAACGTCAGAGATGTAGTTATGACACTGCATACTTATGAAAAATTATTCATAATTTGTTCAAGCATCCATAATTATAGCCACGTTAATAACGTTTGTAACCATTTGTAAATCCGTCAAGATTTCAGTGAGATAAGAGTATTTGTGTTCATGCAGATCACTCGCCTTACATCAGGTACCACAGAGCCATGCCTGTGACAAGATGGCCGTCGGTGATGACGTTAGAGACTCCGCCGTAAGACATCTAGCCTTTATTATGGATATATATGGTGCCAATCACAACACATTGGGCCAGCTAACCAATCACAGCACATTTCATATTTCGAAAGGAGGGGCTTCATCGAAACTGGAACTAAACGGCGCGTTCGGGCCAGACTGCGGAGAGGGGTGGTGTAATAATATAAAATGTGTTTTTTTTTTAACAAATTCAGCATGAAAGCATATTCTAGTACACCCCAAAAACAAAATCATGACTTTTTAAAAGGGCATAATAGGACCTCTTTAACATCTGCAGTAGAAATGTAGGACATCGACATAGAAACTTTTGCAGAGTCCAAGAAAAAAGGGGTCGCCAGGATGGACATATGGACATCATCAGAATCTGGACATGGACTGTAAACTTCAAATACTGTACAGGCAAACTTTGACCGTGATCTAGATCTAGAGAGCAATCATTTACCCATGTCACGCTTCTTACTGCACTCGAGATCAGAATTCTGACTAGCACATCAGTCATTTCTAATGTACAATCTCTAGAAGGCATTTTAAAGAAATAAATCAATGTTTTTCTTGACTGGAATAAAGTCATTTCCAAATGTTTCCAAATGTTCTATTGGCTGTTTCCTGATTAATGAAGTTCTGTCTTTAAACTCAACACAAGTCCTCTTTGATCGGCAGACTGGACTGAGCGATGGGGAACAAGGAAATTGCTCTGAGGAGCCTGGCCGTCGGGCTCTGCTTTTCCACCCAAATTATTCTAAACTTTTGTTTCGTAAATGTTGTTTTCCCTCCCTGTCAGATTGAAATCTAATTCTCCACTGAGGCCTCGCTGGCGAAGATCAGAGAGCTTTCCCTCTTTCTCAGTAAGCCGGACTTTCCATCAAAGCTCAGCCTTGCACGCTTGAAGCTTATAGGTGATCAGCATTTGAAGGGGCCGCACTAAGAAATACAAAGAGCACGGGGCTAATTCATCTCTAGAGAGAAGAACCTGACAAATGATGGAGAACTAGAGGCACGCAACTACTCCTCCATTCCCGGATGCTTATTGAGTCCAATGTCAGTTCTGATGTAAAGGGTTTTGGGCGTCTGAACGTCTCCGTTGAGGAAAGGCTTTTCATGTTGCAGATTATTCTTTTACTTGAACTATTTTAACAGATGCTGTTTAGCAAGGTCACTTAAAAGGCCTCCTCAGCTGGGGTAAACCTGGTTTTGCACACCAGAATGGAAAAATTTCAGATCAAGAGTTCATGGTTTCTATCATAATGAAACAGCATGCGAGTCAATAACAACACAACATGCTCTACTGGTACTTCCCACACCAACACATCTTTCTCTGCTCTGTCCTTGCACATCCAACCGACTGAATTGTTTCCAAGCATCTGAGGTCTTAGGAAAAGTAACTAAATGTGCAAAATCCATCTAGACTCCTTGACCTTCTTCAACTCTCATTGGAAGCACTGGGTGAAAATAGCTTGATTTTGCCAAATAGGATTTTTGGGGGTAGTTGATGGTTAGGTGTAAATTAAATGGTTGCATGTAGTGTGGGACATTTTTTTGACAAGCTGTGAAAATAATTATAATAAAAAATATTCAAGATGGTGGACAAAACAAGAGAAAAATGTTGATTATACACAAACTAAAAAAATTATGTGTGCTATGTATATTTAGATTTATGATTTTATTATTTTTCTAATTATTTTATTTTTTTATATGTATTTAATATATTCTAATATGTAAAATGCTATAAAAATGTATTTAAATAATTAAAAACCCCCATGTATATTATGTTAAAAAAAACATAATGTATGTAAACATTTCTATATTTGATTATTACACTCTAAAAAATGCTGAGTTAAAAATTACCCAAGTTGGGTTGAAAATGGACTAACCCAGCATTTGGGTTGTTTTAACCCAGCGGTTGGTTAAAACAACCCAATTGCTGGGTTAGTCCATTTTCAACCCAACTTGGGTTATTTTTAACTCAGCATTTTTTAGAGCGTAATAATGTTTTATTTATTATCATATTGACAACACTTTACAATAAGGTTTCATTTGTTAACATTAGTTGACATTATCTAACAATGGAAAAATACTTCTAAAGCAGTTTTTTTATCTTAAATTCTACCTTTATGTTTAAAAAAAATCAGATAACATTAGTTCATATTAACTGTGGACTAACATGAACAAAAGAATTAACAATTGTATTTTTAACTAACAATAACAAAGGTTTAATAAATGCTTAAAAAATATATTGCTCATAGTTAGTTTTATATAGCTGTCATCTTAAATAATGCATTAACTAATGCTAACAAATGAAACCTTATTGTAAAGTGTTACCATTATATTTTATTATGTATTTGTATATGATTATTAGATTTATGAGGTATTGCTCTTTTTATGTGACTTGTATTGAAATCTTTTATGGGTTCCCTGTAGAGTGTTCCAAATTAGTTACTTATGAGGCTCTATTTCAATTTCTATTTTTATTCATTTAATTTAATAATCTCAGTGCTTTCTGTGTAGGCATCAAGGCAGCACTGTGTTTTGGAACAGAGCAAATATGTCGATCCAAAAACATGATGTTCTACTAATTAAAAGGTACAAAACACCATATACTGTATATTTACCAATACATTGCAGATGAAAGATTATATTGTCTGTCAAACAGAATCATTTTGCACATCCTGTTTCCTATCTCAAGCTCTACCCGGGCCTTTGGCTCTCTCAGCAGTTTGTGGGACGTCCTCCCAGAGCAGCAGCTCTCCGCTCCCGTCGGCCAGCAGTTGAAAGCTCTTATCTGGGTCAGTCTGCGTTTCCACTGGAGCTGGTGACAGCAGCAGTCACGCTTCAGACCTCCTGCTCTCCTGCATCTTCATTATCAGCTGCGCAGGAAATCAGCTCTGGAGGTAAATAAGCAGAGGAAATGGATTAGAACATTGAACAATCAATGGGAACTACAGTAAATGAGGTCAAAACTGTTTTTATCAACAGTTCATTGTGGATAGAAAATAATCTTGGGAAAGGAAGTTCAAATGCTGAAATAATCATGCAAAATTGTCTGTACTAGAAAAAAGTGCCAAAAACATGGTGCTATTGTATTGTGTTTCTTTTTGCAATAAAATGTATGTGCTATTCAGCTTTTCTGAATTTAAATGAAAATAAGAATGTTAAAGTTAAAGTGAATAATAGCTGTTACATAGTTGGTTTCACGTGCTCTGCAGACTTTTTAAATCCAGTAATTGACTGGAACAGACGCGAAAAGAATTACATGAAAATGTAGTGTTTATGTGAGTAGTGCATGTGTTACAGCTTTGAATGATGTGTGAACTGAAAAAAGTAAGACTCAAGACACTCAAGAGACTCAGGAGTTAATGTTCTGCCCAGCTGTTTGGACCTTTACTGTTGTTTCACATTCACTAGATCACCATTAAACACATTTATCAGCAAACACTCATTCAAACTGAGTGGAAATAACATTCTACGTGTGTACTCCATTAAATATATACTGTAGCTGTGTAAAAAAAAAAAAACAGTCAGCATAAGGTGGCTGCAAGTATTAAATGCAGTTAAATGTCAAAACAACTCCAATATCACACACTGGATTTGTGTGGGGGTAAATTAAGCATGATCTGCCGTGACGCCACAATCGTGTTGCATTGTGGTCTATGCATCAGCCTGAAGTGTACATGTTGAGAACACTATCCTTATCTGTCCGAAAAAACATACCTCATTTACTTGAAGTTGAACGCAAAATTCCCACGAGGGGAAGTGCTTATAGGGAAGTTTGCGAGTGTATGTCTAAAGGTGGAGTTAAACGCAGCTATGGTCTAGACAATCTGCTGAAGTTCAAATTTAACATCAGAATGTGGAAGAAAGGTGATTTAAGTGACTTTCTACGTGGCATGGTTGTTGGTGCCAGACGGGCTGGTCTGAGTATTTCAGAAACTGCTGATCTACTGGGATTTTCACGCACAACCATGTCTAGGGTTTACAGAGAATGGTCTGAAAAAGAGAAAATATCCGTGAGCAGCAGTTCTGTGGGCGAAAATGCCTTTTTAATACCAGAGGTCAGAGGAGAATGGCCAGACTGGTTCGAGCTGAAACACCAGAGGTCTGCAGAACTGTGCCTCTGAACGCACAACACATCGAACCTTGAAGCAGACAGGCTACAGCAGCAGAAGACACACCGGTGCCACTCCTGAACAGGAAATAGGCTACAAATCACACAGGCTCACCAAAATTGGACAATAGACGATTGGGAAAAAACGTTGCCTGGTCTTATGAGTCTCGATTTCTGCTGCGACATTCAGATGGTAGGGTCAGATTTTGGTGTAAACAACATGAAAGCATGGATCCATCCTGCCTTGTATCAATGGTTCAAGCTGCTAGTGGTGTAACGGTGTGAGGGATATTTTCTTGGCTCACTTTGGGCTCCTTAGTACCAACATGGTTGCTGACCATGTCCATCACTTTATGACAACAGTGTACACATCTTCTGATGGCTACTTCCAGCAGGATGTCATGTCACAAAGCTCAAATCATCTCAAGCTGGTTTTTTGAACATGGCAATGAGTTCACTGTACTCAAATGGCCTCCACAGTCACTAGATCTCAATCCAATAGAGCAGCTTTGCGAGATTCACATCCTGGATGTGCAGCCAACAAATGTGCAGCAACTGCGTGATGCTATCGTGTCAATATGGACCAAAATCTCTGAGGAATGTTTCCAGCACCTTGTTGAATTTCCAGCAAAAGGTCCATCTGCCATGAAGAAATAGGGCAGTTCTGAAGGTCCAAACCGGTACAAGCAAGGTGTACCCAATAAAGGCCGGTGAGTGTGTGTATAGATGTATACCGCTCTTCTTATAGAAACACACAACGCTACTTGGAACTGCACTCTTTTGTTTCATGCAAACACATGTGTCTAAGTTGTCCTGAATATGACCACAGAAGACATCCGTATATAGCCTATTACTATTGAAATTATCGCTTTTGCTAAACTGATTTGTTGCAGATGCTTAAGATGTCTGTGTATTTATTCATTTAGTGAGTAAAAATATGAATTCCTTTTCAAAATAAAATACAATTTTGAAGTTGGTTCCAGTTAATGAGTGTTTGAAAAATTTGTTGAAAGGAGTACGGCGACTTTATGGGACTTTAGCTTTATTCACCGTATCCCCCAGAGTTAGATAAGTCCATACATACCATTCTGATCTCCGTGTGTGCCATTATTCTGTCTGACGCACCCACCGCTAGCCTAGCTTAGCACAAAGACTGGAGGTAAATGGCTCCATCTAGCCTACTGCTCAATAAGTGACAAAATAACGCAGACATTTTCCTTTTAACTTGTTTTTATGTGCATAGTTACATCGTGTACTAAGACCGACGGAAAATGAAAAGTTGCGATTTTCTAGACCGATATGGCTAGGAACTATTCTCTCATTCCTGCGTAATAATCAAGGAACTTTGCTGCCGCACCATGAGTGCAGCGGCGCAATGATATTACACAGCGCCTGAAAATAGTCCCCAGCACGCTCTCTGTGCAAGCAGGTTGTCACGTTGGTTAAGTTGACGGAAGTAAGCCTATTTTCAGGCGCTGTGTAATATCACTGCGCCGCTGCACCCATAGTACGGCAGCAAAGTTCCTTGATCATTATGCAGGATTCCAGGAGGGAGAGTATAGTTCCTAGCCATATCGGTCTAAAAAAACACAACTTTTAATTTTCCGTCGTTCTTAGTACACACACATCACAACATGTAAATAGGAAAATGTTGGCGTTATTTTGTCACTTATTGGGCAGTAGGCTAGCTGGAGCCATTGACCTCCAGTCTTTGTGCTAAGCTAGGCTAGTGGTGGGTGCGTCAGACAGAGTTATGGCACGCACTGAGATGAGAATGGTATGTATGGACTTATCTAACTCTGGGGGACACGGTTAATAAGCTAAAGTCCCAAAAGATTGGCGTGTTCCTTTAATCTTTTATAATCACAATTTCATTTCCATAGGCTTACTTTAAAGGATTAGTTCACTTTAAAAAATGAAAATTACCCCTCGATTTACTCGCCCTCAAGCCATCCTAGGTGTATATGACTTTCAACACAATTGGAGTTATATTAATAAATATCCTGATCCATTTTGAAGCTCAAAAAAGCACATCCATCCATCATAAACATACTCCACACGGTTCTGGGGGGTTAATAAAGGCCTTCTGAAGCTTTGTGAGTTTTGTAAGAAAAATATCCATATTTCAAACTTTATAAAGTAAAATATCTAGCTTCTGCCAGACCGCCTTCCATATTCCACTTATGCAAAGTGTAATGCCTCTCGCAGTTCAAAATGCTTATGCTTCATTCTAGTGATACGTTGCGGCAGTTGCGCTTTTTCCGTTGAATGGAAGGCGGCCTGTCAGAGGCTAGATATTTCAGAAGGCCTTTATTAACCCCCTGGCGCCATGTGGACTGGAGTATGTTTATGATGGATGGATGTGCTTTTTTGAGCTTCAAACTCAATGGCCATTATAAAGCGTGGAAGCGTCAGGATATTATTAATATAACTCCAATTGTGTTCATCAGAAAGAGGAGTAAATCAGGGGGTATTTTTCACGTTAAAGTGAACTAATCCTTTAATTTGTGCTATTTCATCAATTACCATTATTCTAAAATATGGGAAATAATATTAATAAATAAGCATTTGACTGGCAGTGTATGTTTGGGAAGTCAAGGAAGTTGCCTTTATGAAGATCCATCATCATGTGGACTGAATGAAAATGCAGGTAGTGAAAATACCGTGGGCTCTGCAGATAGTGTATTGAAGTGTGGGAAGTTGCGAGATGGAAATCTCTGGATGAGCTCAGGGAGATTTGAATTTTCCGAGTCTGCCTACTGCCTATGAATCAAGAGTCGATAAAGGCTTTTGTTAAGTAACAAAAAAATGTTTTCACAGCAAAACAAGTGAGATAAAGACAGAAGATATCTATTGAATGAAGGAAATCTAGAACAGTAGCCTACAAATGAACAACAAAAAAAGATGGAAATTGCAGAAAATCCTTCATGCTTCACAGGACAAAAGCTAGTAATAATAAAATCTGCAGTGGAAGAGATTTTCTTATATTCACCAATATAGTAAAATTAAAACTCTGGACTCCCTAAAAACCGTATCTTTCAGAAGATAAGCAAATCACGCATACCGGTATGCAGTTCCTTTCTGCACAACCCACAGATACACACCCTGAGCCAGGAATACACACAAGGGCCATCTACAACAATAAACAGCAGAAACCGCACGCAAATATTCTCAATATCCGCTATTTATTTTGGGAAAGGCGTTGTCATGTGTCATATGTTGGATCCCATGGGGACTCAAACATCTGTTGGAAAAAAATGGGCTAGTAAACTTCCTCTTGCTCTCCTACTCATATATCTGAGATGCTATATTACTCAAGGCAATATAATTCATATAGTTAAATGAAATTTAAAAGTAAAAGACTACCCAGAGGAAGATGCCCAGAGAATGCATATTTCTCAAGTTCTCAATTACAAGTTTTCAATTGTTTTATTTCAGCCAAGTATCAACTTTGATCAACCAAGTATCAAATGAGACAACTGTTGACATACATATGAAGCTTTAGGACCCACTTTATATTAGGTGTCCCTAACTATATTTAAGGCGAGACACGGCAGGTGAAAACATCGTTTTTTCATGCAGTGGTCAATTTTGAGATTTTGGGCCAGTTTGCTCCCTTAACATGTAAGCTTTCATGTCAAAATAAAAAAAATGTCAACATTACACATTAAGGTGGTTATTTCATTATATTTTGTCACCGTGCGCCTTTAGATTTCTACCCGAAATCATCAAACGTTATTCTAGCGCGATCTCTCGTGCCGTCTCCATTCACAGAAACATGTCATGCTTGGTATCATTGTAAAGCTCTCAGTCTCACACACACCGCTGGCTAATCCAAATATGGACATTTCCTTTGTAGAACTAACCAACCGCGAAAGTTTGCAGCCAAACACCACATCTGATTGGTCATGTGAATTTCATACGCGCTGCCGATTGCTTGTGTATTCTCCACCCGAGAGAAAGTGCAGAAAACGCTGAAATCGGCTCATAAACGCTCACAGAAAAGAGCAAGTAGCAAGAGCTAGTAAAAAGAAAGTAAAGAACAACAGATTAGACGACGAAACCCCGTCAGAATTAGATTCAAATAGTTATAGATGGACCAATACAACAAACAGGGACAGTTCATCTGCAGTTTTTGTGACTGGCGTTTGTTAAGGTAGTTCTCTTAAGGTAGTTCTCTAATAGCTATTGCTATTAATAATTTATTAATTTATCAATTTCCACGTGTTTTAAATATTATACACTACTGATATTAATTAACTGAATATATATTTTGTTTGTAGGTTGGGGGTTTTATAGAAATGTATGCAGTTATACAGTATAAAACTTTAAAGGCCGTTTTCTCAAAATGAGTTTTTTCTCACACTCAGAGTCAGATATATCCACTTCAGTAGCAACTACAAGCACCAACTTTTGCAGTCTTATACTGAACTATATTCTGAAGGCTTTTACAGAGGGATTTGTTGATATATCATTCCTATCCTGAGTTATAGGTCCTTTAACTCCAAAAAACATGGCGAAAATTGATTTTTTAAGGCTATTGTCAGTATTCTCTAATTTACTAAAGCACAAAATAAGATATCCAGAATCACCTCTGTAAAAGCCCTCTCATCTAACATGTCAACAAATAGAACCAAGAATTTTAAACATGGTCCTTTCCAATTTCAAGATTTTGTTTTTGGAAAAGTATGCAAATGAGCGTATATTTAAGTATATAAGGCCTCATTTGCATATTAAAACATTAATTTACACAAAACGTGTAATACATTTTTTCCTTATGTTTATGCCAGTAATAAACTGGAGAAGTTTCACAGTGATATCTTGTAATTAAAAAAAATTCCCTATTCACCTGTAGTGTCTCGCCTTAAATTAATAATTTGATACAATGCACTTTTGTGTAAATACATGTTTTTGTATTGTACTTACATAAAAAAAAATTACCTGCATGTAATTATATCTGTATTTAATGTATGTAGTTACATTTATATTTACACTGTTGACACTTTCCTTACACCTAACCCTACCCTTAAACTTACCAATACCACCACACCTGTCCATAACTTTACTATCCCACCTCAATGTCAGCAAAAGTGATTTGCAATACAATATGAACACAATAAGTACATTGTACTTATTTTTTGATGTAGGTACATAATAGTTAAGGCCACCTAATATAAAGTGGGACCAAGCTCTATAATGAATGTGGATAGAATAACTTGAGAAACCAATTAAAGGGATAGTTCACCCAAAAATGAAAATTCTTTCATTAATTACTCATTAATTAATAACGGCCTCCTGCCGTTCCAAGACTTTCATTCATCTTTGAAACAATTGAAGATATTTTTAATGAAATCTGAGAGATTTCTGGCCCTCTATTGACAGCTATGCAACAACCACTTTGACACTTCATTTAATTTAGGCCTTTATTCACATACAAACATTCATCAACTCACACATAAGTTGAGGTAAACAGAAGCTCAAACATGCTTGTTTGACGTGCAAGAACCAATGAGGTTCATTCTTGTGTTACACAGCACATTTGAGCTTCTTCAAGAACTAATGAGGTTCATTCTCATGTTACACAGCACGTTTGAGCTTCCTCAAGAACTAATGAGGTTCATTCTTGTGTTACGCAGCACGTATGAGCTTCCTCAAGAACCAATGCGGTTCATTCTTGTGTTACACAGCACGTTTGAGCTTCCTCAAGAACCAATGAGCTTCATTATCGTGTTACGCAGCACGTTTGAGCTTCCTCAAGAACCAATGAGGTTAATTATTGTGTTACGCAGAACGTTTGAGCTTCCTCAAGAACCAATGAGGTTAATTCTTGTGTTACGCAGTACGTTTGAGCTTCTTCAAGAACCAATGAGGTTCATTCTCATGTTACGCAGCACGTTTGAGCTTCCTCAAGAACCAATGAGGTTCATTCTCGTGTTACGCAGCACATTTGAGATTCCTCAAGAACCAATGAGGTTCATTCTCGTGTTACACAGCACGTTTGAGCTTCCTCAAGAACCAATGAGGTTAATTCTTGTGTTACGCAGAACGTTTGAGCTTCCTCAAGAACCAATGAGGTTAATTCTTGTGTTACGCAGTACGTTTGAGCTTCTTCAAGAACCAATGAGGTTCATTCTCATGTTACGCAGCACGTTTGAGCTTCCTCAAGAACCAATGAGGTTCATTCTCGTGTTACGCAGCACATTTGAGATTCCTCAAGAACCAATGAGGTTCATTCTTGTGTTACGCAGTACGTTTGAGCTTCCTCAAGAACCAATGAGGTTAATTCTCGTGTTACGCAGCACGTTTGAGCTTCCGCAAGAACCAATGAGGTTAATTCTCGTGTTACGCAGCACGTTTGAGCTTCTTCAAGAACCAATGAGGTTAATTCTCATGTTACGCAGCACGTTTGAGCTTCCACAAGAACCAATGAGGTTAATTCTCGTGTTACGCAGCACGTATGAGCTTCCTCAAGAACCAATGAGGTTCATTATCGTGTTACGCAGCACGTTTGAGCTTCTTCAAGAACCAATGAGGTTCATTCTTGTGTTACACAGCACGTTTGAGCTTCCTCAAGAACCAATGAGGTTCATTCTCGTGTTACGCAGCACGTTTGAGCTTCCTCAAGAACCAATGAGGTTCATTCTTGTGTTACGCAGTCCGTTTGAGCTTCTTCAAGAACCAATGAGGTTCATTTTCGTGTTACGCAGCACGTATGAGCTTCCTCAACAACCAATGAGGTTCATTATCTTGTTACACAGCACATTTGAGCTTCCTCAAGAACTAATGAGGTTCATTCTCGTGTTACGCAGCACGTTTGAGCTTCCTCAAGAACCAATGAGGTTCATTATCGTGTTACGCAGCACGTTTGAGCTTCCTCAAGAACTAATGAGGTTCATTCTTGTGTTACGCAGCACGTTTGAGCCTCTTCAAGAACCAATGAGGTTAATTATTGTGTTACGCAGCATGTATGAGCTTCCTCAAGAAACAATGAGGTTAATTCTCATGTTACGCAGCACGTTTGAGCTTCCTCAAGAACCATGAGGTTCATTCTTGTGTTACGCAGCACGTTTGAGCTTCTTCAAGAACCAATGAGGTTCATTCTCATGTTACGCAGCACGTTTGAGCTTCCTCAAGAACCATGAGGTTCATTCTTGTGTTACGCAGCACGTTTCAGCCTCTTCAAGAACCAATGAGGTTAATTATTGTGTTACGCAGCATGTATGAGCTTCCTCAAGAACTAATGAGGTTAATTCTCGTGTTACGCAGCACGTTTGAGCTTCCTCAAGAACCAATGAGGTTAATTCTTGTGTTACGCAGAACGTTTGAGCTTCCTCAAGAACCAATGAGGTTAATTCTTGTGTTACGCAGTACGTTTGAGCTTCTTCAAGAACCAATGAGGTTCATTCTCATGTTACGCAGAACGTTTGAGCTTCCTCAAGAACCAATGAGGTTAATTCTCATGTTACGCAGCACGTTTGAGCTTCCGCAAGAACCAATGAGGTTAATTCTCGTGTTACGCAGCACGTATGAGCTTCCTCAAGAACCAATGAGGTTCATTATCGTGTTACGCAGCACGTTTGAGCTTCTTCAAGAACCAATGAGGTTCATTCTTGTGTTACACAGCACGTTTGAGCTTCCTCAAGAACCAATGAGGTTCATTCTCGTGTTACGCAGCACGTTTGAGCTTCTTCAAGAACCAATGAGGTTCATTCTTGTGTTACGCAGCACGTTTGAGCTTCTTCAAGAACCAATGAGGTTCATTATTGTGTTACGCAGCATGTATGAGCTTCCTCAAGAACCAATGAGGTTAATTCTTGTGTTACGCAGCACGTTTGAGCTTCCGCAAGAACCAATGAGGTTAATTCTCGTGTTACGCAGCATGTTTGAGCTTCTTCAAGAACCAATGAGGTTCATTCTTGTGTTACGCAGCACGTTTGAGTTTCTTCAAGAACCAATGAGGTTTATTCTCATGTTACGCAGCACGTTTGAGCTTCCGCAAGAACCAATGAGGTTAATTCTCGTGTTACGCAGCACGTTTGAGTTTCTTCAAGAACCAATGAGGTTTATTCTCGTGTTACGCAGCACGTATGAGCTTCTTCAAGAACCAATGAGGTTCATTCTCATGTTACGCAGAACGTTTGAGCTTCCTCAAGAACCAATGAGGTTCATTCTCATGTTACACAGCACGTTTGAGCTTCCGCAAGAACCAATGAGGTTAATTCTCGTGTTACGCAGCACGTTTGAGTTTCTTCAAGAACCAATGAGGTTTATTCTCGTGTTACGCAGCACGTTTGAGTTTCTTCAAGAACCAATGAGGTTTATTCTCGTGTTACGCAGCACGTTTGAGTTTCTTCAAGAACCAATGAGGTTTATTCTCGTGTTACGCAGCACGTTTGAGTTTCTTCAAGAACCAATGAGGTTCATTCTCATGTTACGCAGAACGTTTGAGCTTCCTCAAGAACCAATGAGGTTCATTCTCATGTTACACAGCACGTTTGAGCTTCCGCAAGAACCAATGAGGTTAATTCTCGTGTTACGCAGCACGTATGAGCTTCCTCAAGAACCAATGAGGTTCATTATCGTGTTACGCAGCACGTTTGAGCTTCTTCAAGAACCAATGAGGTTCATTCTTGTGTTACACAGCACGTTTGAGCTTCCTCAAGAACCAATGAGGTTCATTCTTGTGTTACGCAGTCCGTTTGAGCT
The DNA here is from genome assembly GCF_949357685.1 of Gobio gobio. NCBI lineage: Eukaryota > Metazoa > Chordata > Actinopteri > Cypriniformes > Gobionidae > Gobio > Gobio gobio. The sequence goes on along the minus strand of NC_137099.1, from coordinate 9,525,718 downwards.
TCTTCAAGAACCAATGAGGTTCATTATTGTGTTACGCAGCATGTATGAGCTTCCTCAAGAACCAATGAGGTTAATTCTTGTGTTACGCAGCACGTTTGAGCTTCCGCAAGAACCAATGAGGTTAATTCTCGTGTTACGCAGCATGTTTGAGCTTCTTCAAGAACCAATGAGGTTCATTCTTGTGTTACGCAGCACGTTTGAGTTTCTTCAAGAACCAATGAGGTTTATTCTCATGTTACGCAGCACGTTTGAGCTTCCGCAAGAACCAATGAGGTTAATTCTCGTGTTACGCAGCACGTTTGAGTTTCTTCAAGAACCAATGAGGTTTATTCTCGTGTTACGCAGCACGTATGAGCTTCCGCAAGAACCAATGAGGTTAATTCTCGTGTTACACAGCACGTTTGAGCTTCTTCAACAACCAATGAGGTTCATTCTTGTGTTACACAGCACGTTTGAGCTTCTTCAAGAACCAATGAGGTTCATTATCATGTTACGCAGCACGTTTGAGCTTCTTCAAGGACCAATGAGGTTCATTCTTGTGTTACGCAGCACGTTTGAGCTTCTTCAAGAGGTTTGTTCCCGTGCGTCAAACAGGTTTGGTTGAGCTTCTGTTTATGTGCATTGATCAATGTTTATATGTGAATAACAGCCTAAATTCAATCTGTTTGTAATATAAAGATCGGGTCTCTTCATAAAATTTTGACTAAACCACACAATTCATATGGATTAGTTTTACAATCTTTTTATGAATTTTTTGAAACGTCAAAGTGGTAGTTGCGTAGCTGTCAGTTTTGTGTTTCGAAGATGAATGAAAGTAACACAGGTATGGAACGACTTTTTAATATTTTGAAAATATTACAATTGAAAACATTTTAAATCTAGAGTTTAATTTTGAAAATAAGCACAAATCCATGACCAGCAATTGCTTTCATCTGAGAAGCACACAATGCTTGCAACCTATTTTACTTCCATAATGAGTGAAACAAGAAAACAAAATGTAGACAAAACATTTATTTAAAAAGCAACAGGCTCAAGTTTGATTTGACTTTAACTGAACGTCTCCATTTGCTTTCATTTAGTCTCATTTTGGAGAAATAGTTGTCATATCAAAAAGATCTCAATTGTGATTTCACCCTCTTTCCTCATGTGGCTTCCTACAGTCTGCCATTCAGATATGAGCTACCGCCATTATATTAGCTGCTAACAAGGGTATTGCGGAATCAAACCGAATAAGCGGGCGGCTGATCATAGACCCCATCATCTGACAAAGTGGCGGGCCAAAAGTATCTCCGGGAGAACATGACAGAAAGCAGAATGTTTCAGGGTGGCAGAAACACGCCTCAGATCTGGTTAAAGCAGTCTTGGTGGCAGTTGTCATGGAAACAGAGGTGGGCGGCAGGGCTGTCACAGTCCCATTAGTCGAGGTGATGAGTGTATGGCACGTGGGCAGCTCCGGAGTGTTGCACTGCAATAATAAGGCATCATAAACTGTATGATATGCCATATTAGCATTTCATAAAGGTTTCGTACAAGACCTAGAAGTCCAACATCAAAACGTCTTTGCACTTGTTGTCCGAAACATTGATGGTGGACGTGCATCAAAGAGGGATGATATTCAGAAAGGAATATGAAATGCAATAAAAAAAATATTGTAATGTAGGAGGCTGGAAAAACTGAGAGGTGGAAGGAGCAACACAAAGACAAAAGCAGAAAGAACAATGGTGCGGAAGAAAAATGAATACAATGAGATTAAAGAGCAAAAGGAGACTTTTGACATTTCATGCTTTTCAGATTATAAGCGTAAAAAATGAGCCCAGTAATCACACGTGTGCCTCCTATAGAGTTCAAGAAGAGATCTCAAACTGTGCTCAGATTCACCAAAATCTGCAATAAAACGGATTTTCATCATATTAATGTCTCATTAAGATCTCAATGCTATGCTATCTACATAAATTTTAGAATTATGATTTATAATTTATTGCATATACTACAATTGAAATGTTTGTGGTCAGGATTTTTTTTTTAAATAAGGTAATAGTTTTATTTAGCAAGGACGTATTAAAATAATAAAACATTAATGGCTTTTATAATGTTACAAACTATTTCTATTTCAAATAATTTTTCTATTAATCAAATAAAACTGAAAAAAAAATTGTGGTCACTAAAATACTAGCAGCTCAACTATTTTCAAGATTGATAATACTAAGGTATATATTCAAATATTCTTATAATATTCTAAATTGTAATAATATTTCACAATATTACTGCTTTTAATGTATCAAATAAATGCTGCCTTGGCTGAGCATAAAAGAGCAACTGCTGAGCCAAAGAAAACTTTCCTGAGGGGGTAATTTGAAGAAAATGGTCTCGCATGAGTTTAGTTACGATTCGTGGTTTAGTTCTGAGTTTACGATCCAAAAATCACACTCTTGTGATCAGTAGATACATCATGACAAACGGCGTGTACTGAATGTTTTGACATTGACTAATGAATACGCCTTAATGTTGCACATTAACGTACAGAGCAAACCCAACCAATGGCAAATTAACGCCACAGTCATAATCAAAATGCTTTCTATAGCCCTCGAACGATAAAAACAAAAACAAAACAAAAAAACCTACAACTCAAGCCCAGCTGTGCGTCTATCATGAGACGTCAAGTCGGACTTCTATTTTCACCACTCCAAACGTCTCTTCACAGATCTGGCTGGAGCCCAGTGGACGATCACATTACCTTCATGTCACAGCACACAGCTATGATGGATGGCTGTTGTTGGTACTGTAACGCTCATGCACATTATTCACCAGCACTGCTCCTCCAAACAGAGATTGTCTTTCTCATATGGGGCCACCTCAGAGCAGGAATGGAGATTGAGAGGTCTCTGAGAGGGACTGTTTCTCATGATGGTCCAATGGCATGACTTGTTTTGGGAGATCTAGTTCATGAGGGTATAGTGGTGGTGCCATGGTTCAATAGTTGCGGGTAAAGGTTGAATGTCTGCTTCATGAGATCAGGGGTTCCCATGCTTTTTTTATGATCCTTATATGATATAGATCATTTACTTGAAGAATTCCCTTGAGACTGCAACTAATATTCTAATCTTTCTATGATGATTCAAGAATTTATTTATTTTTTATGTTGAATAGGTTTTATTCATTTATTCATTTATTCATACATACATATACATATATATATATATATATATATATATATATATATATATATATATATATATATATATATATATATATATATATATATATATATATATATGTGTGTGTAAGGCCCGCCCAATCGTCCCAATGACGGCTTACGATTATTGAAGGTTTCTTGCGTGTTCTGTCTTTTCAGCGGGGCAAAGTAATTTAATTCCAATTGACCTTTATCTGACTCCAATTTATCATGACATCGAATTTAAGTTAGAATGCAGATTGGTTATTAGGTAATTTGTATAACAATTTAACTAACGTAGACTAACCATGCTCCGTACACAACGATGTTCCGTACAGATGAACTTTTAAAGCTGATCGCTGAGTAAATACTTCCTGGTCATACATAAACTATATATCTGTGTCATCATAATTTCTCCCTTTTTCACACCCGATCAAGACAGAGACCCTACCGCCGTTTGTTCCAGTGAGATCTCAGTAAATTTGCAAGGTGCGCCCATTGCGCTTGAAATTGGATGGGGGGCAAGCTGCACGTCAGACAGCAGCTTGTGTTGGGAGATAACTAGAGCAGCGAAATTGTGCATTTTGATTTCATTTATGCTTCTCACAGTACTACAGTCTTTATGAAATTAATATTATCACAAATTGTTAAATATATGACCTTTTGTTGAATAAATGCTTTGAAATGGGAATTTGTAAACGTCAATTGCGGGCGATGACCACTTGGTGCCACTCAGGCTGAGACAGGCAGAGTTTTGAAGTTTACACATTGGTTTATCATTAAATGTTTTAAATCAATGCAAATTGTTTGCCCTTCTTTGTCTTCAGAAAGATATGGTAATGTTATTCCCCAATGTTTCACATGGTTCATGCTTAAATCACATGCCATAATTAATATCATGACACAACTCGTATGGTCCTCTTATTGAACCTGCAATTAACTTGCATTTTAACCAAATAAAAAGGTATTCACCTTTATTATTCATTTAAATTATGTTTTCTTCAGTTAGAATAAACACACAGCTCACAATTGAAGAGATAAATGTCCATTTTCGCAGTTGAAATCAAGTTATGTGCTCTGTACGGAACATCATTGTAAGCCTGTACGGAACACCGTTAACGCTCATCATCTTCCGTACACCAGCGGAAGAGGTATTTTTCCCCATTTTTCTCAAATACTATTGGTGCAAAAGACATCAATCAAAGTGTGGACTGTCCAGTGGGTTTTCACCCAGTGAATGATCACACAAACATGCTTGTCTGGCTCTCAACAACAGAGGAGTGGGCGTGGGCGTGCAGTGAATGGCAAAAAGTGTACAGAAAATGGTTAGTCTACATTACACATTTGATCATTCTATTTACCTCTTTACTACAGTGGCACATCATTCGGTTCTTAGAGTCGCACAGGGTCCTTGCACTGGCCGTTATGCAGGCCTACGATCACAAACTCGCCAGTCCGATCATGTAGCTCTCTACAGTCGCCTATATAAACAACTTAGTTAAAGGTGAAACAGTAGGTTACCATAGGTTATGGCCAACATAAAATAATGGCGTATTGTCTCAATAGTATTTTATCTGGCCCCCTATAATGCGACTGCATAACAACTTAATTAAAGTCGAGCAGTTAGTCAGAAATCTAGAATCTCGCCAGATGTGCCCCATGCTCCATACAATCCGAGATCTACTTAACCCTGGTCGCAGATTTGCGGTAACAAAGGATACATCTTAATGCACTAAAGTCTGAATAAATTTAACAATTTATTATTAGTCAGGTAAATGTATCATGCCAATTACATAATCGATTCAAAGATAATACATAACATCAAATACTCTGAAGGTAAGAATAAAAGACGCATACCTGACAATTAACACTGAGTGTCTTAAGACACAGCATTACGGGCTGATCTGACTACAGAATTGCCCCCTGACCTTTCTGCAACATCCCTTAAATACCAGAAAACTCTTTCAAATGTAAACATGAGTTCAAAATGGGAATTAGCATTAATCAAGACCTGTAGACCTGTATTGACGAGAGAAGGTAAAGACCAATTGGCAGAAGACACGCCCATACACAATAAGCAAAATATCTCGAAACTCTTAAAACCTTTGTTACCTTTTGTTTTACTTCTGTGGGAATGAGACCTTTGTACCAGTCGCACTGAGACATTTCAAAGGATACCAAACATGTATAAAACTGTATAGTACTTGTTCACATGAACCAATGTAGATCTTGGGTGCATTTCAACATTTGGAGAGGAGAGATGAGGGTGAGGGGAATTAAATGTAAATGAAGGCAATCCTTGGGTGATTAACTCAGTATGATGTCGTCTCGGATGGGGACGCTAAATGCACAAGAGTGAGTTCAGATGTTGATTTCCTTAGTTTTCTCAGAGAGTCGCCATCTCTTAAAGTTCTTACAGTTTTCGCAGTCTAATATATATATATATATACACATATACATATATACACACACTCGCCTAAAGGATTATTAGAAACACCTGTTGAATTTCTCATTAATGCAATTATCTAATCAACCAATCACATGGCAGTTGCTTCAATGCATTTAGGGGTGTGGTCCTGGTCAAGGCAATCTCCTGAACTCCAAACTGAAAGTCAGAATGGGAAAGAAAGGCGATTTAAGCAATTTTGAGCGTGGCATGGTTGTTGGTGCCAGACGGGCCGGTCTGAGTATTTCACAATCTGCTCAGTTACTGGGATTTTCACGCACAACCATTTCTAGGGTTTACAAAGAATGGTGTGAAAAGGGAAAAACATCCAGTATGCGGCAGTCCTGTGGGCGAAAATGCCTTGTTGATGCTAGAGGTCAGAGGACAATGGGCCGACTGATTCAAGCTGATAGAAGAACAACTTTGACTGAAATAACCACTCGTTACAACCGAGGTATGCAGCAAAGCATTTGTGAAGCCACAACACGCACAACCTTGAGGCGGATGGGCTACAACAGCAGAAGACCCCACCGGGTACCACTCATCTCCACTACAAATAGGAAAAAGAGGCTGCAATTTGCATGAGCTCACCAAAATTGGACAGTTGAAGACTGGAAAAATGTTGCCTGGTCTGATGAGTCTCGATTTCTGTTGAGACATTCAGATGGTAGAGTCAGAATTTGGCGTAAACAGAATGAGAACATGGATCCATCATGCCTTGTTACCACTGTGCAGGCTGGTGGTGGTGGTGTAATGGTGTGGGGGATGTTTTCTTGGCACACTTTAGGCCCCTTAGTGCCAACTGGGCATCGTTTAAATGCCACGGCCTACCTGAGCATTGTTTCTGACCATGTCCATCACTTTATGACCACCATGTACCCATCCTCTGATGGCTACTTCCAGCAGGATAATGCACCATGTCACAAAGCTCGAATCATTTCAAATTGGTTTCTTGAACATGGCAATGAGTTCACTGTACTAAAATGGCCCCCACAGTCACCAGATCTCAACCCAATAGAGCATCTTTGGGATGTGGTTGAACGGGAGCTTCGTGCCCTGGATGTGCATCCCACAAATCTCCATCAACTGCAAGATGCTATCCTATCAATATGGGCCAACATTTCTAAAGAATGCTTTCAGAACCTTGTTGAATCAATGCCACGTAGAATTAAGGCAGTTCTGAAGGCGAAAGGGGGTCAAACACAGTATTAGTATGGTGTTCCTAATAATCCTTTAGGTGAGTGTGTATATATTTATATATATATATATATATATATATATATATATATATATATATATATATATATATATATATGTATATATATATATATATATATATATATATATATATATATATATATATATATATATATATATATATATATATATATAGAGAGAGAGAGAGAGACAGAGAGAGAGTGAGTGAGTCTTCAATATTTTCATATTTTTGCATTATAGACATTATAAGTGTTGTTTAATCTTTATTCATTTTAATTTATTTTTTATTTAATTGTGATTATTATTTTATACCGTTAAAACATAATGTAAAATATATATTTTATTTGGCATTAGTACCCAATTTACTTAATGGTAGGCAATTTGTTTTATCAAATAAAAAAAACTTTTTGTCATAGCTACACTCTAAAAATGATGTGTTAAAAACAATCCAAGTTGGGTTGAAAATGGACTAACCCAGCAATTGGGTTGTTTTAACCCAGTGAATGGGTTGTTTTAACCCAATTGCTGGGTTAGTCCATTTTCAACCCAACTTGGGTTGTTTTTAACCCAGCATTTTTTAGAGTGTACTGGTTGAAACTCTCTTTTATTATTATTTATTAACTCTATATTATTAAGCAATCAATAATAGAAGTGATCTAAATATTAAAACGTACATATATCTTCCATGGAAGACTCAGGGTCAAAAAATCTTCCTCCAGTCATTGCATTCGGTCCGAATACTATGATACAATGTCAACACATGTGTTTCCATACCTCAGCGCACCCTGCTCGCGCAGACATCACACGTCATCAGCGTGCTCCGGTGTAGTGACAAATTGGGCCCCCACCCCCGAATTTGTGTCTTTAGGACCCCAAGCAATCCCACTGCTTCAAATTGCTCTTAATAGGTACTCTCTTTAGTGCATAATTACAATTCCTACTAAATCATGTAATGATAAATGCTGTTTCAACTACGTTATAATGACCATTTATGTCTGTATTAGTTAGCTTATGTACACAAAAAATCAGGTCTCCAAATGAAAATTTCACATCTAAATTTTTCAGTTGGCCAAATTGAATTTCTGTGAATTTATGCAATTTAATTCACAGAAATTCAATTTGGCCAACTAAAAAATGTAGATGTGATCAGTCACTAGAACATTTTCAATTGGATTTTCATTTTCAATTTTTACAGTCTACTAGCATAGCACACAGATAAGCGATTAGCTTGATAGCTTAGTTTATACACACATTTGCACTTACCCTACATATATATTCTCAATCATCTTTAATGTAATTGTGTTAAATCAAGTGTTAAATTTCCAAATAGTTCAGTTATAAATAAAACAAATGAATGATGTTCAATTATTCACTTAATAGACTATTATTATTAATTAATTTAACTATCAGTTAATCAAGTGTTAATTAATTAATATCATTTGTATATACTTAGGATAATCCTTAACTGACAGTTTGGTGAGACCCGATTTCGAGGGAGGACATGATTTGTCATGACACCGTAAGGCTCTGCAGCAGTAAGGCTAAACAGCAGCCTCCTGTTCCTCCTGCATCAAAACAACGAGCTTATGCTGCTTTCACGCCATGTTGTAACAGTAAGTGTCAACACTATCAACGCTGAAATGAGTCTGCAGCAGTCATGTAGGTCAGGTTAGTGCGCTTTAAGTTGTTCACGTTCATTGTTGTAATGTTATGTGGTTTAAGACATGAGGTAAATTAACGCCATCTCTCGTGACACTGTGCAGAATCTGCTGTGTATGTTAATGTGTTTTGAAGGAGGCATAGCTCTGAAGGGAGGGTGGGATCTTATCCTGTCAAAGCTAACTTGCTATTGCCAGCCTATAGACGGTATGCGCGTGGCGTCACTGCCGGTCGGAGTGACTGCGGTTTCGCCCATTGAGTGGCAGCATTGGTTTTCAGTGTGAATGGCAGAAATCTGAGAAGAAAATCCGAGGTATATTTTTACAGACTGCCGAAGGCTGCAGAAAAGAGAAGGGAGTGGATGGCTGCAATTCGCAGAAACAATGTGACTCCAGGCAGCGAAATGTGGGTTTAAGTTATCATTGTGTGTCAATATGTTGAATTTTGGGGTGAAATCGTATATTGTATTGTTACATATTGTATTGACATCAGTCAGATATTTACCATCTCATATTCTGCCTAATTTGAAGTTTTTAAATATACATTGACAAAAACTTTTAGGGCTGAACGAAAGGATGACATACACCGATCTGGCATAATATTATGACCAGATATTGTGTCCTAATATTGTGTTGGTCCCCCTTTTGCTGTCAAAACAGCCCTGACCCGTAGAGGCATGGACTCCACTAGACCCCTGAAGGTGTGCTGTGGTATCTGGCACCAAGATGTTAGCAGCAGATCCTTTAAGTCCTGTACGTTTCGAGGTGGGGCCTCCATGGATCGGACTTGTTTGTTCAGCACATCCCACAGATGCTCGATTGGATTGAGATCTGGAGAATTTGGAGGCCAAGTCAACACCTCAAACTAGTTGTTGTGCTCCTTAAACCATTCCTGAACCATTTTTGCTTCGTGGCAGGGCACATTATCTGCTGAAAGAGCCACAGCCACCAGGGAATACCGTTTCCATGAAAGGGTGTACATGGTCTGCAACAATGCGTAGGTAGTTGGTACGTGTCAAAGTAACATCCAAATGGATGGCAGGACCCAAGGTTTCCCAGCAGAACATTGGCCAAAGCATCACTGCCTGCGCCGGCTTGCCTTCTTCCCATAATGCATCCTGGTGCCATGTGTTCCACACGTGATGTAAAAGAAAACGTGAGTCATCAGACTAGGCCACCTTCTTCCATTGCTCCGTGGTCCAGTTCTGATGCTCACATGCCCACTGCTGGCTGCATGTCAATATCCATGGATCACTGGATCTTTGGTAAGTTGTAAGGAACACTTTATGGAGTCCAAACTTTAGTTTAAACTGATAATCACTTATTTTACTCGCGTTTTCACAGTTTCCCATATTAACTCCAGCCAAGCAGCAGCGCTTTTGCCACTCAGTCCGGCAATGGGAGCGTGTTCCGGCGGGAAAGTGACGTCAATGCATACATTCTATGTTTGGAGTGGAATACTATCATACAACTTGTAGAAAATATGTATGCAGTTCATTCACATTTTAAGTGGGTCTTTTTTTTTTTGTGTGTGTGTGCAAAATTTAATTACAACTTTTTTGTGCTAATTGATAACTGGACAACACACAAAATTGAAAAATTTCATACTAAAAAATACAATACTACAAACCGCATTCTGTTTCACACAGGCACAGCTTGCAGTACACTGTACACTAATATTCCATTCCAGTCATTGCTGATGTCCTGATTGGCTTTTTGCTTGAATTCACTGGGCGAACAATGAGAAAAAAAGAAAAGAAAAAAAATGATGTTGACCCCCTGACCTTTGGTGAAATCCATTTGTTGAACTGAAGAGAGGTATACTTTGTATCTTCCATGTTGATCTCTCTGGGAATTGTTAATATCACAAACAGGGCATACCTCTGTTCTCTTTATCATCCAGTCAGTCAGTGATAAATAGAGGTTCAGTGTGTGTATAAACTGGCCTCAGTGTGCACGGTCACAGGCTTGACACGAGGGAGATCTTATCCCTCATTTCTCTGATGTTTAACTTCTGTGCAGTTGTGGAAGGAATGTCTGATCTGATCTTTCCCAGAAGCACTGATCTGTGTCCCTTTTTCTTTAGTTATACCTTTATTGTTTTATCTTATCTGAGGTTGCTGATGTCGACAGCAGTTTATACAAGCTTGCAGTGTTAAGTGATTTCTGTGTATATACTGCCATCATCTGGCCAAATGGAGCTTTGCGCTCAATATTAAAAAACACAAAATCACGAAAAACTAATAATTTCTCAGTAATATAATATTGTACATTTCTGTTTATTAATTATTGTATTCATTCAATATATAAAAGTGTTTGAATGTCACATTTAAAAATATCTGAATTGTTTTGCCTGACAGTGAAATATCAAACCAAGTTGTTTTTCGTTGCACAGTTCTTGTTTAAGCATAAAAGGAAACCCGTCACGCACAGCTTTGAGAAATAAAATTGCAAGATGCAACAAAAAATAACACAAAATCCATTTAGAAATTGATCTCAAGCACTAGTGTACTAAACGACAATAAGGCCATCAGTGTTGTCCACAATGTGGCTGTGACAGTAATCGCAGCACTTTTGACATTTTTATCATGGACGTAGTTTATGATGGACATTGCACCCTGGTAAGCTTCTTGACATGCGGGCTGGATTTGATCCTCGGGTAGAATGAAGCCATGCTGCCCTTCGTCTCTTAACTCAAAGGTGAAGGAGTATGGGATCCCTATGAGTCTGGCAAAATCACGCGAAGAGCCAGAATTTGCATCTGTGGAGAAAATTGAAGCATTGTCACAAGTGATTTGCTTGCAAATACAATTGCTTTGCAATTGTTTATGTTTCACTGGGCTATGCAACAGGCCAATACAGATCATTTCTTTCAGAATTGTATAATGTTGTGATACCAATAAGTGTTTGATATTTAAATTCAATGCAATGTTGTCTAAAAAAATCTTAATATATAACACTAAAAACTAAAGTTAAATGTTTTAAATGCAAGTGAATTTAAACACCACAGTATCATAATGTAGGTGTCATAACAGTATAAGAATGGATATTCTGCCATTGCTCTGCATTTCACCAGCATCATGTCGACAGATGAGGCAATTAAAAGTACACAGTTATGATAGTTTGATTATAAAGTATATTTGAGAGTAGGGACTATATAGATCTGGATCTTTAAGTACAGCAGGGCTCTTTCGGCATCATCCTGAACATTGTATAAGCATTCGTTTTGTGTCATGGAACATGAAGAGATGCTCTCGGGAGCGTGTGTAAACGTCACATGATCGGTTAAAAAACGTTTAATTTTCCATCGGTCTTAGTACACGATGTAAATACAGAAGAGTCAAGTTTTAAATAGGAAAAATATTGAAACTCTTTGGTAATTTTTTTGAGCGAGATGCTAACGGTCTAATCAGATTCAATGATCTATGCTAAGCTATGCTAAAAGTGCTCCCGCCAGACACAGAGATAAGCTGATTGGGTTCGAAAACGTTAAAACTCAACTGTTTAACTCTAGGGGAGTTGGAAAATGAACCTATTTTCAAAAATAGTGGCGTGTTCCTTTAAGAACCACTTTTCCTGGTTCAGAGCTGGTGCTTTGGGTGTCGAAAGACAAAGAACCGATTTGAAACTAGACTCTGGCTCCGAACCAGCACTCAAACTGCCTTGGTGGAAAAGGGGTAATAGACGACTAAGAAAGTCTCGTTTTTTTATGTTTCATTATAAGATGTTTACATATTGGCAATAAGAAAATTTAAGTGAGTGTTTGATGATGCAATCTAAATGTAAAAATAGACTAAATGATCATGCACAATTAAATATCCTAAATAGAGTGATTCTTTTAAATGAAAAAATATATCAAATATCGGCCTATAACAATATATTTTAAATCTCTACTTGATATTGGCGCAAGCGATGCACGATATATCGGCCACCATATCAGTATCAGCCGATATATATTTTCATTTTTAATGTTATCGTTAATAGCCCAATATATATAAAAGCAGATAAATAATGGATTATTTCCTTCAGCTGAGACACTTCAGATGCGCACTGTTCGCCATGATGGTTTTGAATTGCTTGAAATATAATTTGGAATTACAACCCCAAATCAGAAAAAGTTGGGACAGTATGGAAAACGCAAATAATAAAAAAAAGAAGTGATTTCTAAATTTACTTTGACTTGTATTTCATTGCAGACAATATGAACTCAAAATATTTCATGTTTTGTCTGGTCAACTTCATGTCATTTGTAAATATGCATCCTTTCCTGTCATTCAGACCTGCAACACATTTCTAAAATGTATTATATGTGGCCCGCCACGGATCATTTACAAATCATGCAGTTTCACGATGTCACCGCAAGGTGGCAGTACTAGATTTTACGCCAGGGAAACAGCGCCCAAAGCGTAACACGCAAGCTCTGACTCTGAACAAATGTGTTTACCTGCTGAGTGTCTCGATCACATGACCATTAAACAGCCCGTGAGAATTGTTCGAGTTCGGCACAGAGGTCTCCGGTACGAGCTGCGAATCTCTCTGTGATTTGATTTAATTTCCATTTAAACAGGGCTGACTTAATCAACAACACTAACGTGCAAATCAGCTGAGCCGATTCAAAATACTTTTCAAACAACAATTCGCATTTCGAATGTATCATAGATTTACTGTGGTAACACTACCTGTAACCATGGTAATTTCTCAGAAATGTAGGTTAATATCTCATTTTATTTAATTTGTAATGGAGACATGTATTAAATGAGTAATAAAGGCCAAATTGCAGACAATTTTTTGTCATAAACGTGCAGTTTTGTGCATTTGAATTTATATGTAGACCAAATACCATTCTAGATATATATATTTTTTTTTTTGCCATGTGTGCACTGCAAAAAAATGCTGTAATTTAGTATTTTTGTCTTGTTTCTAGTCTAAATATATAAAAAAATTCTTAAATCAAGATGTTACGAGATAAGTTAAATGACATTAGATATTTTTTCTTGTTTTCTGGAAAATAAAATAAAATTGAAGTGAGTTTTTGTTTAAAACAAGCAAATATATCTGCCAATGGGGTAAGAAAAATAATGTTTCTGTTTGGAATCTTTAAGGAAGATTTTGGAAGATTATTTTTCTAATCCATTGGCAGATAATTTAGTTTGTTTCAAGCAAAAACTCAATTCATTTAGATTTTTTCCCCCAGGAATCACGAAAAAATATGTAATTTTCCTTAGTAAAAGCATCTTGATTTAAGAATTTTTAGATATTTGGACTGGAAAAAAGACAGAAATACCAAGTCACAAAAGCATGTTTTGTAGTGTGGTTTTACCTGGGGTGATCTAAATAGAGCACTTATTAAATTTAAATAAGAATAGAGTTCTAACTCTGTAATAATATTACAATTTCACCCATTAAAACTTTTTGGTTGATGAAAGTTTTAAAGATATTGTTAAATATCTATACATTTCCTGTGTCCTATCTCAAGCTACTCTACTGTCAGCTCAAGCTTTTGTCAAATCTGTCATGTTTCAAAGAAACAAAACAGGTCATATGTATATATATATATATATATATATATATATATATATATATATATATATATATATATATATATATATATATATATATAAATAAAAAATAGGCTAGAAAAGGGACCGCCCCCCGGGTATGTCCACAATATCGAATCCGGCCCCCTTTAAAAAAAGTTTGGACACCCCTGGCATAGAGCATGGAATGTACATAGGCTTGATTTTGGCGGACGAGATCTGCTACGCTGCTGAGCAAATACATAATGTTCAGCTTAGTCAAGATAACAACAAGGAAAGGCTGCTGCAGAATGATTAAACACCCCTTAGCAGATCTCTACAGGTGGCGCGGGGGAGGAGGTGTGAGTTCTCATATTGTGCGGCATGCTGATAGCGGCTACGATACGGTATAAATAAAGCCACGTAAATGGGGAAGTACCTCTGATTGGTTGGTGCCGTAGAACTGAAAGAACCATTCGAAGATTAGATTCCCTTTCAAGGGAACTCGCGCTGCGTCAAAACGCTTAGAGAACGCTTCTGCGTGATTGCGTCTTGAAGCACTTGTGGAATCAGTCCAATGGACAGACGGAACGTCATAGACGGGTGACGTCATAGACCGGAAACTATAAAGCACCCGTGAACACAGACAGAACTAGCTTCTTCGCCTTCAAGAAGCGCTCTGTGTGAATCTTGTCTGTAAAAACTGGTGTTTTTTGTCTGTCTTTAAAAAAAAAAAAAAAAAGTTAGGCAGGAGTTTTCCACCTTTGTTCTTGTAAAAGAAAAACATAAAAGTAAAACAAACGTGACAGCAATTCACTGGATGTGTTCATCCCTGCCCTCATTTCATTACGGGTGGGGATGCATATTCTATGTGTGTTGACTGTTCGTTAAGCCGCCGGGCGCTCGAGGGCGCTTCGGCTCGCGTTCCCCGCGGCTCAGGTCCCTTCTGCCGAGGCAGAGCGGCGGCTTCAGTCGTGGGGATCGCAAATAGGTCCGGCAGAGGGGTTAGAGACGGGCATCGCCCTTTCTCTGCCTTCACCTGCCGGATCCAGTGTTTCATCTCAGGGTTGGAAGCACGCTTGCGGTTCCTTCCGCCCTGGGTGAAGCACAGAGACAGTGCATAAGCATATGTATGTGCGTCAGCTTTCATAAAAAAGGAGTGGGCGGACATTCATTGATAAATTTCTCAAATGTGTAAGAAAAGCACGTAGTGAAAAAGAGAAAATAACGACTCGGATCTCATATTTGCCGAGGCAGCGTGTAGACTGCTAAGAATGTAACGGATTTGCAGAGCTCGTGTTTCCGAGGCAACACGTAGATTACAGTCTGCAATATAGTAGCGTTTGATCTTGCGTTTTGCCGAGGCAACGCATAGATCAGGGTCTGCTAAAAAAAAAAAAAAAAAAAAAAACATATATAATGGACAGAGCTCGTGTTTGCCGAGGCAACACGTAGATTACATTCTGAAATGTAAGAGAAATCAATGGATCTCGTGTTTGCCGAGGCAACACGTAGATCATGTTGCCACAATGCATTTATAAATGGGGGAAAGAAGGAAGAGAAAAAGAAAAAGAGAAGCCTTTTTCTCTGTTCCTATGTTTGACTCCTCTTTGCATTTTTTATGCCAATAATATTCAGCCAAAAGAGTGAACATCTGAGTGGTTTTGAATGCATTTCATTTTGACAAATTAAATCATATTTCTTTGTGGCTTGAGAATTCTTTATATATGGAACATATATATACATATTTCTAAAAATCCATGGTTATGGTAAGAGCATGCGCTGAGTGCTTCATGCCCTTTCTAATTCCAAAATGTGGAAGCAGAGTGAAGTTCTCTTCAGGCAAGGCGGTATTGAAAGACCGTTATTGTCATAAAGAGGGCTTTGTCAAAGTAAAACTCCTGATGCCATCAATGTCAGGTTTCTGAGGGAAACCCTCCGTAGGAAGGCGGTGTTCACCACATTATACGCTGCCCATCTCCCTTCGGGGCCCTCAAGGGGACCATTCTGCCAACCTCGCCATTTCATGTGTTTCGGGGCGCAGTGGTCTCTGGCGAACGCATATCTCAGGGTCCACCCGGAAACGTAGTGGTCCTGGGATGTGCGCACCCTCCGAGGAGGGTCCTAGAGCAGTCAGGCCAGTTGTTCCCTGCGCCTTCGTGCTTCAGGGCACTGCGCGTGCTTGTGGTACACCAGAGGCCAGTCTTGAGAGACTGGTATCTCTAATATTTCTGACGATATAAATATCATGTCTCTGAGGGTCTCTTCCGTAGGAAGGCGGTGTCCACCTCATTATACGGTGCCCGTCTCCCTTCGGTGCCCTCAGGGGGACCATTCTGCCAACCCTGCCACCTCGTGTGTTTCAGGGAGCAGTGGTCCCTAACGAGCACATGTCTCAGGTTCCACCCGGAAAACGTAGTGGTCCTGGGATGTGCGCCCCCTCTGAGGAGGGTCCTAGAGCAGTCAGGCCAGTTGTTCCCTGCGCCTTCGTGCTTCAGGGCACTGCGCTTGCTGCTTGTGGCCACGGGCCAGTCTCGAGAGACTGGTATCTCTAATATTTCTGACGAGCTCATATCTCAGGTTCCACCCGGAAAACGTAGTGGCCCTGGGGTGTGCGCCCCCTCCGAGGAGGGTCCTAGAGCAGTCAGGCCAGTTGTTTCCTGCGCCTTCGTGCTTCAGGGCACTGTGTTTGCTGTTCGCGGTATGTCAGAGGTCAGTCTTGAGGGACTGGCACCATGGCAGAATCTGTTAGGTTTCATGGCAGCTGCGTCCGACGGGGATACCTTTTTGGCCTGCTGAGCATGAGACCGTGACAGTGGTGGCTCATAACCAAGGGGTTTCCCTGAGGGGATACCTGCTCCGCATGATGGAAGTCACGCGGCGATGCTTTCGTGCTTTAGTTGTGTGGAAAGATCCTTGGTTTATGCCCTAAAGGCTGGTATTGGGGACTCATGTTCGTCGCGTTACGCTAACGACAGAGTTTCCTTTGCGGGCTGGGGGTAGAAATCATGAGTGGTCACTCTCTAGAGCAATATAACACTGCATCTCATGTTTTGCCGAGGCAGCGTGTAGATGCAGTCTGAAAAAAGAAAGAAAAAGAAGGAAGCACATCTCAGGTTCCACCCAGAAACGTAGTGGTCCTGGGATGTGCGCCCCCTCCGAGGAGGGTCTTAGAGCAGTCAGGCCAGTTGTTCCCTGCGCCTTCGTGCTTCAGGACACTGCGCTTGCTGCTTGTGGTACACCAGAGGCCAGTCTTGAGAGACTGGTATCTATAATATTTCTGACAATTTCAATATCATGTCTCTGAGGATCCCCTCCATAGGAAGGCGGTCTCTACTTCATTATACGGTGCCCGTCTCCCTTCGGTGCCCTCAGGGGGACCATTCTGTCAACCCTGCCACCTCGTGTGTTTCGGGGCGCAGTGGTCCCTAACGAGCACATATCTCAGGTTCCACCCGGAAACGTAGTGGCCCTGGGATGTGCGCCCCCTCCGAGGAGGGTCCTAGAGCGGTCAGGCCAGTTGTTCCCTGCGCCTTCGTGCTTCAGGGCACTGCGCTTGCTGCTTGTGGTACACCAGAGGCCAGTCTCGAGAGACTGGTATCTCTAATATTTCCGACGATATCAATATCATGTCTGGGGGGGACCATTCTGCTAACCCCGCCACCTCGTGTGTTTCGGGGCGCAGTGGTCCCTAACAAGCTTATCTCAGGTTCCACCCGGAAACGTAGTGGCCCTGGGGTGTGCGCCCCCTCCGAGGAGGGTCCTAGAGCAGTCAGGCCAGTTGTTCCCTGCGCCTTCGTGCTTCAGGGCACTGCGCTTGCTGTTCGCAGTATGTCAGAGGTCAGTCTTGAGGGACTGGCACCATGGCAGAATCTGTTAGGTTTCATGGCAGTTGCGTCCAACGGGGATACCTTTTTGGCCTGCTGAGCATGAGACCATGACAGTGGTGGCTCATAACCAAGGGGTTTCCCTGAGGGGATACCTGCACAGCATGATTGAAGTCACGCGGCGATGCCTTCGTGCTCTAGTTATGTGGAAAGATCCTTGGTTAACGTCCTAAAGGCCGGTATTGGAGACTCATGTTCGTCGCGTTACGCTAACGACAGAGTCTTCCTTTGCGGGCTGGGGGAGCGATCATGAGTGATCCTGCTGAGGCACTGGCTGAGGCCCGGGTAAATATAGACTCCACACCGAGGTGGCGGAGCTCTTGTGGTTATCCAGCTCCTCCGGGACTGGACACCATGATACGGGAATGGCCGAGGCCACCCTGTACACCTTTACCCGATTGCTCTGCTTCTGGGAGTTCTGGAGAGAATTCGCCGAGACGTGGCTCGTCTGCTGTTAATAGCTCCGTACTGGCGGGCCCGAGTAGGGCCCAGACCTAGTTTCTCTTCTGGATGGCTCTCCGCTGGAGATTCCGTTCAGTAGGGAATTTAACTCTTAAGTGAGAGGTTTGATCATCACCCCTGCCAGGAGGGTGAAACTGGGCCTGGCCTCCGAGGGGGCCCAGCCCATAAGTTCAGGTCTCTCAGCCGAGGCTGCCGAGACCATATATCACTCCAGAGCTCAGTCCACTAGGAAACTGTATTCTAGCCACATTGAAGGTGTATGTGGCAGCCTTAGCTGCTTTCCACGCTCCTTTTGGGTGAGGTTTCTTTGAGGAGACACCCGCTAGTTACTTGTTTCCTTCGTGGCTTTTTGAGGCATAGATCTGCAGTCAAGGGTTTGCGCCCGGCATAGGGAAAGTTCTCTTCATCCTAGGCCAGGCTATGTTGCTGGGGAAAAAATTCTACTAGCATTGTAATACCTATAGTACTGCTGGCCTTTGTCCTCCTCGGCGTCAGACCAAGGGAAACTAATCTGCTTTGACCACTCCTGGGGTGCAGGTGCTATCGTAGTAGTGTGCACTTTTGATTTCACACATACGGTCACATGCTCTTATGGCGGCGTTGGTATTGCGTTCTCTAAGCGTTTTGACGCAGCGCGAGTTCCCTTGAAAGGGAACGTCTCAGGTTACGTATGTAACCATGGTTCCCTGAGAGGGAACGAGACGCTGCGTCACCCTGCCATATTCCCTGTGTGCCCGTGAGCGACTTCTTTCAGGCTTTTTCAGAAGCTAGTTCTGTCTGTGTTCACGGGTGCTTTATAGTTTCCGGTCTATGACGTCACCCGTCTATGACGTTCCGTCTGTCCATTGGACTGATTCCACAAGTGCTTCAAGACGCAATCACGCAGAAGCGTTCTCTAAGCGTTTTGACGCAGCGTCTCGTTCCCTCTCAGGGAACCATGGTTACATACGTAACCTGAGACGGTTTCATGACTGAACTTTATATTTCTTCTAGGCCGCTGGAATGACTGTCTTCATGTTGTACGATTGTAAATCATTTTAAACATACTCACACAGCACATCAGGGGGAGTGCCCACTTTGTAGCTCTTCCCATGAACTGCTTTGATGGCTTTAGCCGCAGCGAGACCTACTTCCATCTGCAAACACATTGACAGAAGTGCACATTTAATTCGAAACAGTGTATGGTACGCTTGAAGGCTCCCAATTCTAACTTATCCCAAAATAATTTACACTTCTTCTTACCAGTTCATCGTAATTGGGTGCTGAGATGTTGGGGTGTCCGTAGGGGACGAGGATCAGCTGACCAAACGAGTGGATGGTGAGATAACAGAGCATTTGGTTTTGATGCGCTACCAAAAAGTCAGTGACGGCTTTGGCCTCAGACTCAGACAGAGCAGTCGGGCCATTATAGTTCACTAAACAGCAGTTCCTGGAGATCCCGACCACTATATGAACAAAGACAGATGGACTAGATCATGATCTGATGCTTTTGACAGTACTGTACATCAGTGTAGGTGTAAAAGTATACACTGTATATATTGTTAGCAGCATTGGTTGCCTGTTTTGCTCTTGAAAACTGCAGTATCATGAATCAGAGCTACTTTGCAGCAAATGAGAATGAGGGGTTATCCTTGTAACTTTGTATTTGTTTACTCTTTCAACATTAGGTTTATCTCTGCCACCTTAAAAACCTGTGGGACCCCCGTAACCCCAGAGTATGGAGCCTCAACTCGGCTTGGCTTTAGAGTTATGCCCGGTCAAAGATGGGACTTTGACCGGGTGTATCTGCGAAACCAAGCCCCGGCCACACACCCCCACCATACCACCGCTCTCTACCCGCCTCAGAGAACCAAACCTCCGGCTACATCCTTCTGGGGACCTACGGAGGACCCACACCCGTTCACCAGCCGAACCCGGGGGTCCCACTCTTAAGCCTGGGCATTAATGTCCCAGCCCACCCCGGGCCTCCAGAGAGCCACGCAACTGGGTGTTCAAGGCAGTCACTCGAGCCCACCAGAGGTCGTTCTGGGCGGGTCAGAGAAGCTGGATGAGTCCCCCTGGAGGAGAGGGAACCAGGGTGTTCAAGGCAGTCATCCAAGACCACCAGAGCCCGCTCTGGGCGGGACAGAGAAGCTAGATGAGTCCCTCTGGAGGAGAGGGAACCAGGGTGTTCAAGGCAGTTACCCAAGCCAACAAGAGAGCACTCTGGACGGTCAGAGAAGTTGGAGAGGGAACTCCTCCAGCTTCTCTGACCCGCCCAGAACGACCTCTGGTGGGCTTGGTTGACTGCCTTCAGCTTCAGTTCAACTTTTCTCATTTACATGTTATTTTTCTAAGAAAACTAAAACTTCAATAAAAATTAATAAAAAGACCCTATAAAATGACTAAATCTCAAAAATACAAAATATATATTGAAAAGGAAAATGTTACTTACTCCCCCAGTTAGCGTAAAAGTTGCTGTTGATATCAGTGCCGAAGCAAGTGCAGTTTCCAGTGCCTGGTGATCTGGACTTCCTCCATAGTCGAGTCTTTAAAACACATCATGTTTGATATTCACAGATATTTTACCTTCATCAAATGTATGTCATATAGATGTACTCAAATGGATGAAACTCACTGTGTTGTCTTTCCATGAATAAATATACCCGTCCATGTTCAGCACTGGGGTGATATAAAAGTCCAGATTTCTTAATAACGTGTTCACCTTCGAGTCTGTTTTGTAGGAGCCCAGGATCTTTTTCAGCATAAAAAAAGTTAAATACAATTTTATTTTTCAGATTAAATATAAATATAAAGCTTTATAGGTGGACTTATTTTGGATAATTTTTCCTAAACAAAATACTGTCATTCACTTTTCTCTGTTTATTGTGCACATGCATTAGCTGATTGTGTAATTTTAGCATATGGAATATTTTATGTATGATGTATACTTTGCAAATTCTTTCTCTAGTGTCATTATTATGGTATCCAAACACCAATAGGAACTTTAGTATCAATATTTCTGAGCTTTGCATCTATTTGCTATCCATTTTTTAAAGAATAAATTGTCAGAGTCAACTCAACAGTGGCATTGCATTCACAGACATTCAGTACATTATGGCCTGGCATGTGACATAATGGATGTGATATTTCTGGGAATAACACTTCAGGTGTTCTTCATAATAAGTTCCCTGTAGTAAAGTCTCACCTCTTTAACAAAATGCTGGCAGAAAGCTGGAGTGATCCATTCTCTGGCATGAATCCCACAGTCCATCCAAACGGCTTTCTTTGGTGTTGTGCTGTTGAAGCCGATCTGCATATCAGATGCGAACAAATGAACAAGTACTATGATAATGCCATGGCATTTTTTTAGTACCTTGTAATATTAGCATTTTTTTTTTCAGTCCTGTTCCACATGTACATACAATAACTGGGCAATAACTATAGGTAACTAACTCTGAACCTACTCCTAAACCTAACATTAAACCATGTAGTTACCTCATATTATAGTACTTCCTTGGGTGTGTACACTGTAAGTACTGTAAAATAAAGTGCAACCATTATCGTGGCATCTTGGTGGGGTCAAATGTAATCTGAATGGAGTTGTGTGGTTTTATCTAAGCTTTAAAGGGATAGTTCATCCAACAATGAAAATTCTCATTATTAACTCACCCTCATTTACATTTACATTTACGCATTTGGCAGACGCTTTTATCCAAAGCGACTTACAGTGCACTAATTACAGGGACAATCCCCCTGGAGCAACGTGGAGTAAAGTGCCTTGCTCAAGGACACACTGGTGGTGACCGCTGGGATTGAACCAGCAACCTTTTGCTTACCAGTTAAGTGGTTTAACCCACTGGACCACCATCTACACCAACCCTCATATCGTTCCAAACCCGTAAGACCTACACAAATTAAGATATTTTTGATGAAATCAGCAAACTCTCTGACCCCGCCATAGACCCCCCCACCCCATTACCATTTTCAAGGACCAGAAAGATAGTAAAGACATTGTTAAAATAGTCCATGTGACTCAAGTGGTTCAATGCCAGTCTCCTACGCAGTTTACGTTGTAAAAACAGTGCAGCGCTTCTGATTTCTATGTCAGAACTGTTTGTTTTTTTGCGCACAAAAAGTATTCTCGTCGCTTCATAACATTAAGGTTGAACCAATGGAGTCACACGGACATATTTGAACAATCTCCTTACTTTCTCTGCCTTATATTAATTAAATTGCTCAGAGAGCTCTCAGATTTCATCAAAAATATCTTAACTTGAGTTCAGAAGATGAACGAAGGTCTTACGGTTTTGGAACGACATGAGGGTGAGGAATTAATGACAGAATTTTCATTTTTTGGCGAAATGGCCCTTTAATTAATACAATGATTAGGGTTTTTGAAATTAGGGATGTTCACTTTGGCTGTGTCTGAAATCACACTACTCTTTTGAGTAGGTACTTATTTGAATTAGTACTTACTTTGCGACACTGAAAAAGTATGTTTTATATAGTATGAATGAAATCCGGACATACTACATTCGCCATGCTGTCATTATCATGTGACCTATAGTGTTCATCGTATGCACATTTCAGAATCTTGCCAGAAGTGGTCGGTCATCTGGGCACATTTGCCTACTCTTTTTACTCTTTTAGGACATACTACTGTTTTTCGCCTACTACTGTATATAGTGGGGAAGTATGAGATTTCAGACACAGCTTTTGTCTTGTATTTGTTGATAACAAATAGAGTATTGAACTATTCAGTTACGCACCTTCAGTAATGTAATGTTCCTCTTCTCATAAGTTTGTCCATACATCATGCTGGACACAACGTCTGGGTTTTCCCTTTCGATCTGATTCATCCAGGCTGAAATCTGTGTGGAGAGATTTATCAGATCAATAATGTATCAATCAATCAATGTGGATCAACAGCAGCAAGTACAGGATAATCTCACCTCATCCATGGTGTGGTACTTTGAGTAGTCATAAGATTTATGTTCAACTCCACCAGCCAATCTGTAATTAATTAAAATACTTTACCAACTCGGAAATGCAGGGAACGGATTAAAACTAGGAAATGCAGTGTGCATCAGATGTAATGCTTAAAGCTACACTGTGTAACTTTTTTAGTCTATTCTTAGCTAAAAACACTTACTTCTTTCAAAAATATATGTGCTCATTAATGTATATTTACTTCTTTCAAGTAATAAAGTATTCTCGTAAGTTTATAATATGCCATTGAAAATACATAAGGTAATGGGATCTAACGGTGGTCGCCATGTTGCCCCTCCATCTTGAAAGTACATTAGCCAAAGAGGGACATACCCGTAAATTCAAGCTTCGCCTTTGGCGTTTTAACACTCGATGGCACTGTACAAAATTCCCTGCCTCGCGCATGTGCGCGTCAACTTGTTCAGACTTGTCTGGTGCATGCGCAGAGAGCTTTCATCTCAGCAGCTCCAGTAACAGAGTTATACGGAGTTTTCCTGGCTTGTTTATTCCTCAAAAGTCTGTTTTTCCTTGTGTGGTATTTCTGTGCGCTAATAACTCCGTAAGTAATAATAGTTATTGTCATTGTAGATGTGTTTCAGAGTGTGTCATCGCGTAATTCAGTTGATGTCACCTCAGAAGTAATTTTGTGTCAACATACAATAGCGTAATGCTCACCTATTTGAATAATCATTCAGTTATTTTGTTATCAACAATGTTTATTCGTTTATAGAAAATATTTTCTTGTAATGTATGTTGATGGAAATATGCATCAGGTCTGATCGGCATATTAACAATTGTTATACAGAGCGCACTGCAGTGCTAACGTTAAAGCGGCGCACACACTTTTGTAATCACCGCTTGTTAGCAGCAGCAGCGGCAGCTCCGCTCCTTTTAATGCAGATGCATTTAGCGCCTATATATGGTACAATAAGCTCTGGTTTACGGTTACATTATACAAATGTAACTTATAAGTATAGTTATACAGTTCTTAACTGTGTATGTATATTTACCATCCTTATTTGTTCTCTCACAGAAACCACATTTATGTACATATCCACGCAAACCTGTTCATGCCTTGCAATTGGATGACTGAATAAACATTACTATCATCAAAGTTCACTCTGGATTAGCTGCAGTTCTTTCTAGCCGAATAATTAGGCCAGTTGAGTTCCAACAATCCCACTGCGCACAGAATATCCCACAGGCACCGTGTCCAATGTGGACGAGGTCGAACTGGAAGCCATGTTAATCTTGGACTAAATCGGCCACCGTAGGAGTTGAAACGAAATCGGAATTGAGAGGAACAAAAATAAAATTCACTGGATGGTCATATACCTTTTCACCACTAGATGGGGGAAAATATCACAGTGTAGCTTTAAAAACTGAATCTGCATCCAAATCTTTATTTATTCAAAGGGCATCCCATGTTCCAATGTCAGTTATCCTATTTAATAAAGCAGTGTATTTAGGTTAGAATGATCTCAACTTTTCAAACAAAACTTAATTCAGCCTAAAACCTTACCTGTCCTGGGCCACTAGAGCCAAGACCACCAAAACAGACATTCTTGAGCCCTGCATGGTTCTGTTTGCTATCCAAGCTTGTTGAACCTGACAGTGTGAACCAGGTACAGACTGACAGTGACTTATAAAGCTATCCCCATTTGATTGAGACAGTCCCAGACAACACCTCAACCGAGAGAGTAACGCACAGATAACTGTGTTAATATTTAAACCCAAGACTTGTATCCCCACCCAAAGGTTCAGCATCAAACTTACCATAAATCTGCTCTAATACTGAGCATTGTGACAATAAATACAAAAAATATCCTTTACTGTGCAATCAACTCATATATTTTATGCTGCTTGGATATTTTGGAAGTTTTGTTTTGTGTGACGAGTTCAAACTGTGAACTATAACCACAAGCCATCAGCTCACAATCATGAGTAATAATATCGGAGCGATTTAACATCATCAGCATATAAATCCAGCAATCACTTATCAGCAATAATGAGTATTTCCCTTGGGCCGGGCATCATTATTATGACAACACCATTTTATTATTTTCATTTTATTGTGATATTTCATTTTATATGACATCCTATGACAGAAGCAGTTCAATGGTCAAAAGTCATGAGTGTTGTCAATGTCACTTTTATTTCTATGGCACAACTAAACAAACACAACACCAGTTGACCAGTGTGCTTTACATCAATGTACATAATCACATAATACAACACAATACATTATTGGCTAGTTGCTTGTTCAAAAATATATGTTTTTAGCCTAGATTTAAAAAGAGATGTGGACGGTGCAGATCTAATACTTAAAGGTAACGCATTCCACAATCTGGGAGCAGCCACTGAAAATTCACGGTCACCCCTACTTTTCAGCTTTGATTTCGGTATACGTAACAATCTCTGATTTGACAACCGGAGAGACAGTTTGACAACTGGACGATGTTCTGTCAGTAAATCCGCAAGGTACGTAGGGGCCAAACCATTTAAAGATTTAAAAACCAAAAGAAGAATTTTAAAATCAACACGGTATCGTACAGGTAACCAGTGCAGAGAGCGTAGCACTGGAGTAATATGGTCCTGTTTTTTTGTAGGGGAGATTGGGGTAAAGTGAGAATTTTTTTACATTTGCTCCTCTCTAAGCGAGCTAAAATGATATATCAGTAAAATTGACACATTTCCCATTAATTCAGGATGTTTCCTAGCAATGCAAATTATCAGTATGTTTTCAGGAGGAAGGTCAGTAAAAAAATTATTGTTTTTAAAAAAGTTGTCTTGTAGGGGTCAGAACACAGGACCCTTAAAGCCAGTTAGTGTCTGGGGGTCAGAGCAAAGGACAATCAGAACCAGCTAGAACAGCCTGGGACTCAGAACACAGGACTAGACCCACCATGATTAGAACATCAGCCTACTGTCAGACTCTACAACTAGACCTACTCTACATTCCTACATTCATCAGGGAAAGTTGAGGAGTTGCTCTCTCTGTGTGGTTCCTCCAGGCCTTTTAGGTTGAGGCAGCTTCTTCACCACATCACTTTTAGGAACATGTGCCAGGAACATTGTCTTCCTGGTGTATTGCCTTGGCATGATGGCTTTTCTACAATGTTTATGACATTCAAAATAAAACATATGTTATGTAATATTACATTAAAATATGTTTAGGACTAAGCTTGATGTCTTGTGCCTCATGTCTCACTTTAACCCACAGCATTTGTCTCACTTTACCCCACGGCCACATTTTTAGAAAAAACGATCTCTCTTAGCAATTCAGGCTTCTTCAGATAGCATCATCACATGGTTTTATATGTTGGTAGTTTATCAACATGTATGATATAAGTTTTTCTACCTGAATCAATTTGCTTTGGCATAACAGTTGATTAAGTTGATAGCAAGAAAATTTACTTTTACATACAAAAACAATATTTTTGGGGAAAAACATGCTTACCACAACACCATGAGGTCCTCTCCTTCATGGCCAAGGGGAAATTGGAGGGGCTTGAAAACATAATGGTCATATGACCACAAATGTGTTCTGTGGACTAGATACAGGGGGTGTCTCACATTACCCTATTCTCCCCTACTGTAGAGTTAAGTGGTTCTAACTTTCCAACGTGATTTCCAACGTGTGCTCTCAAAGCATGACTTTATTACAGTCCCAGGTTTACCACTTCCCCAGCCTAACCACAAGGGGGCAACGTCACATCATATCCTATAAAATCCTTTAACACTACATCCCTCTTTCTAAGATCAGTTGTACTGATACATAACTCATTGTCTTTTTCTCAAATATTCCTGTAGAACTATAAATCAAACTACATCTTAAGAACACTAAGCATATGAACATCTGAACTAAGAAGGTGAGGTAGACTGCCCAATCCTTCTACTGAGTGTGGGGGTTTATTTTGCCCCGTAGAAAATCACTCAGTCTCACCAGGGTTACCTGCTATTTAGTCACAAAGTCACTATTTAGTGTGCTGGACTGTACCCGTTGGCGAGTGGTGTGGCTCTGTAAGCCATGAGTGCCAGATACGGGTCTTTTTCCTTCTGGAGGAGGCCTTTAACTGTCCGCACGGCTCGCTCTGCCTCACCATTGCTCTGAGCGTATCTGGGGCTGGACGTTGTGTGTGTGAACCCCCATTGTGTTGCGAACTGAGTGAAGCATTCAGACGAGAACTGGCGTCCATTATCTGTCATGACCTCGGACGGTATGCCATGCCTGGCGAAGATAGACTTGCAATGTTCCACTATTGCTAATGAGGTTGTTGATGTGAGTTTAGCTACCTCAATGAAACGGGAAAAGTAGTCTACCACCAATAGATACTGGTTATCGTTTCACTGAAACAAGTCAGCACCCACCTTTGCCTGTGGTCTATCAGGGAATTCTGTAGGCAGCAGTGGCTCTTTGGGGTTGATTCTTTCTTTTGCACACATGTCGCAGCCATCAACCACTTTCTGAAGCTGTGTACACAGTCCCGGCCACCAGACAGGTTGTTTGGCTCTTTCCCGACACTTTGCTATACCTTGGTGTCCTGCGTGCAGTTTCTGAAGGATGTCAGTCTGTAGCAGCTTGGGAATAACTAACCTACATCCTTTCAGTAATAAGCCGTTCTCCACTGATAGCTCTTCCTTGACATGTGCGTACGGTAGGTAAGCTCTGTATATTGTGGATCTGTTTGGCCAGCCCTCAGTACAGTACCTTTTCACTTGGCTCAGTATTTCATCACGTAGTTGGTGTTCCCTTATTTCTCGTAGCCTCTTTTCTGTAGCTGGGAGGGTTGACATGTTCATGTTTACATACAGGTTGACTTCCTCTTCTTGCTCTGGCTGCCCTCCATCTCACAACGGCGCCCTTGATAGCACGTCTGCCATGGCCACTTTCTTGCCGGCCACATGGGAGATGGAAAAGCTGAAAGCCATCAGTCTCATTCTGAGTCTCTGAATATGTGGCAATATGTGGTCCATTTCAACGTGGAACGTGATGCCCACCAGGAAGTCTGAGAAGCGCTTGCATGCCCATGTGATTGCCAAAGCGTCTTTCTCAATCTGTGCGTACCTTTTCTCGGTGTCCATGAGTGCTCTGGAGCTATACGTGACTGGCTTGAGATGGCCATCCTCCTGTCTCTGGAGCAGCACAGCTCCAATTCCAAATGATGACGCATCAGCTGAGACGGCCGTCTCCGCTTTTGCGTTGTAGAGCGCCAGCCCTGGTGGCGTGCTTAGCTCCTCTTTGATGCTGTTGAATGCTTTTTGTTGATCATATCCCCACTGAAACACATTTTGCTTGTCTTTTCTGCCAGATGAGGTAAGTACTTTCCCAGGTGATTCACCATTCCGAGGAATCGTCTCACTCCGCTCGCATCCTCAGGCTCCTCCATGTCTGTCACTTTGTTAGGATCTGCTCTCACGCCGGCTGCATCTATGATCTGTCCGAGAAATTTGACATGGCCTTTTGAGAATTCACATTTCTCACCTCTCAGCGTGACGCCTGCCTCCTGCAGCCTCCCCAGCACCGCAAGCAGTCGTGTGTTGTGCTGGGCCTGTGTGTCTCCGTACACGAGCACATCGTCCATTTGGCACAGGACGCCGTCAAGTCCCTCCAGTATCTGAGACATTCTCTTCTGATAGTGCAGAGGATATGCCGAAGCAGAGACGGTTAAAGCAAAACCTCCCAAAGGGAGTGAGGAATGTTGTGAGGAGAGCGGACTCCTTTGGCAAGGGGAATTTGCCAAAACCCTGAGTTTGCATCAATTTTCTGTCCTATTGTGTGGTCAACTGACAGGAGCATGTGTCTCTCCCTCTTGACTGACTCGTTCAATTTGGTCAGATCCACGCAGATGTGCACCTCATCTTTGCCTGGCTTTGGTACAGTGACCATTCCGGCGCACCAGTCTGTGGGTTGTTCAACCCTTGAAATCACCCCCATCTCTTCCATGCGCTTGAGACTTTTTTTACTTCAGACATGAGAGGCAGTGGGATTCGTCGTTGGGGTTGATATTGAGAATGGTTTGGCATCTGTTTTAAGCTCTATCTTGTATTCACCCACCATCTTGCCTAGCCCTTTGAACAGTGTGGGGAACTGCTCCTTGACTCTCTCGACTGAAACCAGTGCCACTGTGTCTACTCTAGCCACTAGCCCTAATGCCTGGATATCTGGACGTCCCAGTAGGCTAAACTTCAGACCCGGGACTACATAAACTTCCTGTGTGGTGCTTTTACTGTCCGTTCTTGTGGTAGCTGTGAACTTCCCTTTCACCGTGACGGGCGTCAGACCTGGACCCTGCAGCACTTTCTTTGCTCTTTCTAGCTCTGGAAACTGCCCTTTCTGAAATACATCTTCAGATAGCACTGTCACATCTGCTCCTGTATCGATTTTGAATACAGCTGTGTGCTCATTCACTTTAAGCTTGATTAGCCAGGGTTCACCATCTGAACTGACTGTGCCTAGGAAAGCTATTCCCTCCTCATCTGACTCTGCTGTGTTAACTTCGTTGAGAGCCCCTGACCTGCACACTTTTGCATAGTGACCCTTTCTCTGACACTGGTTACATGCTACTTCTCTAGCTGGGCACTGGTTTTTGCTGTGTGCTGGCGTTCTACCACACCACATGCATCGTGTCTGGTTACCTGGCTGTGTCTGATAACGGCTTTTATCATTTGTTCTTGCCTGAATTTTCTGCTGTCTTCCTTTGCCTTTGTCAAACTTGTGTTTTGTTTGAATGCTGTCCACGTCTGTGGCCTCTGCCTTAAAGTTACTCTTCAACAGGTCCTGTTGTTTTTTCACACTTTCGCTCTCTCCAGCGTTAGCTCCGAGTCCAGCTGCAGTTGCTCCGACAGCTTTATATCGCGCAAGCCTACAACAAGTCTGGCAGCTGTCCATGGCCGCAGTGCTCTGACAAGCAGTGGAGTGCAGTGATAAAACTGTCCAGAGTCTCTCCTTGTTCCTGCTGTCTCTCGTTGAATTTGGCACGCTCAAAAATAATATTTCTTCTCACCACGAAATGTCCCTCTAGCTTCTCTTTGACAGTGTTGTACACGCTTGCCTCCTCCTCCTTCATACGAAGTGAAGTCACGATATCTTCCGCCTCGTCCCCCATAGTATAGATTAAAGTGTTCACCTGGTTTTCATCCGGCTGTAGCTCTAGACCCAATGCAATCCGGAATCTCTCAAACCTTCTAATCCACTTGGGCCACTCTTCTGGCTTTGCGAAGTCAAACTTGGGTGGTAGGGGGATCTGGAATCGCTGCATTTTCTTTCCTTCTTGTCTGCCGCAAATGTTAACTACGAGTCACGTTAGCTTTGCAAGCTAGCTAAACTTCAGACTTGCTGACTAAAATTTACCAGTTCTCTCCAGTTAAATCGGCAAAACCACATCTCATGTTCACCCGACTTGAGTAACTGAAGTTGTTTTCTGACACCATGCAGAGTTAAGTGGTTCTAACTTAACAAATAAACACGGGGAGATATTTCCAACGTGTGCTCTCAAAGCATGACTTTATTACAGTGCCAGGTTTACCACTTCCCCAGCCTAACCACAAGGGGGCAACGTCACATCATGTCCTATAAAATCCTTTAACAGTACACCTACAAGCGACATATATTTGATGCTAATTGATGTAAATCATTATGTTTGATTTATTGTGACTACACCTATAGCATTCCACACTTTTTAAACATTAAAAACACTTTTTAATGTTTTTATTTTGTGCTACACTTCTTCTAAGAAGAATTTCTTTATAATTTTTTTTTAAAAGTATCATACAAGCAGAGTCTTCAAGGCAGAAGTTTAGTTATCATTTAGTGATTGTCAAACACTTCACTTAATAAATGTTTATTAAAATGCCACTTAAATAAGCAACATACACTCTCAGTGTATGAAAAAAGGCACAAAAAGGTAAAAAATGTACAGTGGGGGTACAATTTTGCCCTCTGATCTTTCCCAGAAACACTGATCTGTGTCCCTTTTTCTTTAGTTATACCTTTATTGTTTTATCTTATCTGAGGTTGCTGATGTCGACAGCAGTTTATACAAGCTTGCAGTGTTAAGTGATTTCTGTGTATATACTGCCATCATCTGGCCAAATGGAGCTTTGCGATCAATATTAAAAAACACAAAATCATGAAAAACAAATAATTTCTCAGTAATATAATATTGTACATTTCGGTTTATTAATTAATGTAATAATTCAATCAACTGTGATTATTGAATTAGTAGAATTGGTAACGATTTGAATGTATATCAAAATATATAAAAGTGTTTGAATGTCACATTTAAAAATATCTGAATTGTATTACATGACAGTGAAATATCAAACCAAGTTGTTTTTCGTTGCACAGTTCTTGTTTAAGCATAAAAGTAAACTCATCACACAGCTTTGAGAAATAAAATTGCATGATGCAACAAAAAATAA
Organism: Gobio gobio; assembly: GCF_949357685.1. NCBI lineage: Eukaryota > Metazoa > Chordata > Actinopteri > Cypriniformes > Gobionidae > Gobio > Gobio gobio. The sequence goes on along the minus strand of NC_137099.1, from coordinate 9,493,964 downwards.
GACAAAATCCATTTAGAAATTGTCGTTTAGCACACTAGTGCTTGAGATCAATAAGGCCATCAGTGTTGTCCACAATGTGGCTGTGACAGTAATCGCTGCACTTTTAAAATTCTTATCATGGACGTAGTTTATGATGGACATTGCACCCTGGTAAGCTTCTTGACATGTGGGCTCGATTTGATCCTCGGGTAGAATGAAACCATGCTGCCCTTCGTCTCTTAACTCAAAGGTGAAGGAGTATGGGATCCCTATGAGTCTGGCAAAATCACGCGAAGAGCCAGAATTTGCATCTGTGGAGAAAATTGAAGCATTGTCAAAAGTGATTTGCTTGCAAATACAATTATTTTGCAATTGTTTATGTTTCACTGGGCTATGCAACAGGCCAATACAGATTATTTCTTTCAGAATTGTATAATGTTGTGATACCAATAAGTGTTCGATATTTAAATTCAATGCAATGTTGTCTAAATAAATCTTAATATATAACACTAAAAACTAAAGTTAAATGTTTTAAATGCTAGTGAATTCAAACACCACAGTTTCATAATGTACAGTGTAAGAATGGATATTCTGCCATTGCTCTGCATTTCACCAGCATCATGTCGACAAATGAGGCAATTAAAATGAGACAGTTATGATAGTTTGATTATAGAGTATACAACTCCAAATCAGAAAAAGTTGGGACAGTATGGAAAACGCAAAAAAAAAAGGAAGTGATTTCTAAATTTACTTTGACTTGTATTTCATTGCAGACAATATGAACAAAAAACATTTCATGTTTTGTCTGGTCAACTTCATGTCATTTGTAAATATGCATCCTTTCCTGTCATTCAGACCTGCAACACATTTCAAAACAAGTTGGGACAGTAAAGCATTTACCACTTTGTAATGTTGCCATTCCTTTTCACAACACGTAAAAGACGTTTAGGGACTGAAGACACCAAGTGATGAAGTGTTTCAGGTGTAATTTTGTCCCATTCTTCCTGCAAACAAGTCTTAAGGTGGGCAACAGTACGGGGTCTTCGTTGTCGCATTTTGCGCTTCAAAATGCGCCACACATTCTCTATTGGAGACAGGTCGGGACTGCAGGCAAGCCAGTCAAGTACCCGTACCCTCTTCCTCCGCAGCCAGGACTTTGTAATGTGTGCACAATGTGGTTTTGCATTGTCTTGTTGAAATATGCATGGACGACCCTGGAAAAGATGTCTTCTTGAAGGCAGCAAATTATGATTCAAAATCTCTATGTACTTTTCAGCATTAATGGTGCCTTCACAGAAGTGCAAGTTACCTTTGCCAAGGGCACTGACACAACCCCATACCATGACAGACCCTGGCTTTTGGACTTGTTGCTGGTAACAGTCTGGATGATCCTTTTCTTCTTTGGTCCGGAGCACACGGCATCCATTCCTCCCAAAAAATACCTCAAATACTGATTCATCTGACCACAGTACACGTTTCCACTGTGTGATGGTCCATCCCAGATGCCTCCGAGCCCAGAGAAGTCGACGGCGCTTCTGGACACTGTTAACATAGGGCTTCCTTTTGGCACAGTACAGTTTTAACTGGCATTTGTGGATGTAACTACGTATTGTGGTACTTGACAAAGGTTTGCCAAAGTAGTCCTGAGCCCATGTGGTGATATCGCTTATAGATGAATGACGATTCTTGATGCAGTGCCGCCTGAGGGATCGGAGATCACGGTTGTTCAGCTTAGGCTTGCGCCCTTGTCCTTTACGCACTGAAATTCCTCCAGATTCCTTGAATCTTTTAATTATGTTATGCACTGTTGAATGTGAAATATCTTCCTGTCTGTCTTTGAGGAACATTGTTTTTAAACATTTCAATAATTTTCTCACATATTTGTTGGCAAACTGGCAATCCTCGGCCCATCTTTGCTCCTAAAGGATTAGACCTTTCTTGGATGCTGCTTTTGTACCAAATCATAATTACAATCACCTGTTGACATCACCTGTTTAAAATCACATCATTATTTAACCATTTTACCTCATTACTAGCCCTAAATTGCTCCTGTCCCAACTTTTTTTGAAATGTGTTGCAGGTCTGAATGACAGGAAAGGATGCATATTTACAAATGACATGAAGTTGACCAGACAAAACATGAAATATTTTGTGTTCATATTGTCTGCAATGAAATACAAGTCAAAGTAAATTTAGAAATCCCTTCTTTTTTTTTTTTTTTGCGTTTTCCATACTGTCCCAACTTTTTCTGATTTGGGGTTGTATTTGAGAGTAGGGACTATATAGATCTGGCTCTTTAAGTACAGAATGGCTCTTTCGGCATCATCCTGAACATTGTATAAGCATTTGTTTTGTGTCATGGAACGGGAAGAGATGCTCTCAGGGGCGTGCGTAAACGTCACATGATTTTGATTTTCCATTATTTGATTTTCCTGCCAAAAATCTGACTTTTAATTTTACATTGGTCTTAGTACACAATGTAACTACATAAGAGTCAAGTTTTAAATAGGAAAAATATCGAAACTCTTTGGTCATTTTTTTGAGCGAGATGCTAACGGTCTAATCAGATTCAATGATCTATGCTAAGCTATGCTAAAAGTGCTCCCGCCAGACACAGAGATAAGCTGAATGGATTCGAAAACTTTAAAACTCAACTGTTTAACTCTAGGGGAGTTGGAAAATTAACTATTTTCAAAAATAGTGGCGTGTTCCTTTAAGAACCACTTTTCCTGGTTCAGAGCTGGTGCTTTGGGTGTCGAAAGACAAAGAACCGTTTTGAAACTAGACTCTGGCTCCGAACCAGCACTCAAACTGCCTTGGTGGAAAAGGGGTAATAGACGACTATATGTTTCATTACAAGATGTTTACATATTGGCAATAAGAAAATTCTTTAAGTGAGTGTTTGATGATGCAATCTAAATGTAAAAATAGACAAAATTATCATGCAGAGTTAAATATCCTAAATTGAGTGATTCTTTTAAATAAAAAATATATCAAATATCAGCCTATAACTATATATTTTGCATCTCTACTTGATATTGACACAAGGGATGCAAGATATATTGGCCACCATATCAGTATCGGCCGATATTTATTTTCATTTTTAATGTTACCGTTAATAGCCCAAGCCGATAAATAATGGATTATTTACTTCAGCTGAGACACTTCAGATGCGCACTGTTCGCCATGATGGTTTTAAATTACTGGAAATATAATTTGGAATTAGATTTATCGATTTATTTATTGGTTATCGGCTTTCAAATACATCAAATACATACGGCTTTCAAGAATTATCGATTATCGGTATTGGCCAAAATGTTCGTATCGGTGCATCTGTATAAAATGCAAAACCACAAAAAAGCTGACGTTTTGCTTACTAATGCCGTTATAAAACAAATACACTGTTTTCAGGTATTCAGGTCAAGTTTACTAAAATGAACAATATTTGGCTGGTCATGTGATTTCAAAATGTAATAATCACCATTATGTGCAATAAAACGGTTTCTTCTAGGCCGTTGGAATGACTGTCTTCATGTTGTACGATTGTAAATCATTTTAAACATACTCACACAGCACATCAGGGGAACTGCCCACTTTGTAGCTCTTCCCATGAACTGCTTTGATGGCTTTAGCCGCAGCGAGACCTACTTCCATCTGCAAACACATTGACAGAAGTGCACATTTAATTCAAAACAGTGTACGGTACGCTTGAAGGCTCCCAATCTTAACTTATCCCAAAAGTATTTGCACTTCTACTTACCAGTTCATCGTAATTGGGTGCTGAGATGTTGGGGTGTCCGTAGGGGACGAGGATCAGCTGACCGTATGAGTGGATGGTGAGATAACAGAGCATTTGGTTTTGATGCGCTCCCAAAAAGTCAGTGACGGCTTTGGCTTCAGACTCTGACAGAGCAGTCGGACCGTTATAGATCTCGGAACAGCAGTTCCTGGAGATCCCGACCACTATATGAACAAAGACAGATGGACTAGATCATGATCTGATGCTTTTGACAGTACTGTACATCAGTGTAGGTGTAAAATTATTTACTGTATATATTGCAGCATTGGTTGCATGTTTTGCTCCCGAAAACTGCAGTATCATGAATCAGAGCTACTTTGCAAACTCACAGCAAATGAGAATGAGGGATTATCCTTGTAACTTTGTATTTGTTTACTCTTTCAACATTAGGTTTATCTCTGCCACCTTCAGCACGCCTGCGATTTATGACATGCAGAGGATAGGAATGTAGGAAAAGACAAGATTGGTACATTGACTGCTTTTATGTTATGTTTATAACCCTTATCTCTCATATATAGCTGGTATTTAAAATTTTCAGATGCCAGAGTTCATTCAGTTATCTATTTTTTTTTTTTTCAGTGTTGGAAATTGTTTTGGCATGAAAATTGCTTGTGAAAATGTCATGCTTTGTTGTGGTTTATTATAGCTGAAACTAAAACTAAAACCATTAAAAAATGTTGCTTGAAAAGAAAAATGTTACTTACTCCCCCAGTTAGCGTAAAAGTTGCGGTTGAGATCAGTGCCGAAGCAAGTGCAGTTTTCAGAGCCTGGTGATCTGGACTTCCTCCATAGTCGAGTCTTTAAAACACATCATGTTTGCTAAACATCTGATATTCACAGATATTTTACCTTCCTCAAATGTATGTCATATAGATGTACTCAAATGGATGAAACTCACTGTGTTATCTTTCCAGGAATAAATATACCCGTCCATGTTCAGCACTGGGGTGATATAAAAGTCCAGATTTCTTAATAACGTGTTCACCTTCGAGTCTGTTTTGTAGGAGCCCAGGATCTTTTTCAGCATAAAAACAGTTAAATACATTTTTATTTTTCAGTTTAAATATAAATATAAAGCTTTATAGGTGGAGGAACATACAAACACAAATTGAACTCTTATATCCACATAACCATCATGATACAAAAAAAGACTTATTTTGGATTATTTTGCCTACACAAAATACTGTGCCATTCACTTTTCTCTGTTTATTGTGCACATGCATTAGCTGATTGTTTAATTTTAGCATATTAAATGTTTTATGAATGATGTATACTTTGTGAATTCTTTCTCTAGTGTCATTATTAGGGTAACCAAACTACAATAGGAACTTTACAGTGGGAATATCAATATTTGTGAGCTATTTGTAGTTCTCAAGTAGAAATAAATAGTACCGTAAGCATCAAAAATCCAGAGCATTTTTTGAAGACTAAATTGTCCGAAAAACATCTTGACTCAACAGTGGCAATTGCATTCACAGACATGAGCTGAATCCGAAATCGCCCCCTATACCCTCAAATAGGACACTATTTGAAGGGACAGCCATTTGTAGTGGTGTCCGAAAACATAGTGGACATTATTGAGTGCACTCATTTAATCCCACATTGCACCGCAAGAACGAGTGTACACACAACGGCTGTTCGACTTCACGCACTCGTATTCATTCACTCCTTCAAGTGAACTATATTAGTGGACAAACGTAGGGAATAGTGAATGAGAGTTTAAGGGGAGATTTCGGATTCAGCCATGCAGTACAGTATGGCCTGGCATGTGACATAATGGATGTGATATTTCTGGGAATAACACTTCAGGTGTTCTTCATAATAAGTTCCCTGTAGTAAAGTCTCACCTCTTTAACAAAATGCTGGCAGAAAGCTGGAGCGATCCATTCTCTGGCATGAATCCCACAGTCCATCCAAACGGCTTTCTTTGGTGTTGTGCTGTTGAGGCCGATCTGCATATCAGATGCAAACAAATGAAGTACTATGGTAATACCATGGCATTTTATTTACAGTCCTGTTCCACAGGTACATACAATATCTGGGTAATAACTATAGGTACTAACCCTGAACCTACTCCTAAACTAACCTTAAACCATGTTGTTACCTAATATTACAGTACTCCCTTGGGTATGTACACTGTAAGTACTGTAAAATGAAGTGCAACCATTAACATTGCATCTTGGTCGCCACAAAGGTTTTTAGTAAGGGGGTCAAAATGTAATCTGAATGGAGTTGTGTGGTTTTATCTAAGCTTTAAAGCAGGGGTCTCCAAACTCAGTCCTGGAGGGCCACTGTCCTGCAGAGTTTAGCTCCAACCCCAAATAAACACACGTGAACCATCTAATCCGTGTCTTACAAGTCCCAAGTTAGACACTGATTAGCTGGTGCAGGTGTGTTTATTTGGGGTTGGAGCTAAACTGTGCAGGACAGCGGCCCTCCATTGGGTAGGGCAGTGGTCACATCCGGTATTGCTGCCCCACACTGATGCTCCGCATTGGAAACTTACATACTGAGGACATCATGTTCATGATGCTGGAAGGTTCCACCGTGGACATCATCCTGGGACGCCCCTGGCTCTCTCAGTACCAACCCACCATCCAGTGGAGCACTGGTGAGATTCTCAAATGGAGTGGCAACTGTTTATTAACCTGTATCTCTCCTATCAAGAAATCCTTGGCGAGTCTCCGTTCCTCCTCTCCTGACTCCGAGGTCCTTCCTCTCCTCTCTACCTCCATAGAAAGTCCTGAAACTGACCATCACGTCGAGATTCCTCCAGAGTACCGGGCGTTCCAGGATGTGTTCAGCAAGTGGTTGCCAACGCAGCTACCACCACACCGGTCATGGGACTGCGCCGTCGATCTGCTGCCTGGGGCTACCCTACCAAGGGGTAGGATCTACCCAATGTCCATCCCGGAACAGAAGGCCATGGAGGAGTATGTGCGAGAGGCACTCTCACAACGCTTCATTCGTCCATCGACATCCCATGCCAAATCGAGCTTCTTCTGCATGGCCAAGAAGGACAGAGGCTTGAGGTCATGCATTGATTATCGTCATCTCAACTCTCAGACGGTAAAGTTCAGTTATTCCCTCCCTCGGGTCCCAGCAGCTCTGGAACAGCTGCGAGGAGCTTGTATCTTCTCCAAGCTAGACCTGCGGGGCGCGACTGCCTTCATCACACCATCAGGCCACTATGAATACCGCGTCATGCCATATGGCCTGTCCAACTCCCCCTCTGTGTTATATGAATGAGGTGATCCAGGGGTACCTCCATCGCTTCGTGGTCGTTTACATCCTCATCTTCTCCCGGAACCAGGCCGAACACCGCCAACACGTCTCCCAGGTCCTAGAGAAGCTTCGACAACACCACCTGTACCTCAAGTTGGAGAAGTGCAAGTTCCATATCCCCTCTGTGCAGTTCCTAGGGTATGTCATCGACCAACACGGTCTCCAGATGGACCAGAGAAAGGTGGAAGCCATCCGAGACTGGCCCTTACCAACGACTGTGAAAGAGCTCCAGCATTTCCTGGGATTCGCTAACTTCTACTATCGTTTCATGCTCAACTACAGTCTACTCAATGCACCCCTCACTTCACTCCTCAGAGGCTGGCCCAAGTCTCTGTCCTGGACACCATCTGCCCGAGAAGCATTCCATCAGCTCCGAGAACCCTTCCAAACTGCCCCGATCCTAACCCTGAGTTCCCTTTAATCGTAGAAGGATGCCTCGTCTACAGGAGTCGGGGCGGTATTATCTCAGCGGCAGGGTGATCCTCCACGACTCCATCCATGTGCCTTCTTCTCCAAAAGGCTGTCCCCGGCGGAGCAGAACAATGAGATCAGGAACTTCAACTTCAACTTTATTCATTTATATAGCACATTTTACTGCAATTCCAATTGCCCAAAGTGCTTCACAATATCAGAGAGACATAAGCAATATCAAACCAATTAATACAAAGGAATTTAAAACAAATAAAGAGGAACAGAGAATTGCTATCATTGCTATCTATTGCCATCAAGCTCGCACTGGAGGATTGGCGACAATGGCTGGAGGGAGCTAATCACCAGTTCGAGGACATCACGGATCTTCACCACCTCGATTATCTCCGGGAGGACAAGAGACTGAATCCCTGTCAAGCCCGTTGGGCCCTGTTCTTTGCTCGATTCCATTTCACAGTATCCTACCGACCCGGAACTAAGAACTGCAAGGCGGACGCCATATCCCGGCTTCACCAGCCTACTCCTGAAAGCTCTGATCCGGAACCTGTCCTCCCTCCAGCCATGATTGTGAGTCCCATCCAGTGGTCCCTGAACCAACAAGACAACCACTCCGAACTTGCTCCGCTGGGAGGTCCTGAGGGGCTCCTCTATGTTCCACCGACCCACCGTCAGCCCCTCATGGACCTAGCTCATACATCAGCGGGCTCTGGACACCCAGGCAGCGGTCAACTGGTGTTTTGTGCCGTTGCGAACAATCCTGGGAAGCTCTGGTCCCTCTACCCATTCCTTGCCGGCTGTGGACCCACCTCGAGATCGACTTTATGACTGACTTACCATCTTCCAACAACTTCACCTGTGTATTCGTCATCGTGGACGTTTCTCCAAGGCCTGTAAATTGATTCCCCTCAAAGCCCTACCTACTACCCTAGAAGCCGCTGACGCCCTGTTCCCGAATGTGTTCCGTCACTTCTACTGAGTAGCCTGGTACATACTATAGGTCCCTTCACGATACAGAGGCAGCTCAATGAGGTCACCTATCGTCTCAACCTCCCTACAGAGTATCGTATCTCACCATCTTTCCACGTCTCCCTATTATAGCCACACACTGATCCCTTGCCTTTTCCCTTCACAGATCCTGGTGACGATGCGGTACCTCCTTCTGAAGTCATCGAGGAGGAGACCATCTACCGGGTGTGGGGGATCCTGGACTCGCGACGACGGGGTCCTCGATCATAGTGGGAGGACTATGGTCCCGAGGAACGCTCCTGGGTCCATCGCAACGGCATCCTCGACCCCACACTCCTCACCCAATTCCATGCCGAACACCCGGACCGCCCAGCTCCTCTGGGTCGAGGCAGACCCCATCCTCGTCGCCCCATCCGGTCGCCAGGAGCCGCCCGTGGAGGAGGGGGTACTGTCAACAGAGTCACAGCCAACACCCACACAGACATCGTCACCAGATCTCCACGCCCCGCCCACTCTCCCCAGACTACTGATCACTTGCACCTGCACATCATCACAAACACTACTAGTAGCACACTCTCCCTGCACTTCACTGTCTGGTCCTGTCTCACGTACCTGGACTCCTTACCCGTTACTCACCAGAGGTTCCCGTCTGCTCCTTCCAATGCTTTCCTCGTCTACAGTTCATTGTCTCCTCGTGTTCTCCTTCATCCTACCTACCATCAAGATCTTACCCAGCTAACTGACTGTGCAGTGCTAACTATCATCATTTACCAACCTCCCTTGTGTGCCTGTGTTCATGTCTCTGTTTAATAAACACATTCACCTACCTGTCTCTCTGCCTCCATCTGTGTCCTGAAATACTTATTTGAGTTAGTACTTTGCGACGCTAAAAAAGTATGTTTTATTTAGTATGAATGTGTATAGAATGAATGAAATCTGGACGTACTACATTCGCCATGCTGTCATTATCATGTGACCTACCAGCATCAAGTTGTGTTGCTTCAGTTTACTGTCATTCATAAATCCTCTCACGTGGCCTCATGGATAGTATAGTGTTCATCGTATGCACACTTCAGAATCTTGCCAGAAGTGGTCGGTCATCTGGGCACTTTTTGCCTACTCTTTTTACTCTTTTAGGACATACTACTGTTTTTCACCTACTACTGTATATAGTGGGTAAGTATGAAATATCAGACACAGCTTTTGTCTTGTATTTGTTGATAACAAATAGAGTATTGAACTATCCAGTTACGCACCTTCAGTAATGTAATGTTCCTCTTCTCATAAGTTTGTCCATACATCATGCTGGACACAACCTCTGGGTTTTCCCTTTCGATCTGATTCATCCAGGCTGAAATCTGTGTGGAGAGATTTATCAGATCAATACATGTATCAATCAATCAATGTGGATAAACAGCAGCAAGTACAGGATAATCTCACCTCATCCATGGTGTGGTACTTTGAGTAGTCATAAGATTTATGTTCCAGTCCACCAGCCAATCTGTAATGAATTAAAAAACTTTACCGACTCAAATGAGGAAAAGCAGTATGCATCAGATGTAATGCTTAAAAAAGACTGATCTTATTCATCCAAATTTTTTTTATTCAAAGGGCATCCCATGTTCCAATGTCAGATATCCTATTTAACAAAGCAGTGTATTTAGGCTAGAATGATCTCAACTTTTCAAACAAAACTTAAGTCAACCTAAAACCTTACCTGTCCTGAGCCACTAGAGCCAAGACCACCAAAACAGACATTATTGAGCCCTGCATGGTTCTGTTTGTTATCCAAGCTTGTTGAACCTGACTGTGAACCAGGTACAGACTGACAGTGACTTATAAAGCTATCCCCATATGATTGAAACAGTCCCAGACAACACCTCAACCGAGAGAGTAACGCACAGATAACTGTGTTAATATTTAAACCCAAGACTTGTATCCCCACCCAAAGGTTCAGCATCAAACTTACCATAATACTGAGCATTGTGACAATTAATACTAAAAATATCCTTTACTGTGCAATCAACTCATATACTTTATGCTGCTTGGATATTTTGGAAGTTTTGTTTTGTGTGACGAGTTCAAACTGTGAACTATAACCACAAGCCATCAGCTCACAATCATCAATAATAATATCGGAGCGATTTAACATCATCAGCATATAAATCCAGCAATCACTTATCAGCAATAATGAGTATTTCCCTTGGGCCAGGCATCATTATTATGACAACACCGAAGGTTATGTCATTTTATTGTGATATTTCATTTTATATGACATCCTATAGACAGAAGCAGTTCAATGGACAAAAGTCATGTGTTGTCAATGTCAATGTCACTTTTATTTCTATGGCACAAATAAAACACAACACCAGTTGACCAGTGTGCTTTACATCAATATACATAATCACATAATACATTATTGGCTAGTTGCTTGTTCAAAAAGATACGTTTTTAGCCTAGATTTAAAAAGAGATGTGGACGGTGCAGATCTAATACTTAAAGGTAACGCATTCCACAATCTGGGAGCAGCCACTGAAAATTCACGGTCACCCCTACTTTTCAGCTTTGATTTCGGTATACGTAACAATCTCTGATTTGACAACCGGAGAGACAGTTTGACAACTGGACGATGTTCTGTCAGTAAATCTGCAAGGTACGTAGGGGCCAAACCATTTAAAGATTTAAAAACCAAAAGAAGATTTTTAAAATCAACACGGTATCGTACAGGTAACCAGTGCAGAGAGCGTAGCACTGGAGTAATAGGTCCCGTTTTTTAGTGTCAGAAGTCTGGCCACCGCATTTTGCACCATCTGCAACCGGGATAAAGCTGATTGGCTGATCCCACAGTACAGTGAATTGCAATGGTCTAGCCTTGATGTTAAAAATGCATGAATTATTCTTTCAAAGTTAGTTATAATTTAGTGATTGTCAAACACTTCACTAAATAAATGTTTATTAAAATGCCACTTAAATAAGCAACATACACTCTCAGAAAAAAAAAAGGTACAGTAGGGGTAGCCTACAATTTTGCCCTCTGATCTTTCCCAGAAACACTGATCTGTGTCCCTTTTTCTTTAGTTATACCTTTATTGTTTTATCTTATCTGAGGTTGCTGATGTCGACAGCAGTTTATACAAGCTTGCCATGTTACGTGATTTCTGTGTATATACTGCCATCATCTGGCCAAATGGAGCTTTGCGATCAATATTAAAAAACACAAAATCATGAAAAACAAATAATTTCTCAGTAATATAATATTGTACATTTCGGTTTATTAATTATTGTATTAATTCAATAGACTTTAATTATTGAAGTAGTAGAATTGGTAATAATTTGAATGCATATCAAAACATATAAAAGTATTTGAATGTCACATTTAAAAATATCTGAATTGTTTTGCATGACAGTGAAATATCAAACCAAGTTGTTTTTCGTTGCACAGTTCTTGTTTAAGCATAAAAGGAAACCCATCACAGCTTTGAGAAATAAAATTGCATGATGCAACAAAAAAGAAGACAAAATCCATTTAGAAATTGTTGTTTAGCAATTGTTGATCAATAAGGCCATCAGTGTAGTTCACAATGTAGCTGTGACAGTAATCGCTGCACTTTTGAAATTTTTATCATGGACGTAGTTTATGATGGACATTGCACCCTGGTAAGCTTCTTGACATGTGGGCTCGATTTGATCCTTGGGTAGAATGAAGCCATGCTGCCCTTTGTCTCTTAACTCAAAGGTGAAGGAGTATGGGATCCCTATGAGTCTGGCAAAATCACGCGAAGAGCCAGAATTTGCATCTGTGGAGAAAATCGAAGCATTGTCACAAGTGATTTGCTTGCAAATACAATTACTTTGCAATTGTTTATGTTTCACTGGGCTATGCAACAGGCCAATACAGATTTCTTTCAGAATTGTATAATGTTGTGATACCAATAAGTGTTCGATATTTAAATTCAATGCAATGTTGTCTAAAAAAAATCTTAATATATAACACTAAAAACTAAAGTTAAATGTTTTAAATGCAAGTGAATTCAAACACCACAGTATCATAATGTACAGTGTAAGAATGGATATTCTGCCATTGCTCTGCATTTCACCAGCATCATGTCGACAGATGAGGCAATTAAAATGACACTGTTATGATAGTTTGATTATAAAGTATATTTGAGAGTAGGGACTATATAGATCTGGCTCTTGAAGTACAGAATGGCTCTTTCGGCATCATCCTGAACATTGTATAAGCATTCGTTTTGTGTCATGGAACGGGAAGAGATGCTCTCGGGAGCGTGTGTAAACGTCACATGATTTTAATTTTACATTATTTGATTTTCCCGCCAAAAATCTGACTTTTAATTTTCCATCGGTTAAAAAAAACTTTTAATTTTCCACCGGTCTTAGTACACGATGTAACTACAGAAGAGTCAAGTTTTAAATAGGAAAAATAATCGAAACTCTTTGGTCATTTTTTTGAGCGAGATGCTAAGGGTCTAATCAGATTCAATGATCTATGCTAAGCTATGCTAAAAGTTCTACCGCCAGACCCGGAGATCGGCTGAATTAGGGCTGTGTTGAAAAAAATCGATTCACCAATTCTGAAACGATTTTCATATTAATTTCTAAAGATCAATCCGTAACTCAGAGGATCGATTTAATAATAGGCCTTGAAATTTGAATCGAAACCCAGCCCTATGCTGAATGGATTCGAAAACGTTAAAACTCAACTGTTTAACACTAGGGGACTTGGAAAATTAATAAATTTTCAAAAATAGAGCTGTGTTCCTTTAAGAACCACTTTTCCTGGTTCAGAGCTGGTGCTTTGGGTGTCGAAAGACAAAGAACCGTTTTGAAACTAGACTCTGGCTCCGAACCAGCACTCAAACTGCCTTGGTGGAAAAGGGGTAATAAACGACTATGGAAGTCTCGTTTTTTTATGTTTCATTGTAAGATGTGTGCAAATTGGCAATAAGAACATTTAAGTGAGTGTTTGATGATGCAAACTAAATGTAAAAATAGACAAAATGATCATGCACAATTAAATATCCTAAATCGAGTGATTCTTTTAAATTAAAAAATATCAAATATCGGCCTATAACTATATATTTTGCATCTCTACTTGATATTGACACAAGGGATGCACGATATATTGGCCACCATATCAGTATCGGCTGATATACATTTTCATTTTTAATGTTATCGCTAATAGCCCAATATATTAAAGCCGATAAATAATGGATTATTTTCTTCAGCTGAGACACTTCAGATGTGCACTGCTCGCCATGATGGTTTTGAATTACTTGAAATATAATTCGGAATTAGATTTATCGGCCAATATATTGGTTATCGGCTTTCAAATACATCAAATACATACGGCTTTCAATAATTATCGGTTGTTGGTATTGGCCAAAATGTTCGTATCGGTGCATCTGTATAAAATGCAGCATCACAAAAAAGTTTTGCTTACCAATGCCACTATAAAACAGATACACTGTTTTCAGGTATTCAGGTCAAGTTTACTAAAAAGAATAATATTTGACTAGTCATGCATTTCAAATTGGCACAAAATCACCATTATGTACAAAAAAAAAAGTTTCTTCTAAGCTGTTGGAATGACTGTCTTCATGTTGTACGATTATAAATCATTTTAAACATACTCACACAGCACATCAGGGGAACTGCCCACTTTGTAGCTCTTCCCATGAACTGCTTTGATGGCTTTAGCCGCAGCGAGACCTACTTCCATCTGCAAACACATTGACAGAAGTGCACATTTAATTCGAAACAGTGTATGGTACGCTTGAAGGCTCCCAATCCTAACTTATCCCAAAATAATTTACACTTCTTCTTACCAGTTCATCGTAATTGGGTGCTGAGATGTTGGGGTGTCCGTAGGGGACGAGGATCAGCTGACCAAACGAGTGGATGGTGAGATAACAGAGCATTTGGTTTTGATGCGCTACCAAAAAGTCAGTGACAGCTTTGGCCTCAGACTCAGACAGAGCAGTCGGACCGTTATAAATATCTGAACAGCAGTTCCTGGAGATCCCGACCACTATATGAACAAAGACAGATGGACTAGATCATGATCTGATGCTTTTGACAGTACTGTACATCAGTGTAGGTGTAAAAGTATACACTATATATATTGTTAGCAGCATTGGTTGCATGTTTTGCTCCTGAAAACTGCAGTATCATGAATATCAGAGCTACTTTGCAAACTCACAGCAAATGAGAATGAGGGGTTATCCTTGTAACTTTGTATTTGTTTACTCTTTCAACATTAGGTTTATCTCTGCCACCTTAAGCACGCCTGCGATTTATGACATGCAGAGGATGGGAATGTAGGAAAAGACAAGATTAGTACATTGAGTGCTGTTAAGTCATCTCTCATGTCATGTTTATAATCCTTATAAAATGTTACTTACTCCCCCAGTTAGCGTAAAAGTTGCGGTTGAGATCAGTGCCGAAGCAAGTGCAGTTTTCAGAGCCTGGTGATCTGGACTTCCTCCATAGTCGAGTCTTTAAAACACATCATGTTTGCTAAACATCTGATATTCACAGATATTTTACCTTCCTCAAATGTATGTCATATAGATGTACTCAAATGGATGAAACTCACTGTGTTATCTTTCCAGGAATAAATATACCCGTCCATGTTCAGCACTGGGGTGATATAAAAGTCCAGATTTCTTAATAACGTGTTCACCTTCGAGTCTGTTTTGTAGGAGCCCAGGATCTTTTTCAGCATAAAAACAGTTAAATACATTTTTATTTTTCAGTTTAAATATAAATATAAAGCTTTATAGGTGGAGGAACATACAAACACAAATTGAACTCTTATATCCACATAACCATCATGATACAAAAAAAGACTTATTTTGGATTATTTTGCCTACACAAAATACTGTGCCATTCACTTTTCTCTGTTTATTGTGCACATGCATTAGCTGATTGTTTAATTTTAACATATTAAATGTTTTATGAATGATGTATACTTTGTGAATTCTTTCTCTAGTGTCATTATTAGGGTAACCAAACTACAATAGGAATTTACAGTGGGAATATCAATATTTGTGAGCTATTTGTAGTTCTCAAGTAGAAATAAAGAGTACCGTAAGCATCAAAATCCAGAGCATGTTTTGAAGAATAAATTGTCCGAAAAACATCTCGACTCAACAGTGGCATTGCATTCACAGACATGGGCTGAATATGAAATCGCCCCCTATACCCTCAAATAGGACACTATTTGAAGGGACAGCCATTTGTAGTGGTGTCCGAAAACATAGTGGACATTATTGAGTGCACTCATTCAATCCCACATTGCACCGCAAGAACGAGTGTACACACAACGGCTGTTCGACTTCACGCACTCGTATTCATTCACTCCTTCAAGTGAACTATATTAGTGGACAAACGTAGGGAATAGTGAATGAGAGTTTAAGGGGAGATTTCGGATTCAGCCATGCAGTACAGTATGGCCTGGCATGTGACATAATGGATGTGATATTTCTGGGAATAACACTTCAGGTGTTCTTCATAATAAGTTCCCTGTAGTAAAGTCTCACCTCTTTAACAAAATGCTGGCAGAAAGCTGGAGCGATCCATTCTCTGGCATGAATCCCACAGTCCATCCAAACGGCTTTCTTTGGTGTTGTGCTGTTGAGGCCGATCTGCATATCAGATGCGAACAAATTAAGTACTATGATAATACCGTGGCATTTTTTTGTACCTTGTAATATAACATCTTATTTTAGTTTGGAGACCCCTGCTCTAAAGGGATAGTTCACCCAAAAATGAAAAATTCCCATTTTTTACTCACCCTCATGTCGTTCCAAACCCGTAAGACCAACACAAATGAAGATATTTTTGATGAAAAGCGAACTCTCTGACCCCTTCATAGACCCCTCCCCCATTACCATTTTCAAGGACCAGAAAGATATTAAAGACATTGTTTAAATAGTCCATGTGACTCAAGTGGTTTGATGCCAGTCTCCTACGCAGTTTACGTTGTAAAAACAGTGCAGCGCTTCTGATTTCTATGTCAGAACTGTTTGATTTTTGCGCACAAAAAGTATTCTCGTCGCTTCATAACATAAAGGTTGAACCACTGGAGTCACATGGACTATTTTAACAATCTCCTTACTTTCTCAGCCTTGTGTCAATTAAATTGTCAGAGAGCTCTCAGAGTTCATCAATAATATCTTAACTTGTGTTCTGAAGATGAACAAAGGTCTTACGGATTTGGAGCGACGTGAGGGTGAGGAATTAATGACAGAATTTTTATTTTTTGGTGAACTAATCCTTTAATAAATATAATGATTAGGGTGTTTGAAATACACCAGTTGGGAAGATTTTCACTTTGGCTGTCTGAGATTGCATACTCTAAATCAGTGTTTCCATCAGTGTTTCCCAACCGGGGTGTCGTGTGATGAGAGCAGGGGTGCCGTGTAAAAGTCCTTCAAATATATAATTTTTGTTTTTTTTCAAATTTTTCTAATAATTATCTCATTGTAAACTTTGTTCAATGCATGCGAGTGCTGCCGTATGTTCGAATATGACCAGTAATTTTCGCCGTCATCACCCGGGTGTAGTGCCAGAAGACGTGAATGAGAAGACTCACGCGCTGTGAGAAAATGTGTCTCTGTGCGCTCATCCGAAAGCGTGCACACGTCTCACAGCGCACAAATATTGAGTTCTCTTTCAAGTCTTGTTCTTGAACGGACAAACTCACACAAAAAGTATGTGAACATGTCCATCTTGATGAGTATTCTAGCAGATATAGTCTGTATATGCCTTAAGTAAACTTTATACAGTCGAGAAAGACGACACATATCCGTGCATTAGGTCTTAAAGGGGCAGTAGCCTTTACTGCTGTCTGTTTAATGCCAAACAACAAAAGACAAGGACATTACTCACTGCTCTTGATTGAATAGCTTTTGTAAGTTTAATAGGATTAATCTTTAATTTATACACTCAAATATGCAATGCTATTTTACATTCGATCAATTTCTGTATCTGAAAACTAATGTTAGACATACCTGAAAAACCTGAAAAGCATAGTTTATTTTATTAGTATCTTTATTCAATAGTATTTATTTTTGCTGCTGCTTGTATTGAAATTATTTGTTCTTATTATTATTGTTTATTTTATTAGTATCTTTATTCAATAGTATTTATTTTTGCTGCTGCTTGTATTGAAATTATTTGTTCTTATTATTATTGTTTATTTTATTAGTATCTTTATTCAATAGTATTTATTTTTGCTGCTGCTTGTATTGAAATTATTTGTTCTTATTATTATTATTGTTTATTTTATTAGTATCTTTATTCAATAGTATTTATTTTTGCTGCTGCTTGTATTGAAATTATTTGTTCTTATTCTTATTATTATTTTTTTTTATTTGATTAGTCACTTTTTTCCCTGAACATCGCAAATACTGAACCGTTCCGAAACAGTGAACCTAAAACCGTGATACAAACCGAACCGTGAGCAATCTGTACCGTTACACCCCTAGTGTAACGTATGATAGGGGGTGCCACAAAATGGAGAACATTTTCAAAGGGTGCCATGACCAAAAAAAGGTTGGGAAACACTGCTCTTAATATATAAAATAAATCCTCTCACGTGGCCTCATGGATAGTATAGTGTTCATCGTATGCACACTTCAGAATCTTGCCAGAAGTGGTCGGTCATCTGGGCAGTTTTTGCCTACTCTTTTAGCAGGGTTGTACAGTGCTACAGGTACAGTAGCACAGTTGTACAGTGCTACAGGGTTGACATATATGTGGCACGTGCCGCAAAAAAATCTTTTTTAAATATTCGGTCTGTGCGATGAATACATTTACCCCAGTAGCACG
Organism: Gobio gobio; assembly: GCF_949357685.1. Taxonomy (NCBI): domain Eukaryota; kingdom Metazoa; phylum Chordata; class Actinopteri; order Cypriniformes; family Gobionidae; genus Gobio; species Gobio gobio. Next base: position 9,475,651 of record NC_137099.1, on the reverse strand, counting down.
CGTGCGATACAGTTTAGCATGTGAGACAGAGCTCGTTTGAGTGAAGGGAGAATTTGTTTTGTGCTCTTGTGAGGTAAATCTAGGGCTGCACGATTGACTGAAATTAAACCAAAATCGAGATTTGTCTCTGTGAAATTAGGAAAATCGTTTCAATTTTTAAATAAATAAATATATGTGCAGATGAAGCGCAGCATTGTTCAGGGCGGATCGATCGGTTCGCAATAAATGCTGTCCGATCTCTGCATGGACTGTGAGATGGAGTCATTGGCATTTTAGTTCGAAAAGCAGCACGGTTTGCATGAAATATTGCTAATAAAAGCTATCAATCGCGCTCTGAAGGAGGTGGTACTCGAACTGTCCCGTGATTCACGTGAAACGGACTCGGGTGCGCATTTGTTCAGGAAGAAACGTAACCTGCATATGTGTTTTAGCGTATTACAATGTATTTAGTTCAACACATGTAAGGGATGATGGTGTTGAGGATTTACCTTGGATCCTAGTGTATTCGCGCATATGCGTGTAATCAGGGCAACAAATTAACTTCATGCGACAATCGCGTTTGGACATGACCACAGCAAACGTGTCCAGTGTTAAAGCCCCCTTAATGTGTATTAGAAAAAGCAACAACCTCTTTCCAAACTTGTAATGAGAAGCGTTTACAAACCTGTTGTCCAACAAAAGAGAACATTAATCGAGTGTTTGAAATAACCTACTTTTGTAATCTGACAGGCTTCACATCACAAAATGAGGCAGATATTATATTATTTTATAATATTCTGTAGTACAGCGATAGATGCGTGGTGTAGAGACGTGTACAGTACTTTTTTCTTTCTCAGTGAGTACATAAGATAAAATAAGACAAAAATTAAGGCATTAGTCACATTTTTTTATCATAATTTAATATTTTATTATAAAACCTTAGACCTTTCTAATGATTTAGGTTTTCTTTAAAATATAATAATAATAATAATTATTGTTCTTATTATTTTTATTCTTAAATATTTGTATTGTATAGCACCTTTTGCATTTTTCAGACATGGAAACAGACGTTTTATACATGTACTACAATTTTGTGGGCTGTGCTACAAAACTTTCAACCTCAGTAGCACCAGTGCTATGTGCAAAAAAAGTTAACGTACAGCCCTGTTTAGGACATACTACTGTTTTTCGCCTACTACTGTATAAAGTGGGTAAGTATGAGATTTCAGACACAGCTTTTGTCTTGTATTTGTTGACAACAAATAGAGTATTGAACTTTCCAGTTATGCACCTTCAGTAATGTAATGTTCCTCTTCTCATAAGTTTGTCCATACATCATGCTGGACACAACGTCTGGGTTTTCCCTTTCGATCTGATTCATCCAGGCTGAAATCTGTGTGGAGAGATTTATCAGATCAATAATGTATCAATCAATCAATGTGGATCAACAGCAGCAAGTACAGGATAATCTCACCTCATCCATGGTGTGGTACTTTGAGTAGTCATAAGATTTATGTTCTAGTCCACCAGCCAATCTGTAATGAATTTACTGACTCAAATGAGGAAAAGCAGTATGCATCAGATGTAATGCTTAAAAAAGACTGATCTTATGCATCCAAATCTTTTTTAATTCAAAGGGCATCCCATGTTCCAATTTCAGATATCCTATTTAACAAAGCAGTGTATTTAGGCTAGAATGAGCTCAACTTTTAAAACAAAACTTAATTCAGCCTAAAACCTTACCTGTCCTGAGCCACTAGAGCCAAGACCACCAAAACAGACATTATGGAGCCCTGCATGGTTCTGTTTGCTATCCAAGCTTGTTGAACCTGACAGTTTGTCTGGCTATCACCAGACCAAGCTCAATTTAAGATTGAACATTGGTCTGGGGAGTCTTCTATGTATTTTATACGGCACAAGAGGCGTGATAAACAAGCAAAAAAATGTCTCTGTACGCAATTGGTTAGTCCTCAAACCAATCAGACCACAAGAGGCTTCTCTATCCGCCATCGTGTTAAACCCGCGAATAGCGCGCCTGGTGGATAAGCCAGTCTGTGATTGGTTCCCACAAAAGTGTAACAGAAGCAGTAGAAATTATGCTGCCTTCACGTGCTTTCGGAAATATGATGATTCCGACTTCTAAAGTCGTGATTACGATCGCATTGCATTCAAGTTTCAAAATGTGAGGGCGTTCATGTGCAATGTTTACCTAGGAAACTCGTATTTACGATAATTCCGAGAGCACATGAAGGCAGCATGTAGGCTACAGGTTTTCAGACTGAGTTGCAGGACGAAATTAAATCGCCGGCAGATCAGGCTGGGTTTACCCAGTCTACCTAACAGTGTGAACCAGGTACAGACTGACAGTGACTTATAAAGTGATCCCCATATGACTGAGACACAGTCCCAGACAACATCTCAACCGAGAGAGTAACGCACAGATAACTGTGTTAATATTTAAACCCAAGACTTATCCCCACCCAAAGGTTCAGCATCAAACTTACCATAAATCTGCTCTACTACTGAGCATTGTGACAATTAATACAAAAAATGTCCTTTACTGTGTGTGGCGAGGTTGACTAGCGAGAGACGTGAGAGGAGGAGCGAGATCGGTGCGCGTGATCAAGAATGAGCGTCACCTGCGAGGCAAACAGGTGTTACGGGATTTTCGGTTTCTAGGATTTCCGGTTTCACTGGGCGTGGCGCGCGTTTGAAACTGAAAATTTTAGTCAACACTTCTCAAATCTCCACACGTTTTATGGTTTACTGAGAAAACAATTAAAAGGTAATCAGGTTTCAGCGACGAACTAACGTTAGTACAACTGTTTTGTTCAACACTTACTTGCAACGTTTTTTAGTTTGATTGTTTTTTTCAGTGCGTTTGTCTTGATTACAAACATGAATGATTAACGTTACACACATTAACATTCACAGTAAGTAGGATACAGAAGTAAACATACTGAACTTACACGAGTCTACATTCATGTCAGTTACTCCCGTGTGGGCATTTGTATCTTGTGAGATTTAAACTTCTTTAGTAATAAACTAAAGAAGTAATAAACTAATAAACTGTACTTACACTGTTGTGATTTTGTGACATTCTCAAGTCTCTTATTTGGGAAGTAAAAGCCTTGGTTTATTGCAAGGCAAAAGCTAATTCAAGGCTATGAAATCATTTTTCACCATAACCCTGTGAACCTGTGTGTGTGTGTGTGTGTGTGTGTGTTTGTTTGACATATACCATACTATATGAAAATGTTTTCCATCAGAGCAGTGCCATTACATTTTTTAACCTACTCCAAAGCATGAAGGAGTTAAATACATGATTAAATATTACATTAAAAAGTTTAGATTAACAACTGCACTCACTAATGTGGTTGACAATGATTTTATTTACAGGTGTGCATATTGAAAAGACCAAATGAAAAAGACACGTTTGGAATATTGAAAAATAAATCTTTAAGAACTGCAATAAGGTGGTAGGGAGGGAGGGGGACAGGCCCTTTGCATCCTGGACAAATTAAAACTGCCTTCAGTTTTGGTCTGCTCATGCAGTCCCAGTGGTACCACCTACTGCAGCTGTCACATTCATCTGAAAAAGATATCACAAGAAGAAATCTTCAAAAAGTCTGATTACTGAAAATTCTCTTCATGTAAAGTTTACATCAATGTACATAATCACATAATGCAATACAATAGCCTACATTATTGGCTAGTTGCTTGTTCAAAAAGATAAGTTTTTAGCCTAGATTTAAAAAGAGATATGGGTGTGGTGCAGATCTAATACTTAAAGGAAACGGTAACGCATTCCACAATCTGGGAGCAGCCACTGAAAATGCATGGTCACCCCTACTTTTCAGCTTTGAATTCGGTATACGTAACAATCTCGGATTTGGTGACCGGAGAGACACAACTGGACGATGTTCTGTCAGTAAATCCGCAAGGTACACGGTTGCGGGTACCCCGACGTGTGACACACGAATATTGCTGAAACAGGTGAAAAACATCCTGTGTCGGATACGGGTGCGGGTCGGGTCTGACAAGGGAGAAACACGGGTTACCTTTCGAGAGGTCTCTCATATTGCATATGGGAAACTCCTTTTCGCGAGTATATGAAGCAAAACTTTTATTCATATAAGTATCTATATAATACGCAGTGCCGCTGCACAGCAATACAACAGAGCGAGGTGCGCGCTGATTGGTCGTGCTGCAGCAACTGCAGGAATCTATGGCAAGGCGGCTGAGAGAGCGAGCCAATAGGGGTCGCTAGAAAAAACAGCCGAAAAGGGTCCCCTAAATTCGCATATTGAGGCTATAAAAGACCCTGCTTCGCCATAGAAATCAGATTTTATCTCCTTCAGCGACACCATCGCTGACCTCCGGAATAAAGCAGCCGCCGTCGACAAGCAACCAGCGGAACCCTGCAGTCTTGAGGACGTCGGATTCCTTCCCGATCTCCGCCTTCAACACCTGCCGTTCCAGCTACGCCATCCGGCGCCATATCCTTTTATTCTCAGTGTTGTGTTGCCGCTGCAACCCTCACGTCACAAAAAGATCAACGAGCGCTGTTCCAAATGTCTCGCACCAACTGCGGCTCGTGCAGAGCCCCTCTCCTCGGCGGCGACCGCCACATTATCTGTGTGGCATGTGGCGATGAGATGACGCTACAGACCCTGAGCCACCTTCGACCAGATTCCCGTCCCGCCCGCACCTCTGGACCACGCAGGAAGAAGCGTCGCGACCAGAGGCCACCTGCGCTTTTGAGTGGCTGCACGCCGGGCGATTACCCTGGCCATCGACGGTCATGTTCACCCAGGAAGAACAGCGGCCCTCCCTTGGAGCGGCCTGTTCCATCTCATTCGGTGGACCAACACAAGAGGAGGAGGAAGACAGCCTTTCTATGGCTGCATCTGGCAGCGAGTGGTCAGATTCTGTCTCAGAGCCCCCTGCTTAGACGCAGATTTCCACAAGCGCCAAGCTGGTTCGCTTGCTCACCAGGGCCATAGGAGACCTCGGGCTCGAGTGGTCCCAGCCTCACGAGCCAGCACGGAGTAGGCTGGATGAGTGGTTTTGGAAAGCCGCCGCCTTTCCTCCCCTCAGAAGCCTGCCCCCTTCTTCCCCAAGGTGCACGACGAGCTGACGAAGTCGTGGAAATCGCCATACTCAGCTTGCGCCAAGTCTGAATTTTCCCCAGCGCTCTCAACTGTTGACGGCGCGAAGGAAAAGGGCTACGAGAGTCTTCCTCCCCTCGAAGAGGCCGTCGCTGCGCACCTCTGCCCGCCCGCCTCCAGAGGATGGTAGGCCAGGGCGCAACACCCCTCAAAGCCTTGCAGCGCCACTTCAGCTCTCGCTGGCCGAGCTTATGCCTCCGCCGGCCAGGCTGCCTCGGCGCTCCACACCATGGCCGTTCTCCAAGTGTTTCAGGCCAGACTTCTCCGCTCCATGGACGAGTCTGTTCCTGACGCCGAGACTCTGAGAGACCTGCGCAGCGCCACAGACCTAGCCCTTCGCGCTACTAAGTCCACCGCACAGTCCATAGGCAAGAGCATGGCCAACCTGACAGTTTTGGAAAGACACCTGTGGCTTAACCTAACGGAGATGAAGGATGTGGACAAGGCCTCCTTCCTGGATGCCCCCATCTCCACCACTGGTCTTTTCGGTCCGGCAGTAGTGGGATTTGCTGAGCGTTTCACGGAAGTCACGTGCTTCGCACCGAGGTGTCGAAACTGTTGGAGAAGGGAGTGGTGGAACCCGTTCACCCATCACTAAGCGAGTCAGGCTTTTACAGACGCTACTTCCTCGTCCCAAAAAAGGACGGAGGCCTCAGGCCATTCCTAGATCTCAGACATCTGAACAAAGCTCTCATGTTTCGTTCATTCAAGATGCTGACGGTGAAACGAATCCTCGCGCACATTCGCCCGGCGGATTGGTTTTTCACGATCGACCTGAAAGATGCCTACTTTCACATTCAAATAGCCCCCCACCACAGGCCATTCTTGAGATTCGCCTTCGAGGGGCAAGCTTATCAGTACACAGTCCTGCCAATCAGGTTTACCCTGGCACCCCGCACTTTTACGAAGTGCATGGACGCTGAATTAGCCCCACTCAGACTGAGAGGGATGCGCATTCTCAACTACCTCGGCGATTGGCTTGTTTTGCTGTGCAGCGGCACTGCGTTTTACATAGATACTTATTATGAATAAAAGTTTTGCTTCACATTCTCGAGAAAAGGAGTTTCCCAAACGCAATACTCGTTCCCTCTCTCAGGGAACCGAGGTTACGAAAGTAACCGAGTATGTTTAAAACAGTCACGTGCAAATTAATATATATATATATATATATATATATATATATATATATATATATATATATATATATATATATATATATTAAAATATATGCATTTTTTAGGAACACATCTACCAAAATATGTCTTGCCTGTATTTCAAGTTGATAAAATAATTTCAAATCCATATCAGTTTATTTGTGCCAGGAGAATCACAACCACGCACCCGCGATCTGCCTGCACTTTAGTGTTGTCAAGATGGATCCTGAGGAGTTGAAGAAAAGATTGTATATTGGATAGCTGCAAATGTGGAAGTTCATCGCTGAGGAAGCACGCAGAAAACTGTGGTAACAAACCAAGCACAAGCAGTTCTATCGAACAGTATTTTTCAAACAAGGACAGAACTGAATATGTTCCTCGTAGAGATGATAAGGACACATAACCATGTTCTTCATGATGTAGCCTTTTGACAGCTTCGGCTGAAGTTGTCCTTGTGATAATGGTCGTGTAATAACTTCTGTATGCTGGCAATAAACATTCTTCTAAGTGTGTCTATGTGAAATGTTAAACTGATTTTATTTCGGGTGCGGATTTAAGCACTGTGGGTACGGGCGCATTTACAAAATCTGACCCGTGCATGTAACCAGTCCAGAGAGCGTAGCACTGGAGTAATATGGTCAGAATATGGTCAGGTTAGTACAAGTCAGAAGTCTTGCCGCCGCATTTTGCACCATCTGTAACCGGGATAAAGCTGATTGGCTGATTCCACAGTACAGTGAATTAGTGGTGTTACGTATGACACTGAAGCTTCGATGCGCGTATCGCGCATGTGACACAATTTCTAGTGAAGCTCTGTTTCGGGGTGTGTATTGGTTTCCCAGAGTTACGTGATCGATGACAAATGAAGCCTCACTTTCCATGCGCGTTTCGCTTTGCGTGTCAGAAGGTTCGAACCCCAGAGTCCTTGTTGGCTCAGTCAGTCTGGTTGATGGGTTTGTGAGGAGAGTGCTGTACTTTGAAAGTTAATCAATACATTACCTTTAGATAACCAAAATGTATTGTTTTTGTTGTTGTGTCTTTTTACTTTGGTAAAATCTTTGCACTTTTGTTGTTTTCTAGGTAATTTGAGGTTAGGGTGGGATTAGGGGATAGGGTGTTGGTGTTTGGTGAAGGGTTTGTATTTAGAGCAATGGCAACAGGCAAAAAAAAGAAAGACTTCCCCTATCTGGGAATTATTTTGAGTTTATAGCTTCCAATGTATGTATGTTTTTCTACTGTCTAGAGAAGAAATAGACTCACCCCCAACACTGTGAAACTGTTTTTTTTCCTTAATTAAAATCCTATCACACAATATCCTTATTCACTATGTGTGTGTGTAGAGAGAGAGAGAGAGAGAGAGAGAGAGAGAGAGAGAGAGAGAGAGAGAGAGAGAGAGAGAGAGAGAGAGAGAGAGAGAGAGAGAGAGAGAGAGAGAGAGAGAGCGAGAGAGAGCGAGAGAGAGAGAGATTACAATAAAATCATATTATATTTTATTGTCCACAGGCTTCTGGCTGCTATATTTTAAATAAGCACCAGCTGGCGCTGTTCTCGACACTCTTGAAGCTTCGAATCTTTTCCCGGAACAGTCAGAGGAAAGCCTCACTGCTTCATGAAAGTGAGTTATCATTTAGTGATTGTCAAACACTTCGCTAAATAAATGTTTATTAAAATGCCACTTAAATAAGAAACATACACTCTCAGAAAAAAGGTAGGGGTAGCCTACAATTTTGCCCTCTGATCTTTCCCAGAAGCACTGATCTGTGTCCCTTTTTCTTTAGTTATACTTGTCTTGTATCTTATCTGAGGTTGCTGATGTTGACAGCAGTTTATACAAGCTTGCAGTGTTAAGTGTTTTCTGTGTATATACTGCCATCATCTGGCCAAATGGAGCTTTGCGATCAATATAAAAAAAAAACACAAAATCATGAAAAACAAATAATTTCTCAGTAATATAATATTGTACAAGAAGTACAGTTTAGTGAAGTTTTATTGAGCAGTCCAGTAGAGTGAATGGAAGTGTAGGTGAGTGGTGCAATAATTTTTGGGAGTTCAGTCATGAGATCCTGGATAACACAGTCCTTATACTTGCAGATGGTGAAACGCTGGAGCAGGGGCGCTGCTAAGGGGGGGAAAGTTGGGACGATTCTAAGGGCCCACGCACTTTTGGGGCCTCCAGAGATTGGTTTTACAGTTTTTTACAATCGCTATGACAATTTTTTCAACACTTTTAACAAATTTCCTAAACTCTTAACGCACCACCACACCTACCACACACAATTGGCAAAACGGTTAATTTCATGTTCAAAATCACACATTGTAAACTAAACTCTAACACTTATTTTCTAAATAAAATAACACTAACACAATACACTAACACATGTTCTCTTTCAACAGGAACATTTAGTCAATCATAGCACAATGTTACAAAAACACTAACACTAGATGGAATTACAGAAACTGCATTATTTTATGTGTCAGGTCTGCCCTTATACAATAGACTGTATATTTTATTGATCATAGATTGTTTCGTTTGAAGACTCTCCACATTTGTGTTTTGTTGGGTTTAGTAAATGCATGCATTTTGTTTCTTTTGCTGCAGAAATTCAATACAAAAAATGAATAACCCATCTCAGGGTAGCTTTATAGAATGTCCTTCAGTTTTATTTCATTATCAGCAATCACCATGTTGACAATAGCAAGTTCCTGTTCTTCATTTAGGAGCTTTCCTATGCCCCCTGAGGGAGGTAGATGTTGAATCCTTAGAGGGACAAAATACAGTTACATATTAGAGACCAGAGGCATACAGTCACTTTGCAGAAGGAGAAGCCCTTATATAATATCTGTTGGTTTCTGGAAAAAAATCTGGATAATGGATGCCACTGTGTCCTGGCTGAGATTTGGCTGTACTCGTTCACCAGCCCCTCTGATAGCCTGTGGTTTATGACATGGTCTATGATAGTAGCTCTTATTTCATCAGTTACCATAATTCTGTCCCTTCTTTGAATGTCACCACGCATTCACCCTCCTCAATCTACCTTGCTCTTGTCCAGGCATTCCTCTCCCTTGCTCTTGTCCCACTCCTCTCCCTTGTCCTGGTACTCATCTTCCTCTCCCTCATTAAGGCATTTTCTTACTTTCTTTCTGTTGCTCTATATTCCTTTTCCACACAAGATCAGCCCAAAGATGTCCTCTTTTACTGTATACCATATGGTCATGAGATTGAAAGAACATCAACACCTGAACAATTCCTAGGTGGGAATCAGCTGGGATTTATATGCATAACGTCAATCGGCTGTTTCTCAGTACCAATGGAATAAAATACAGGGGATATATTTGTGTTTCAATTCTCAATATAAACCGCTGTTCACTTTTACTTTAGTCTATAAGGTTAGGGTTTAGAACAAGGTGTTATCTGTTCTGACATACAGTGTTAAAGCTTTGGTAAATTTGGCATGTGAAAATCCATTGTTTTGGTCTTGGTTGAGCTCGTGTGTATAAGAAGTTCAAGCATTTTAAATTTGTGTTAACTGTATGAATTTTGTGTAAAAGCAACAATAAATGTGTTAATTGTATAGCCTACACAGACAGATGTTGTGCTAACTGTGTTAAGAGTTTAGGAAATGTGTTAAAAGTATTGAAAAAATTGTCATAGCGATTGTAAAAAACTGTATTAGTAATAACAGTACTAGTAGTAATGTAATAGAAATTATAAATGTATAATCTACCAAACAGTTACAAAGTTGACAAAATTATGGCTTATTTCTGCATTTCCGGCAAAATCCAGCAAAACGCTCCACTCATGAACCGCTCACGGGTAAAACGACATTTGCTCAAATCCCACTCCGACATGACATTTTTCGGTACTGTAGGCTACTATATTGTTGTAGCCATTAAGAAAAGGTATTTTGTTTTATATTTATGTTTAAATATTATAATGTTATTTTTTTATGTCTATCTATGTTGTCAATCTGTCAATCTATGTTGATTATGAAAAGTGAACAGCATGAGTGAGAAAGGACACATCGTAAGATGCGCAATGCCAGGAGACACGGAGTGGGTCAGACATGATTTTGACCGCTTCATCAAGTTTTGTTTAGTAGAAAGCCTTTATTTAAAGTTAATTTCATTTTGTATACATTTTATCTTCATTTTAATCAATATTTCATCAGCCAATTGGGGCATTCTGGGTTGAGCGAGCGGAGCTTAATGGGTCAGTATTATTAAATTGCAGACAAAGATTTTGGATAGCTAGGTTGGTGCGGTAGAGGGCCCAAAATCATTTTCTTTCATAGGGCCCAAAATTGCTAGCGGCGACACACACACACACACACACACACACACACACACACACACACACACACACACACACACACACACGATGATGATGATGATGATGATGGAACACGATGGAGACTAGGAGTAACACAGGAAGAAGGCAGGTATCGCATGGAAGTCCTTGATGTAAGCAAAGAGGGTAAGTAACTTTTACAGACGACACCGGAAAGTGAATGTGAGTGTGCGCGCGTGTCTTTTGTACTGTGGGTGATTGCCGCAGGTGTGCGTGATAGTACTCAGGGGAAGGCGTGCGCTGTGATTGTGTGACTAATGCTGCCTTCACGTGCTATCGGAAATTTCCTAATTCCCACTTTAGAAGTCGTGATTACGAGCTTGTTGCATTCAAGTGCTTTGTTGTCGGAGTGAACAGGAATCATGGTGGACACCAGGTTATTCTTGCCTATTTATTGGGAAAATCTAATTAAAACCAACCATTTGTAGTGTCCCATGCACCGACAACCATATAAACATTCCAGATAGTCCGCTTTCTGCTGGTTCTGTAATTTCAGTCGAATGCAGGCTATTTTCGCTGTGTACCAAACATACAATACGCTTCATATGATTACTCTTACATGTAAATATGCACTACATTAATGTCAAGACAAGACGACCTAGCTGTTTTGGAAAAAAAAAACAATAAAATCACACCTGCCACAGCAGTCTCTCCCCGCCACCACATGTAACGTCTACCAGAGGGTGAAGTCTGCCCAGACGAAAAACATAAGAAACAGGAGGCGAGAAGAACGACACTGGTCAAAATGAACTGGTAGTCCCACGAGTCTTTATAAAGGGTTCGCACAAAAGAATACACTCTTCCCATACATGTAAAAAGAGTGAGGGGAAAATGAAAGAAAACACTCTGAAAAACGTTACAAAATCAAAGGGGAAAGGTAACATTAATAAACTGAAACACCAGTCGGCTCTCGTCACACTCAACATGCGTGCGCGCTCACATAAAAACAGCGTGCACCATAGAAGCGGTCATCTTAAAGGCACAACAACATTAACATCCTGCACCGTATTCCAGGTGGCCGTTACAGATGTTAAAGTTTATGACACGCCCATCTCGGGAATTGGGGTATCAAAATTATTTCCGAACTTCCCAGTGGTAAACACGACATCAGAGGGCCTTCATGTGCAATTTTTACCTAGGAAACTCGTATTTACGATAATTCCGATATCACGTGAAGACAGCATTAGGAGCCTGACGTGACTGTGACAATATCACAATATATAAAAGTATTAGAATGTCATTAATGATTCAGTATTGATCATGGGCGTAGTTTATGATGGACATTGCCCCCTGGTAAGCTTCTTGACATGCGGGCTGGATTTGATCCTCGGGTAGAATGAAGCCGCGCTGCCCTTTGTCTCTTAACTCAAAGGTGAAGGAGTATGGGATCCCTATGAGTCTGGCAAAATCACTTGAAGTACCAGAATTTGCATCTGTGGAGAAAATTGAAGCATTGTCACAAGTGATTTGCTTGCAATTATTTTTTTGTTTATGTTTCACTGGGCGATGCAACAGACCAATATAGATCATTATTTTCATATTTTTATAATGTTGTGATACCAATAAATGTTCGATATTTAAATTAATTGCAATGTTGTCTAAATAAGTCTTAATATATAACAATAATCAAAAGTTAAATGTTTTAAATGCTAGTAGGCTAAATTTAAACACCACAGTATCATAATGTACAGTGTAAGAATGGATGTTCTGCCATTGCTTTGCATTTCGCCAGCATCATGTCGACAGATGAGGCAATTAAAATGACACTGTTATGATAGTTTGATTATAAAGTATATTTGAGAGTAGGGACTATATAGATCTGTCTCTTTAAGTACAGAATGGCTCTTTCGGCATCATCCTGAACATTGTATAAGCATTCGTTTTGTCATGGAACGGGAAGAGATGCTCTCTGGAGCGTGTGTAAACGTCACATGATTTTAATTTTACAGTATTTGATTTTCCTGCCAAAAATCTGACTTAATTTTCCATCGGTTAAAAAAACGTTTAATTTTCCACTGGTCTTAGTACACGATGTAACTACAGAAGAGTCAAGTTTTAAATAGGAAAAATATAGAAACTCTTTGGTCATTTTTTTGAGCGAGATGCTAACGGTCTAATCAGATTCAATGATCTACACTAAGCTATGCTAAAAGTGCTCCCGCCAGACCCAGAGATCAGCTGAATGGATTCGAAAACGTTAAAACTCAACTGTTTAACACTAGGGGACTTGGAAAATTTAGTCTCTGGCTCCGAACCAGCACTCAAACTGCCTTGGTAGAAAAGGGGTAATAGACGACTAAGAAAGTCTCGTTTTTTTATGTTTCATTATAAGATGTTTACATATTGGCAATAAGAACATTTAAGTGAGTGTTTGATGATGCAATCTAAATGTAAAAATAGACAAAATGATCATGCACAATTAAATATCCGAAACCGAGTGATTCTTTTAAATTAAAAAATATCAAATATCGTCCTATAACTATATATTTTGCATCTCTACTTGATATTGGCACAAGGGATGCATGATATATTGGCCACCATATCAGTATCGGCTGATATATTTTAATTTTTAATGTTATCATTAATAGCCCAATATATTAAAGCCGATAAATAATGGATTATTTCCTTCAGCTGAGACACTTCAGATGTGCACTGCTCGCCATGATGGTTTTGAATTGCTTGAAATATAATTTGGAATTAGATTTATCGGCCAATATATTGGTTATCGACTTTTTTAAATACATCAAATACATACGGCTTTCAAGAATTATCGGTTATCAGTATTGGCCAAAATGTTCGTATCGGTGCATCTGTATAAAATGCAACACCACAAAAAAGCTGACGTTTTGCTTACCAATGCCACTATAAAACAGATACACTGTTTTCAGGTATTCAGGTCAAGTTTACTAAAATGAACAATATTTGGCTGGTCATGCACTTTCAAAATGGCACATAATCACCATTATGTGCAATAAAACAGTTTATTCTAGGCCATTGGAATGACTGTCTTCATGTTGTACGATTGTAAATCATTTTAAACATACTCACATATCATATTAGGGGGAGTGCCCACTTTGTAGCTCTTCCCATGAACTGCTTTGATGGCTTTAGCCGCAGCGAGACCTACTTCCATCTGCAAACACATTGACAGAAGTGCACATTTAATTCGAAACAGTGTATGGTACGCTTGAAGTCTCCCAATCCTAACTTTTCCCAAAAGTATTTACACTTCTTCTTACCAGTTCATCGTAATTGGGTGCTGAGATGTTGGGGTGTCCGTAGGGGACGAGGATCAGCTGACCAAACGAGTGGATGGTGAGATAACAGAGCATTTGGTTTTGATGCGCTACCAAAAAGTCAGTGACGGCTTTGGCCTCAGGCGCAGACAGAGCAGTCGGGCCATTATAGATCTCGGAACAGCAGTTCCTGGAGATCCCGACCACTATATGAACAAAGACAGATGGACTAGATCATGATCTGATGCTTTTGACAGTACTGTACATCAGTGTAGGTGTAAAAGTATACACTGTATATATTGTTAGCAGCATTGGTTGCATGTTTTGCTCCTGAAAACTGCAGTATCATGAATCAGAGCTACTTTGCAAACTCACAGCAAATGAGAATGAGGGATTATCCTTGTAACTTTGTATTTGTTTACTCTTTCAACATTAGGTTTATCTCTGCCACCTTAAGCACGCCTGCGATTTATGACATGCAGAGGATGGAGATGTAGGAAAATACAAGATTAGTACATTGAGTGCTGTTATGTCATGTTTATAACCCTTATCTCTCATATATAGCTGGTATTTACATTTTTCAGATGCCAAAGAGTTCTTTCAGTTATCTATTTTTTTTTTGTGGAAATTGTTTTGGCACAAAAATTGCTTGTAAAAATGCCATGCTTTCTTGTGGTTTATTATAGCTGAAACAAAAACTAAAACCATTAAAAAATGTTGTTTGAAAAGGAAAATGTTACTTACTCCCCCAGTTAGCGTAAAAGTTGCGGTTGAGATCAGTGCCGAAGCAAGTGCAGTTTTCAGAGCCTGGTGATCTGGACTTCCTCCATAGTCGAGTCTTTAAAACACATCATGTTTGCTAAACATCTGATATTCACAGATATTTTACCTTCATCAAATGTATGTCATATAGATGTACTCAAATGGATGAAACTCACGGTGTTATCTTTCCAGGAATAAATATACCCGTCCATGTTCAGCACTGGGGTGATATAAAAGTCCAGATTTCTTAATAACGTGTTCACCTTCGAGTCTGTTTTGTAGGAGCCCAGGATCTTTTTCAGCATAAAAACAGTTAAATACATTTTTATTTTTCAGATTAAATATAAATATTAAGCTTTATATGTGGAGGAACATACAAACACAAATTGAACTCTTATATCGATATAACCATCATAATAAAAAATAAGACTTATTTTGGATTATTTTGCCTACACAAAATACTGTGCCGTTCACTTTTCTCTGTTTATTGTGCACATGCATTAGCTGATTGTTTAATTGTAGCATATTAAATGTTTTATGAATGATGTATACTTTGTGAATTCTTTCTCTAGTGTCATTATTAGGGTAACCAAACTACAATAGGAACTTTACAGTGGGAATATCAATATTTGTGAGCTATTTGTAATTCTCAAGTAGAAATAAAGAGTACCGTAAGCATCAAAATCCAGAGCATTTTTTGAAGAAAAAATTGTTCCTGAGTCCGAAAAGCATCATAACTCAACAGTGGCATTGCATTGACAGACATGGGCTGAATATGAAATCGCCCCCTATACCCTCAAATAGGACACTATTTGAAGGGACAGCCATTTGTAGTGGTGTCCGAAAACATAGTGGACATTATTGAGTGCACTCATTCAATCCCACATTGCACCGCAAGAACGAGTGTACACACAACGGCTGTTCGACTTCACGCACTCGTATTCATTCACTCCTTCAAGTGAACTATATTAGTGGACAAACGTAGGGAATAGTGAATGAGAGTTTAAGGGGAGATTTCGGATTCAGCCATGCAGTACAGTATGGCCTGGCATGTGACATAATGGATGTGATATTTCTGGGAATAACACTTCAGGTGTTCTTCATAATAAGTTCCCTGTCTCACCTCTTTAACAAAATGCTGGCAGAAAGCTGGAGCGATCCATTCTCTGGCATGAATCCCACAGTCCATCCAAACGGCTTTCTTTGGTGTTGTGCTGTTGAGGCCGATCTGCATATCAGATGCGAACAAATTAAGTACTATGGTAATACCATGGCATTTTTTTAGTACCTTGTAATATAACATTTTATTTTACAGTCCTGTTCCACATGTACATACAATAACTGGCTAATAACTATAGGTACTAACCCTGTACCTAGTCTTAAACCTAACCTTAACCCATGTAGTTACCTCATATTACAGTACTCCCTTGGGTATGTACACTGTAAGTACTGTAAAATAAAGTGCAACAATTATCATTGCATCTTGGTCACCACAAAAGTTTTTAGTAAGGGGGTCAAATGTAATCTGAATGGAGTTGTGTGGTTTTATCTAAGCTTTAACTTAGGGGTCTCCAAACTCGGTCCTGGAGGGCCACTGTCCTGCAGAGTTTAGCTCCAACCCCAAATAAACACACGTGAACCAGCTAATCCGTGTCTTACAAGCAGTGATGCCAGTAACGCGTTACTCTAATTTGACCACTTTTTCCAGTAACGAGTAATCTAACGCGTTACTATTTCCAAACCAGTAATCAGATTAAAGTAACTTATCCAAGTCCCTGTGAGTTACTTTTTTTGTCATTTTCCTTAATAAAAATATATATTTTTGCTTTCTTGTTTAGTCTCAGCAGGGTTTTCCTGCATAGAGAACTACGAGGCGGCCGCCTCCGTCTTTCGACAAAACTCAAGACAGGCAGTCACTTGCTCAGATTAGGCATGTCGTGATAATTAAATAATCATCAGAAATATATATTGTCACATTATCCGCCAGCAATCATTATTAGAATATTATTATTTGCTAGTAGCCTACAAAGTCATCTAAAGCCATTCCATAGCTGAATGTCTTTCCTCCGCTGTAGCTGTCAATCATTCTCCGTTCAGCAAAACTGCGCGTCGCGTTCGGTTCCAGTCAGCAGCACGGTAAAGCTCACTCCATATGATATATTCCCGTTATAATACTTGATATGTTGATAAAATAATTTATCTTCCAGGAGTTTATCTAGCGGTTTCTGAAAGATGTTGTGCTCGCTACTCAGGTGACAACACAAGGACTATTAATTAGCATCGCACGCACAATAACCAGAATTAAAAACTGTGAAGAAACAAATAATCAGTGAATGTTTGGACCGATATAGGCTACATAGTAGACTAGGATTTGTGGGCTCAACGCTCATCTTCTCTTTATGCCGTGAACTTTTCAATGTGCACTCGCGCTGCACTGCGCCCTCTGATTCCATGTTGCTTTAAGCGCATCATTCTGCACCCGGGATGCGCATAAGCGCTTTGTTGCCGCTCTGTTTTGAAGAGTTTCATATATTTTCATAGTTTTGTGCACTTAAAGATTATTAAAAAATATATTGTTCTCATGGATCGATCAAATATTTGTTGTCCCTTTACAGAGCTGCACATTATGTTTACAATAAAATATAAATCTTGTAATTTTATATTATTTGTGTAGGCCCATATCATTATTTACATTCATATATAAATTAAAAATGTTTTTCATAATTGTATTTAATAAGAACACAAAGTAATTTGTACCTTTTCATTAACATGTTTAGGGTTTTATGTTTAGTGTTTTATGTTTAGTGTTGGCAAAAACGGTTGTCATTTTTATGTTGAGGCTGCAGAGGTGTTGTTGGCAACTGATGAATGTAACTAATAAAGTAACTTGTAATCTAACTTAGTTACTTTTAAAATCAAGTAATCTGTAAAGTAACTTAGTTACTTTTAAAATCAAGTAATCTGTAAAGTAACTAAGTTACTTTTTCAAAGTAACTGTGGCAACACTGCTTACAAGTCCCTAGTTAGACACTGAGCTGGTTCATGTGTGTTTATTTGGGGTTGGAGCTAAACTCTGCAGGACAGCGGCCCTCCAGGATGGAGTTTGGAGCCCCCTTCTCTAAAGGAATAGTTCACCCAACAATGACAATTCTAATTTTTTACTCACCCTCATGTCGTTCCAAACCCGTAAGACCGACACAAATGAAGATATTTTTGATGAAATCAGCGAGCTCTCTGACCCCTCCATAGACACCCCCCCCATTACCATTTTCAAGGACCAGAAAGATAGTAAAGACATTGTTAAAAACAGTGCAGCGCTTCTGATTTCTATGTTTGAACTGTTTGTTTTTTGCGCACAAAAAGTATTCTCGTCGCTTCATAACATAAAGGTTGAACCACTGGAGTCACATGGACTATTTTAACAATCTCCTTACTTTCTCAGCCTTGTGTCAATTAAATTGTCAGAGAGCTCTCAGAGTTCATCAATAATATCTTAACTTGTGTTCTGAAGATGAACAAAGGTCTTACGGGTTTGGAACGACATGAGGGTGAGGAATTAATGACAGAATTTTGTTTTTTTGGTGAACTAACCCTTTAATAAATATAATGATTAGGGTGTTTGAAATGCATTCTCTAAGTCTAAATAAATAAAATTAATCCTCTCACGTGGCCTCATGGATAGTATAGTGTTCATCGTATGCACACTTCAGAATCTTGCCAGAAGTGGTCGGTCATCTGGGCACTTTTTGCCTACTCTTTTAGGACATACTACTGTTTTTCACCTACTACTGTATAAAGTTGGTAAGTATGAGATTTCAGACACAGCTTTTGTCTTGTATTTGTTGATAACAAATAGAGTATTGAACTATCCAGTAACGCACCTTCAGTAATGTAATGTTCCTCTTCTCATAAGTTTGTCCATACATCATGCTGGACACAACGTCTGGGTTTTCCCTTTCGATCTGATTCATCCAGGCTGAAATCTGTGTGGAGAGATTTATCAGATCAATAATGTATCAATCAATCAATGTGGATCAACAGCAGCAAGTACAGGATAATCTCACCTCATCCATGGTGTGGTACTTTGAGTAGTCATAAGATTTATGTTCTAGTCCACCAGCCAATCTGTAATGAATTAAAATACTTTACCGACTCAAATGAGGAAAAGCAGTATGCAGCAGATGTAATGCTTAAAAAAGACTGATCTTATGCATCCATATCTTTTTGTATTCAAAGGGCATCCCATGTTCCAATTTCAGAAATCCTATTTAACAAAGCAGTGTATTTAGGCTAGAATGATCTCAACTTTTCAAACAAAACTTAATTCTAAAACCTTACCTGTCCTGAGCCACTAGAACCAAGACCAACAAAACAGACATTATTGAGCGCTGCATGGTTCTGTTTGCTATCCAAGCTTGTTGAACCTGACAGTTTGTCTGGCTATCACCAGACCAAGCTCAATTTAAGATTGAACATTGGTCTGGGGAGTCTGCTATGTATTTTATACTGCACAAGAGGCGTGATAAAAAAGCAAAACATTTCTCTGTACGCAATTGGTTAGTCCTTCAACCAATCAGACCACAAGAGGCGTGATCAACGGCCCATGGCTTCTCTATCCGCCATCGTGTTAAACCCGCCAATAGCGCGCCAGGTGGATAAGCCAGTCTGTGATTGGTTCCCGCAAAAGTGTAACAGAAGCAGTAGAAATTAATGTACAGGTTTCCAGAGTGAGTTGCAGGACGAAATCAAATCGCCGGCAGATCAGGCTGGGTTTACCCAGTCTACCTAACAGTGTGAACCAGGTACAGACTGACAGTGACTTATAAAGCGATCCCCATATGACTGAGACACAGTCCCAGACAACACCTCAACCGAGAGAGTAACGCACAAATAACTGTTAATATTTAAACCCAAGACTTGTATCCCCACCCAAAGGTTCAGCATCAAACTTACCATAAATCTGCTCTAATACTGAGCATTGTGACAATTAATACAAAAAATGTCCTTTACTGTGTGTGGCGAGGTTGACTAGCGAGAGACGTGAGAGGAGGAGCGAGATCGGTGCGCGTGATTAAGAATGAGCGTCACCTGCGAGGCAAACAGGTGTTACGGGATTTTCGATTTCACTGGGCGTGGCGCGCTTGAAACAGAAAATTTTAGTCAACACTTCTCAAATCTCCACACGTTTTAGGATTACGGAGAAAACAATTATTGAGAAAAGGTTATGGTTTCAGCGACGAACTAACGTTAGTATAACTGTTATTGTACAACACTTTATTGCTTGCAACGTTTTTTTTATTTTTATTATTATTATTATTTTTTTAATTTTCAGTTGTTTTTTTATTCTGTGCCTTTGTCTTGATTACAAACATGAATGATTAACGTTACACACATTGACATTCACAGTAAGTAGGATACAGAAGTAAACGTAGTAAACTGACACGAGTCTACATTCATGTCAGTTCCCGTGTGGGCATTTGTATCTTGTGAGACTTAAACTTCTTTAGTAATAAACTAAAGAAGTAATAAACTAATAAACTGTTTGTACCTTACACTGTTGTGATTTTGTGACATTCTTAAGTCTTCTTTGGGAAGTAAAAGCCTTGGTTTAATGCAAGGCAAAAGCTAATTCAAGGCTATTAAATAATTTTTCACCATGTGTTGCCCTGTGAACCTATGTGTGTGTGTGTGTGTGTGTGTGTGTGTGTGTGTGTGTGTGTGTGTGTGTGTGTGTGTGTGTGTGTGTGTGTGTGTGTGTGTGTGTGTGTGTGTGTGTGTGTGTGTGTGTGTGTGTGTGTGTTTGACATATACCATACTATATGAAAATGTTTTCCATCAGAGCAGTGCATTACATTTGTTAGCCTACTCCATAGCATGAAGGAGTTAAATAAATGATTAAATATTACATTAAAAAGTTTAGATTAAAGGGTTAGTTCACCCAAAAATGAAAATTCTGTCATTAATTACTTACCCTCATGTCGTTCGACACCCGTAAGACCTCCGTTCATCTTCGGAACAGAAATGAAGATATTTTAGTTGAAATCTGATGGCTCTGAAAGGCCTCCATTGGTACAATGCACGGTTCACTCTCAAGACCCTTAAAAGGTACTAAAGACATCGTTACAAAGTCCATCTCACTACAGTGGTTCTAAAATAACTTTATGAATCGGCGAGAATAGTTTTTGTGTGCAAAAAAACCCTAAATAACGACTTATATAGTGATGACCATTTCAAAACAAGGCATCATGAAGCTTCGAACCGTTATGAATCAGTCAATTGCAATAAATAAAGCAATGCAAGTTGCAAGCAATAAAGTGTTGAACAATAACAGTTGTACTAACGTTAGTTTGTTGCTGAAACCTGACTACCTTTTCTCAATAAATGTTTTCTCTGTAATCCTAAAATGTGTGGAGATTTGAGAAGTGTTGACTATAATTTTCAGTTTCAAGCGCGTCACGCCCATGCGGACGAATCTTATGAATATTCATGTAGGCTCCTCCCAGTGAAACCGAAAATCCCAGAAACCGGAAATCTCGTAACACCTGTCTCGAGTCCTCTCATGAGGGAGCACAGAGGCAAATAAGGACGAGCGACACTGGTGAAGGACGAGAGAGGACCAGGCCTGGGGGGTATTCCAGAAAGCAGGTTATGTGACATACCTGGGTATGTTTAAGAGTAAGCGGCAAAAACGGAGGTAACTTTCAGGGTGTGTAAGTAGCCAAACTTAATTTCGCTCTGCAACTCAGTCTGGAATACGGAGCCCCGCACATGGTATGCAATAAAAAACTAGTAGGCTAAATCGTGCGCACAATTTACTATTTCGTTTCCCTCGATTTATAAAGCGTGCGCACGTTTTACTAATTCGTTCCCTCGATTTGCTAAATCATGCGCATGATTTATAAATTGAGGGAACGAATTAGTAAATCGTGTGCACGATTTAGCAATTTGAGGGAACGAATTAGTAAAACGTGCGCACGATTTATAAATAGAGGGAACGAAATAGTAAATCGTGCGCACGCTTTACTTTTTTTTTCTTGCATGTCATGTGCGGGGCTCCGTACTGGAAACCTGTACATGAATTTCTACTGCTTCTGTTACACTTTTGCGGGAACCAATCACAGACTGGCTTATCCACCTGGAGCGCTATTCGAGGGTTTAACACAATGACGGAGAAGCGATGGGTCATTGCCCGTTGATCACGCCTCTTGTGGTCTGATTGGTTGAAGGACTACCCAATTGAATACAGAGTCATTTGAATTATGCTCATTTATCACGCCTCTTGTGGTCTGATTGGTTGAAGGACTATCCAACTATCCAATTGTGTACAGAGTCATTTAATTTATGCTCGTTTATCACACCTCTTGTGTAGTAGAAAATACATAGCAGACTCCCCAGACCAATGTTCAATCTTAAATTGAGCTTGGTCTGGTGATAGCCAGACAACTCATTTTACAGAAAACACTCAAAATTTTAACACCGTGGTGGAATATTGCATATATTATATTGTATGTATTCACAATTGTATGATAAACATATATAAAAAGTCATATTTTGATTTATTTTTTTATTTATTTATTTGAAAATCTATAATTTTTTATCTGTTTGGTCTATTTCCCTTCAGAAAGTTTGGTGATTCCACTGGGTGTCAGTAAACGGGGGTCATTTTCTTTATATCTCCTTCCAAAAAAAAGTTATTGAGATTAATCCGTCCAAACCAAGCCTGCAGCACTCCTCTCAGAATCTGAGACCGTTCCTCGATCGGCCCTCTGTGGTTGGTCCCAGTATAGCTCATAAACCCCACCTCTCCATGTATTAGAATGGACATGATACACACTAAACAATTCAATTACACTTCAAATAATTGTTTCCTAAAGATGGTTTCTGTCATTTTAGGCAGTTTTTATTATGATGATTTCATTTCGAGTGTTCGTTTTTTAAATAAGTTTAGTTTTAGTTCGTTATTTGATGCTATAAAAACGGGGGGTGTGACGTCATGATTGACAGTTGAGATTGACGGCTTCTCTGAGTGAAGTTGTCAATGAGGCACTAACAGACTTTTTTCTGGATTTTTGGGAGGAGATTGGAGCTTTCGCTTTAATTTCTACATTTCTATAACTGTTTATTGCACACCAACATCATGAATTGTTCAGCATCTGTGAGAGTGTGGGCGGGCTTTTGAAAATCGCGCCTCTACATCCTGCTCTCTACTGCGCAACTCTGGTCCCGAAATCACTACTGCGCAGACTCTGTCCCAAGATGTCAGCGCTGTGTGCGGGCCTAAGAAAGCTTCAACTCTGGTCAGCGGAAGTCAATGAAGTCACGTCGTCCATATTTTTTTACGGTCTATGGTCCAAACTATCTAATAACTCCAACTCATCTGCATTGACTTTCCATAGCCGCTGGGAAATCGAAAAGAAGGCTCCGCCTCCTCAACTTTGTAAAGGGAGATCTCGGGCTCTCATTGGTCTAGAAGCATGATCGACATGTCTATAGAGAGCTGAATACTCAGCTTTTTTGACGTATGACGCAATACGTGATGACCTCATCAAAAATCGCGGCTAACAAAGACGATCAAAACTAAGGATAATAAGAGTATTTTTTTCTGCATGTTTTTTTAGTATATTGTATATTATATTATATTACGTAAGGCATAGTATTGTATATTACTTAAGGCATAGTATATTGTATACGTAAGGCATAGTATATTGTATATTACGTAAGGCATAGTATATTGTATATTACGTAAGGCATAGTATATTGTATTTTATGTAAGGCATAGTATATTGTATACGTAAGGCACAGTATTGTATATTACGTAAGGCATAGTATACGTAAGACATAGTATATTGTATATTACGTAAGACATAGTATATTGTATATTACGTAAGGCATAGTATATTGTATATTACGTAAGGCATAGTATATTGTATATTACGTAAGGCATAGTATATTGTATACGTAAGGCATTGTATATTGTATATTACGTAAGGCATAGTATATTGTTTATTACGTAAGGCATAGTATATTGTATACGTAAGGCATTGTATATTGTATATTACGTAAGGCATAGTATATTGTATATTACGTAAGGCATAGTATATTGTATATTACGTAAGGCATAGTATATTGTATATTACGTAAGGCATAGTATATTGTATACGTAAGGCATTGTATATTGTATATTACGTAAGGCATAGTATATTGTTTATTACGTAAGGCATAGTATATTGTATACGTAAGGCACAGTATTTTATATTACGTAAGGCATAGTATATTGTATATTACGTAAGGCATAGTATATTGTTTATTACGTAAGGCATAGTATATTGTATATTACGTAAGGCATAGTATATTGTATATTACGTAAGGCATAGTATATTGTATATTACGTAAGGCATAGTATATTGTTTATTACGTAAGGCATAGTATATTGTATATTACGTAAGGCATAGTATATTGTATATTACGTAAGGCATAGTATATTGTATATTACGTAAGGCATAGTATATTGTATACGTAAGGCATTGTATATTGTATATTACGTAAGGCATAGTATATTGTTTATTACGTAAGGCATAGTATATTGTATACGTAAGGCACAGTATTTTATATTACGTAAGGCATAGTATACGTAAGACATAGTATATTGTATATAACGTAAGGCATAGTATATTGTATATTAGTATATTGTATATTACGTAAGGCATAGTATATTGTATATTACGCTAAGGCATAGTATATTGTATATTATGTAAGGCATAGTATATTGTATATTATGTAAGGCATAGTATATTGTATATTATGTAAGACATAGTATTGTATAACGGCTCCTGAATGTTTTCTCCGGACCAGAAAAACCACGCTTCAACTGCATGCCTTAGATGTCTTCAATATTTAATGTCTTCAGGACAATCAACACATCAAATGGATACCGTGAAAAAACTGAAACAAAAAATAAATTACAATCAAATTTGTGATGAAGTGATTTTTCCATGACATTGTTCAATTAAGCCCATAGCTTATTAAACTGAAATAATACACATAGTACCTATAAACAATCAATAACCAAGATATAAACAAACGTACCGTGTGCTTTCCAATCAGGATTCAGGAGACATTAGGAGATCTTCTTATCAAACACTCTTTGTCAATTTTACACCTCTCACGCTAATCAAATCACATGACTGGTACGTCTTACATTACTCATTTTCTCCTGTAGGTGTCACTATTGCCAAACTATCATGCAAAACAAATGTACAATTCTCAAATAAGTATTCAGGAATTACAACATTTAAAACAAACAAAGACAAAACTTTCAAGAAGTGACCAAAATATTCAGCAAGAAAAATACTTTATCTGCGACAGCTATATATTTTATATTACATAAGGCATAATATATTGAGACCATTGATAATCTATTGTAGTGTCTTTCTAAGGAATACAACCACTAGATGAAGACAGAGGTGTGTTTAAAACATTTTACAGAACGATTTAGTTAAACATGCTCATCTTTTTTATTTATATGTCAAATAGATGTCAGTCACTTTGAAGAAATTGCTCTATTAAATGGAATACAAATATTAATATACTTTTTTTAATAACCCTTTATTTACAACAAGTAAATAACTTTATAACAAGTGAACATGTTTTATGAAATCCATTATAGTTAAGTTATTAAAAGTTTTCAGCAGGCAAGAGAATAAAATTAAATCGTTTAGTAAAGTTGTAATGTAGGCCTGTTGTTATTGGTTAGCATCCATTAGTTTACACTGTTAATTACGCACCGAAACTCACATAAAATCCTTCTCCCTTTGGGTGATTTTGTCCCTCAGCACGTTTCAGGCCCCGTGCTGCAGTTTGAACATGATGCTGTTGGGTAGGATGAGTAATATACCATTGTTTATGAACATTAATTTAGACGGGAAACCACAAAGTTGTTAGCCTCACTTGTGTTGAAAAAGATAAAGGCTGTGAGTGAGTGTTTTGGTGGATGTCTTGGCATGCATTGTCATAAGTAGTTATTATTTTGTTAAATCCAGAAGAGAAAATGACTGACTCTTTGGGAGCTTACAGGAAATGTCTTTGTGCAAGCTGTTCATGCCAGTTATGTGTTTAGAGACCACATTTTCTGCCCATTACTGTCTTTCGCTGAATTTAATGACAAGAGGAATGCATATGTTAGCTGTGTTGTATCATATCATTGAAATTAAATACAATTCTCATATAACAAAATAAAACATGCATTTCTGCAAGCGGATTGTATTGTCAAAAGTAGATTTGTAATTATAAATCATGGTATATGGAATAATACTGAGAGGTTAAATGGCATTTTAAGCAGACCGCAGTTGCAGATTCATTGTTTGTAAATTATTTTGTAATGCAATACTGTTCAGTCTGTCTTTTCATTCTTTATCCTTTCTTTGTTTTAGCAGCAAAGGCTCTTGCACAAGCTGTGCATGGAAGTTATATCATGCTTGCATGGTCATCTAATGTGTCTGGTATGTTGGAGAAAAGATCCACATTGCTCTCAGACAAGAAACAGGGCAACCCCTGCTGTTTTACTGTGTGTGAGAGAGAAGTTTCTGTTAACAAGCTTTGTTAACGAGTCTAGCTTGTTTGCATAGTTCTGTGCATTGTTTACATAGTTTCCTTATCCTGTTGTTGTGAAAATAAAGTCAAAAGTATGCTATTGCCATAAAGATTACCATGGGAAAACCATGGCTATTCCTATGATGGTAATATACTTTAAACCCATAATATAGTGTCGATATCCCATAATATAGTGTTGGGTTCCGAGTCATGGACAGCTGCTGCTGACTCCTAAAGTTTTTGATATTCTTCATATTCTGTATGGTGGTCAGTTCACAGCAGTGACAGAAATGATTTTTTCCAATACGTTTCAATTGATATTTTTACCTTTTTATGGGCATTTTTACCTTTATAATTGTATTTTTTTTAAACCTAATTGTTTGCATGCATCATCTTTTGAGTCAATTTCATAATTTAATCAAATTTAATTATAATAATAAGACACAATAGGGCTGTTACCAATCAACTGAAAGGGTTAGTTCACCCAAAAATGAAAATAATGTATTTTTTCTTTCTTACTTTTTCTTACCTCATGCCGTTCCAAACCCGTAATACCTCCGTTCATCTTCGGAACAAAAATGAAGATATTTTTGTTGAAATCCGATGGTTCAGTGAGGCCTCCATAGGGAGCAAAGCAATTTACACTCTCAAGATCCATTAATGTACTAAAAACATATTTAAATCAGTTCATGTGAGTACAGTGGTTCAATATTAATATTATAAAGCGACGATAATATTTTTGGTGCGCCAAAAAAAAAAAAAAATAACGACTTCAAAACACTGCCTCATGAAGCTTCGGAGCATATCGAATCAGCGAGTCGAATCAGTGGTTCGGAGCGCCAAAGTCATGTGATTTCAGCAGTTTGGCGGTTTGACACGCGATCCAAATCATGATTCGATACACTCCGAAGCTTCATGAAGCAGTGTTTTGAAATCGGTTGTATGGATCTTGAGAGTGTAAATTGCTTTGCTCCCCATGCAGGCCTCACTGAGCCTTCAGATTTCAACAAAAATATCTTCATTTGTGTTCCGAAGATGAACGGAGGTCTTACGGTTGTGGAACGGCATGAGGGTGAATAATAAATTACATTATTTTCATTTTTTGGGTGAACTAACCCTTTAACTAACAAAATTCATCTTTGCAATGGAGAGGAAACAGAAGCTGTTTCTGAAGTGGCATTTAGATGCATTTAGACTGTTTAATGAAGCTCAGAGGTAACAAATTAATCACCTGCAATTATAAATGCATAAATAATGCAATTATAAATGCATAAATAATGCAATTTGATATTTTAAACATAAAACACTGAATATAGATATGTGAAATTATTTAAAACATGAAAAATTACTTTAAATGTGAAATTACATGGTAGTAAATGGTAAATGGACTGCATTTATATAGCGCTTTCAACAGACCCATGGCCATCCAAAGCGCTTTACATATTGCCTCACATTCACCCATTCACTCACTCATTCACTCACTCATTCATGCTCGTCAGGAGCAGCTGGGGTTAGGTGTCTTGCTCATGGACACCTCGACACTTGGTCAGGTGGAACCGGGGATTGGCAGCAAGCCACTGTTAATAAGCGAGTCATTGAGATTCAACCGATTCATTCAAACAGCTGATTCATTCAGGAACGAAGCGTTTGACTATCTTAGGCTGAATCCGAAATCGACCCCTATACCCTCAAATAGGGCATTATTTGAAGGGACAGCCATCTGTAGTGGTGTCTGAAATCATAGTGGACGTTATTGAGTGCTCTCATTCAATCCAACATTGCACCGCAATAACGAGTGTGCAGCCGATGTACGGCTGTCCAAATTCACTCACTGTTTTCATTCACTCCTTCAAGTGAACTGTATTAGTGCCGTAGGGAATAGTGAATGAGAGTTTGGGGGGCGATTTCGGATTCAGCCTTAAATTTATTTTAGTCATCGAATCATTAATTCGCTCAAAAAGCTGATTCATTCAGTAAGGAAGCACCAGGTGTGCCTCAGAGGCAATTACAGTGCTGTGGCTATGTTTTGAACTACAAAATAGAGCAAAAACAGGCTAAAATGTTTGTTATTCTGATGCCTGGAGAAAAACTGCACTCTTCGTGTGAAATGTATTAACTCTATTAAATGATATAGGCCTAAGAGTAAATCACACAGTGAAAGCGTGCACTGGAAAAGCACACCCATGATAGTCTAATATATGTGTATATGCACTGATCAGGCATAACATTATCCCCCTTTTGCTGCCAAAACAGCCCTGACCCGTCGAGGCATGGACTCCACTAGATTCCTGAAGGTGTGCTGTGGTATCTGGCACCAAGATGTTAGCAGCAGATCCTTTAAGTCCTGTAAGTTGCGAGGTGGGGCCTCCATTGATTCGGACTTGTTTGTTCAGTACATCCCACAGATGCTCGATTGGATTGAGATCTGTCAAAGTAACATGGATAGCAGGAAACCAAGGTTTCTCTGCAGAACATTGTCCAACGCATCACACTGCCTCCACCGGCTTGCCTTCTTCCCATAGTGCATCCTGGTGCCATGTGTTCCCCAGGTAAGCAACGCACACGCACCCGGCCATCCACGTGATGTAAAAGAAAACGAAATAAGACCAGGCCACCTTCTTCCATTGCTCCGTGGTCCAGTTCTGATGCTCACATGCCCACTGTTGGCACATTCGGGGGTGGACAGGGGTCAACATGGACACCCTGACTGGTCTGTGGCAATGCAGCTCCATACACAACAAACTGCGATGCACTGTGTATTCTGACTCCTTTCTATCAGAACCAGCATAAACTTTGAGCAATTTGAGCTGCATTTCAGATAGAATAGAGGTTTGTCAATATGACAAATAACCCTGGTAAAATATAACTTGTCATGTCCTGATTCAAACATGCACTTTATCTGTTAATGCTGTGCTGTCTGTATACATTTACTTATGTATTTTTATCAGTTACTCATGTAGTCATTAGGTCATTAATTCATGTTCAGAAATCAGAAAAGGAAGAACATTTTACAGTGCAGAATTGTTCCATTTCATATTTTTTGTACATTTAAAGCACCCAAACAAGAAGCAGCAACTAGTGGCTTGTGAGAGAGAATAACAACACATGTTCTTCCATCATCGAGAGCCATTTGTGTAAAGAGTTTAACCTATCAACACTAAATAACAGAGCATTTATGACAGCATGGGTGCCATTAGCCATCTGGGATCTCTAACAAACACAACAATTAATATTCTGTTTATTCTTTAGTGAGCTTAATTCTGGTGTTTTGTCTTGTTTTTGTTTTTATGTAGAATTTTGATGATTGTAAAAGTGACAGACAGACGGTTCTAAATCTGACTCCATTATCTTTCCCTCAGTATGTTTCCTGACTAGGGAGCTCTTTTAGAAATATGGGGAAAAAACTGCATGTAATGTTGTTGTTAACCTGTATTTATGGATGTGCATATTAGTAACATAAATCTCAAATCAGAAATACTTTGCAGGTTTTTTGCTGCCAGAAAAGGAACTTTTTATCAGTCAAGTAGTTTCCAGACTGTTGAGACTACAGATGTTTTCCCAGTCACCAAAACAGTCTGGCACACAACTGGTGTAACCCAACACTCAGCGTCATCCTTAGATCCTTAGATAAGGGATCTTTTGGAATTACAGTGGCAAGAAAATGTATGTGAACCGCTTGCAGTATCTGTGAAAATGGAAATAATTTTAACTAAATAAGAGAGATCATACAAGATGCATGTTATTTTTTACTTAGTACTGTCCTGAATAAGATATTTTACATAACATTTTTTTACATATAGTCCACAAGACAAAAAAAATGCTGAATTTATTAAAATGACCCCGATCAAAAGTTTATGAACCATTAATTCTCAATACTGTGTGTCGTTCCCTGGATGATCCACGGCTGTTTTTTTGTTTTTGTGATGGTTGTTCTTGAGTGTCTTGTTTGTCCTGAGCAGTTAAACTGCCCAACGTTCTTCAGAAAAATCCTCCAGGTCCTGCACATTCTTCAGTTTTCCAGCATCTTTTGCATATTTGAACCCTCTCCAACAAAGACTGTACAATTTTAAGATCCATCTTTTCACACTGAGGACAATTAAGGGGACTCAAACACAACTACTAAAAAAGGTTCAAACATTCACTGATGCTCCAGAAGGAAACACAATGCTTTAAGAGCTGGGGGTGAAAACTTTTGAACAGGATGAAGATGTCCAAATATTTATTTTGTTTAAATATCCTTTTTTCCATTTAGTACTGCCCTTCAGAAGCAACAGAAGATACTTGCATGTTTCCCGGAAGACAAATAAAGTACAATTTACCTTGATTTTCAAATTCAGTAAGTTTTCACCCCCAGCTCTTAATGCATTGTGTTTCCTTCTGGAGCATCAGTGAATGTTTGAACCTTTTTTAGTAGTTGTGTTTGAGTCCCTCAATTGACCTCAGTGTGAAAAGATGGATCTCAAAATCCTACAGTCATTGTTGGAGAGGGTTCAAATATGCAAAAGATGGCGCTGGAAAACTGAAGAATGTGCAGGACCTGGAGGATTTTTCTGAAGAACATTGGGCAGTTTAACTGCTCAGGACAAACAAGACAGTCAAGAACAACCATCACAAAACAAAAAAAACAGCCGTGGGTCATCCAGGGAACGACACACAATATTGAGAATGAATGGTTCATAAACTTTTGATCGGGTCATTTTAATAAATTCAGCTATTTTTTTGTCTTGGGACTATGTGAAAACATTTTTTATGTAAAATATCTTATTCAGGACAGTACTAAATAAAAAATAACATGCATTTTGTATGATCTCTCTTATTTAGTTAAAATTATTCCCATTTTTCACAGATTCTGTAAGCCGTTCACATACTTTTTCTTGTCACTGTTTACTGTATTTCTCTTCCTACTGAAAAACTGTATGAAAGGAATAGTGCATGGTTTCTGGATATCATCATATTTGCTTTAAATCTATCTAAACCTTTATGTATGAAGAATAGACAGTTTCTTCTATAGAGACAGGGGAGAGTTTCTAATTAAGTTCTTAGTTGTTTCATTTGAACATCAAATCTGTCTCAAAGGTTTCTTGTAGGAAAAATACAAATAGACACAAATGAGACAATCGTTGAATAAAGTCAGAGAGTTAATTTCTAACCAAACCTTTTAAAGTAACAGGAAAATGAGTATAGAAGACTTCAGCGTCCCGTTTAAAAAAGGGCTTTGTTTTGCTTATCAACATGTTGAGTCATAAATCTCCACAGTGATCTCAAGCCCTGGGGAACAGGCTGTTCTCCGAGCAGATGGTTCTTCAACATGGCTGGACTGGAAGAATACAGCTGCTGATTGTCAGACATGATCGCAGGAGAACAGTGCAAGACCGAATGGAAACCTGTATTGCTCAGAGGTTTATCTTTCATTCGTCAGCAGATTTTGTATGGAGTTATCGGTCGTGGTTGACCCATCAACTTTTTTTCAGATGTTTTTGTCTGGAGTAAAACAGACAAAATACTGAGAAATGTTTGAGAAGTGTTTAAGATCTCTGACTTTTCTATCTAAAACTAACATTTAATGATTACAGACTCTGTTTTGGTGAACAATGACTATATATTTTTGTAATGTACCACCATGCGAATGATATTCCCTAAAAAACAAGTGTCCGAATGAACAAGTGCAATTTTGCATTGACGTTCCCTTAAATTTCTTTGGAGGAGTAAAACTATAGGCACAAAAGAGACTGTAAGTTCAATGGTTAAATGTTCTGCTAAGTTTTCTGGTAATTTTACTGATGATGTCACACCTTTTGGAAGTCTTGTGGCCCTTCCCGCTTGTGGCTCATGGGCCGTGTCTCATCTCCAGCTCTTTGTTTGGCAGAGGAAACAAACTGTGCCTCACATAACCACATGAAACAGTCGACTTATTTGGTCGGCCTTGTCCTGCCCGTTTACAGTCTTACCCAATGTTGTCGCTGTCTGAGGTTTGACCATCGCTCACTGTACGCACACATACTGTACGCTTTAAAAAAAACCACGGAAAGACGGAAAGTATTTATTTTCTCTCTTGGCTCTCGTCTAACAAAACCAGACTTGTTTGCACTCAGTCTGCTTATTAGGTTATGTAAGACTTACTTCCCTTAGAAAGCAGGAGTGATACACACATCACAGCACCTGTGGGCTCTATAATATGATCATAAACCATTACCTTTCATCAGCTTTCACAGGCAATCACAGCCATTCAACTGATACAGAACGACTTCAGATGTGATATTGGTTTTATATAGAGTTTAATCAACAAGAGGTTAATAATACTTATATTTTAGACACAATATTGTTAGTTATTTTGCATAGGTTTGCTTCTCCAACGAAAATAGTAAAAAAAAAAGGTTCCTTAAAGGGGTAGTTCCCCCAAAAATGAAAATTAGCCCATAATTTACTCACCCTCAAGTCATCCTAGGTGTATATGACATTCTTCTTTCAGACGAAAAAAAAGTTATATTACAAAAGTCCAGGCTAATCCAAGCATTAGAATTGGAGTAATAGTGGCTCTGTTTTTGAAGTCCATAAAAAGTGCATCTGTCCGTCAAATAACTGCTCCACGCGGCTCCGGGGGGTTAATAAAGGCCTTCTGAAGCGAATCGACGCATTTGTGTAAGAAAAATATCCATATTTAAAACTTTATCAAGTAAACTTTCGGCCGACCGCCTTCCGTGGAAAAGTGTTGAATGTTGAAAGTGAAACTCAAGATGCGTACATGATGTCATGACGAGCGGACCTGGTCACGCTAGTGTTTCGATCGGCAGGGGAACTTTCAACAATTTTTCCATAAATTGAACAGGGAAGGCGGTCGGCCGAAAGTTTACTTGATAAAGTTCTAAATATGGATATTTTTCATACACAAACGCATCGATTCACTTCAGAAGGCCTTTATTAACCCCAGAGTTATTTGATTGGGCAGATGCATTTTTTATGGACTTCAAAAACCGAGCAACTATTACTGCAATTCTAATGCTTGGATTAGCCTGGAATTTTGTAATATAACTCCGATTTTATTCGTCAGAAAGAAGAATGTCATATACACCTAGGATGACTTGAGGGTGAGTAAATTATGGGCTAATTTTCATTTTTGGGTAAACTATCCCTTTAAAGGTGCACTATGTAACTTTTCCGTTTGCTAGAGGTCGCCTGTTCAAAACAAAGCGTAGCTTGATGACGCCAAGTTTGAGCGCAGAATCTTGGGACATGTGGTTTTCACCTCACAGCCAGTGGAAAAGAATCGGGATAAGACATTAATAATGCAATTATTAACGTTACTGTAGTATGAAGCAGAGTAGGCCCGAGTGTTGTGGAAGCTGAGCAAGGCCGCTGGAGCGATTGTTAATAAGATGAACACAACACATGCCTCGCGAGCAGCGCCACTTTTATTATGCCACAGTCGCCGGCGCCACTTTTCCGGGATAGTTCACCTGAAAATTAAATGTATTCCATGATTTACTCACCCTTAAGCATAGATGTATATGTCTTATTTCAGACAAACACAATCAGAGTTATTTAAAAATATCCTGGCTCTTCCAAGCTTTATAATGGCAGTGAATGGTAAATGAGATTTTGGATCCCGATCACACGAAAATGCGTATAAATAATAAGAGTGTGCAATGTCATGGAATGTATTTTGGCATGCATATGGTACGCAGATTTTCGCGTACATATGATACGCACTTTATGGCGTATTATACGCACAAACTCCCCACCCCCATCCTACTCAAAAGTGTGTTCTGGATTTTGATGGCCAAAAAAGCACATCCATCCATTCTAAACGTACTCAATGGCTCCGGGGGTTTGATAAAGGCCTTCTGAAGTGAAGCGATTCGCTTTTGTAAGAAAAAATCCTCATTTAAATTCTTATACGCTAAAATATCTAGCTTCCGGCAAACGACCGTACACAAGTAGACTTGCAGCAAAAGAGTAACTTGTGATGTAGGATGTAGGAGCAGCGTAAGCTTTGACACCTCTCACGGTTCAAACAAATAGGTCTGGGCAACAAACTCAAGCTCCTCTTCTCTCATAGCCAAATCCTCTGAAATTTTTTCGTTTTAGACTTCTAATTCATGACTGGTGTTTTGTTGTGCTCTATCCTCCTATTGTCAAAGCGCCATGCGTAGAGTCACAAGTTACTATTTTAGCTCAAGTCGACTTGCTTATATGGTCGTCAACTGGAAGATGGTTATTTTAGGCTGGAAAGATTTAAAAAAAAATTAAAAAAATTTTTTTTTTACAAAAACGCAGACCCGTGTGGAGTATGTCTATGATGGATGGATATGCTTTTTTGAGCTTCAAAAAACTAATTTACCATTCACTGCCATTATAAAGCATTGAAGAGCCAGGGCATTTTTTTATATTACTCCGATTGTGTTTCTCTGAAAAAAGAAAGCCATATACACCTAGGATGGCTTGAGGGTGAGTAAATTGTGGGATAATTTTAATTTTGGGGTGAACTATCCCTTTAACTAAATGAATGATTTAATGAGTCTCATAAAGACAGTTTTGTTTATGAATGAATTAGTGTTTTTGAACAAATTGTTTGAATGAATGGTTTAATGTCTCGCCAAAGCTCAGTTCCTGAGAGAATGAGTGTTTATAAATGATTCAATGGCACTCATAAAGACAGTCATTCCTTACTTTCCTTTAAATAAATAATTTAATGAATGATTTATGACTCACTCATAAAGACACTTACAGAAAGAGTCACTGAAATATATTGTGTTATGTTCTATATATAAATATATGTTTTGTTATTGTTTTTTACAGTATTTTAAACATTAACTTGACCTAATTTCTTACTTTTCTTTCTTCTTACTTTTCTTGCATTGCACTAATGGCTTCCATAAAGATTCCATTAGTTAGACAAAAAGATGGTAAACGATTGGAAAATTCACTAAAAGGTACACAAAATGTACACACAAATATATTTATAATTGTACGAACAAGCAGGAACAAATCTGCCAGAAGGTTACAGTGGGAAATGATTACAATATTTACTATTAATACATGCAACCTTATATTTCTATAACATTTATCATGAGTGAGTTCTCTAAAACACAGTTTTATGAAGATATTGCCTGTAAAAAACCATTAAGCACCCACGTATGGAAAATTTCTGGCAATATACACATGCAAAATGCCAAACAAGTCCCTGCAGTAATTCCCTCCCAAAACAGGAGCGCTGGTTGCTGGGAAATACCTTAATTAGCACCGGGTCTACGCCTCCGACAGACAGACGGAGTCTGAGTCATGTGGAGGAGAACAAAAATGACTCGGCTCTAATCGAGAGAAAGTTTCACTCCAACGTTAGAGTCCAACAAAAGCCAGGCTGCTGACTGCTGTTTGCATTTCACTTTTTTTTGTCCTTCTGGAGTTCCTGTGTTAAAAGGAGAGTCCAGGGTGCGGTTAATGACTGGC
Organism: Gobio gobio; assembly: GCF_949357685.1. NCBI lineage: Eukaryota > Metazoa > Chordata > Actinopteri > Cypriniformes > Gobionidae > Gobio > Gobio gobio. The sequence continues at coordinate 9,439,965 of NC_137099.1, read as the reverse complement.
TTCGTTTTGGAAGTGTGCGAGTGCTCTGCATCGGAACGTTTCAATTCCTAAAATACTGTTATGAATCTATAGTGAAATCTTGAACCCAACTGAACGTGGCAAACAGGCCCATGTTAAATACTGTGTCCTGTGTCAAGCTTTGTTTTCAACATGCCGGTGGCTCTCATAAGATGCTGTTATCACTCAATGCAAATATGCACTGCAACAAAAGCCTACTAACTTTGCAACTCCAAGACATTCGCTGGACTCAGTGTGACCTTTTAGAGTATAATGGGAAAATGGCACTGGAATGTGCATTTGACGTTCTGCAAAAACTAGTTTGGCACCAGGGAACAAGAGTATTTGACTCTAGGTTCAGTTCGAGTATTTATTGTAATACAATTTTTGGACATGTACCATGGCAACATCATGGTTTTTGGACATATACCACGGAGTACCATCTAAATACATGTATATAGTCATATATCGTCAAAGGATCTGCTTACACCTGGTATTAAGATGCGTTTTGGTTGATCGGATCACAAGTGGACGATGCTTAACACAGGTGTAAACGGGGTCTAAAACGTTTTGCATTAGTAGTGTAAGCACTCTTGTGTTCGAACAGGCAAAAAGCACCGCCTACTGACCTAACGCTTAAACATTATGGGAAGCGTGCTAGCCAGACAGGATTGAAACTTTATCGGCTTAAAGATCCAAGTTTGGTTTGAAGACGAAAACTGCACCAAGCACAATGTTCTCTCACCATTCCTCGGCTGGTCGTGCGGCTGTCAGAGCAGAAACGAAAGCTGATGCTCTCTCACTGTTTTTTTCGTCATCTTTGGTGCATTCATATGTAGATTGCGCGAGCTTATTTCGTCCATTGGATCGAAAAATCGGATAAAAACATATTTACCCTCCCATAGACCCTCCCCTCGAAGAAGTCAGGACAGAAGTGGTCGAAAGTGGACAAAAGAGACTATTTCACAATCGAAATAGCAATAATTATGATAATTCTGATCAAATAAATTCCGATCAAATGCTGACAGACTGCTCCATTTTATTAAAGAAATGTTTATTAGGACAAGACTTGCAAATGTTTTGTCTTCATTTGTAATGAATTTTAGAGAATGGCCCAGGTGCAATACAACTTCTGTAAAAGTCAGTGGGAAAAAAAGTCTCTAGTTTGTTTAACTAAATAAATAAATATTGTGTTTACAGTAATGGACTTACAGTGGAACTATATGGAGAGAGGAATTGCATTAAAATAAATGTTACACAAATTTCACCCCTGTCAAGCATACAATATAAACTACAAGATTTTTTGGAAACCGCCATACAGCCTAGTCTGGCTCCGCCCTCCTACGTACTTCTGCTCAATTTTCATTTTCCTTCAGTACTGCGGTATATTCTTAGGTTTTCAACAATTTTTTACCGGTCCAAACAGCGAACAGAGGGAGTGGCTGAGAACGATGACGTTGATGTCGTGCTATAGTTTGAGTTGTAGTTCAGTAATGGCGGCGGAGAAAGATGCGAGCGAAGCCATTCGGTCCGTTGTGGCACCGCGGCCAAATATCCAGAAGTTAAAGGGTTAGTTCATCCAAAAATGAAAATGATGTCATTAATTACTCACCCTCATGTCGTTCGACACCCGTAAGACCTCGGTTCATATTCGGAACACAAATGAAGATATTTTTGTTGAAAGCTGATGGCTGAGAAAGGCTTCAGATAGGCCTCCATTGGCATTCAGTACATTTACACTCCCAAAACCCAGAAAAGGCACTTAAAACGTCGTTACAAAGTCCATCTCACCACAGTGACTCTACAATAATTTTACGATGTGACGACAATAGTTTTTGTGCGCCAAAAAAAATCTAAATAACACCTTTATCCAACTTGTTCTTGTCTTCCGTGTGTGCCTCCACGACGCATGCGCGAGAATATGACGTAGCGCCGGCGTTCGGGAATCCATGAAATGCACACTTTAACCACATTTTGAGAACTATGCCGAGACCTAAAGCACGATCAATGTAGAATCCAACAGCTTAGACACCCGCGTCTTCCTCTGCTTGTAAACAAATCGCTTCTGGGTCATATGTCCGAACGCCGGATCTGCGTCATATTCTCGCGCATGCGTCGTGGAGGCACACACGGAAGACAAGAACAAGTTGGATAAAGGTGTTATTTTGATTTTTTTTGCGCAGAAAAACTATTGTCGTCGCATCGTAAAGTTATTGTAGAGTCACTGTGGTGAGATGGACTTTGTAACAACGTTTTAAGTGCCTTTTATGGGTTTTGGGAGTGTAAATGTACTGAATGCCAATGGAGGCCTATCTGAAGCCTTTCTCAGCCATCAGCTTTCAACAAAAATATCTTCATTTGTGTTCCGAAGATGAACGGAGGTCTTACGGGTGTCGAACGACATGAGGGTGAGTAATTAATGACATCATTTTAATTTTGGGGTGAACTAACCCTTTAAAGCCTTTCCAGCTCGCTCCATTAGTGGTGAAGGAGTTGGCTGAAGCCCTATTCGGACGGTGATTGTTTCTCTTGGGGTCGGAAGGTATTGTCATCATTTACTGGGGCTAGTCAGTGATTTTATTGCCGTCCGTCTCCCACCACCCACGTAAAAATCCCTGGCCGAATTACAAACACCAAGGTCGTGTGGTAATTTAATTGCAGTCTGAATCCACATCTCTGAGTTTTCAAGAATATGTCACTTCAAAATTCACTGTTTATATCCTTTTTGACCACTGCAGAGCACCGTGCGGTTGCACTTCACTGGGAGCCTCTGGAGCCCATCAAAGTGCTTTGAAACTGCATTGATTTGGACCTTCAGCATTTTGGTTGCAACTGAAAAGCATTATATGATGAAAAACCCTGTGTGTGACTTGTGACTTTGAAGAGTTTCAGAGAGCCACTGAACCCTGGAGGAAGGAGTTTTATGCAGGGAGACTGTCCTCAGGTTGCTGTGCTGTAAATACTTCCTCGATTAGATGAAGCACAGCCTAGCATGTGTTTGGTACAGATTGTTTCTTGTTTTTGGCTAGAAGAGATTCGGATGTCTAAACCACATTTTGTGTGGTCTGTAAGTTAATATTTGCTTCTTTCAAATTAGGCTTGTATGAAGACTGGCTGTTTATCAGAGAAACAAGGTTGACTTCAGGGAGCAAGTGTTTCATGTGCACTGAAGTCCTCAATGCTCTCAAAATGAATTTTGTTCTCCAGATACACACTGAAGTTTTTTAGGATTAAGCATTAAACAAGCTGATGATCTCATCTGTAGATAGTCTGGAAGCCGAAATACTAGGGCGTCAACAACACAAAGTGTACAGCTGTTGGGTTACGTCACCGACTGATAGAAATTACATCTGAAACAAATTGTCCTGAAGATAAATGATGAAAAGCTGAGCTTACTCGGCTGTAAACAATCTCCTCGGCTCTTTTGGTTTGGCCTACTGAATCAAATTAATTTCCAGTTAATGAGGTAAGATTTCTGGGTAATCATAATCTTTCTGAATGTAACCATTAAGATTAGCAGCCCTTACTGTATATGATTTATTTTGCAACATTTATGCTTATAATGTGTTTTTGTGATTGGGCATAACAATCAACTTGACTAGAACATTGCTTTAGATGACAAGCACTAATACAGCTTTAAACAGAGGATATGATAAAGCAAATACAAAGCAGGAAAGATTTTTTGGCAGAGTGTTTATTAACTTGCCTTTGGTTGGATGTGATGACTCAGGACATTTTTTCTCTTGGCTAGCAGAGAAAACACAGACAGCCTTGCCCATTTTAGGCATGCCTCTTTCACCCCAACCTGTGTGTGTCTGTACATTTGGAGAACAGAGAACGCTATTAGTACCAGTGGATGGTCGGGTCATACTATCATCACTCTCTAAATCAACATCACATGGGCATGAAACTGTGGCCTGGTCTGGGCAAAATGACCTGGATGTTGCCAAATAAAGAGACCACAGTCATCAGGAAGGATAGCAAGAGTAGACGGTGTTAACTAACAAAGAATTGTCTGGCGGGTAGGTTTTCACCATTTATGATAGGCCTACTTACTTCTCGGACTGTCATCCAGAAGCTATGATGAAATTTAAGTTGTGTATAACACATTAAAATGAGGGCGTATGAAGAACTATTTGAAAAATGTGTGTGGGGGACTTGAATGCATGAATCTACAACATGAGGGGACAAACTTAGACCTTTCTAAAATGTATAATGGTTGTTACGCCCCTGAAAATGATTATTTTTAAATATTGTTAATTACTGTGTCTATATATATTACAATACAGTAGCCTGAAAAGTATTTAGACACATGAACCACACGCACAACTGAAAGCTATTGCATTAGACACACAAAAAAATCAAACCAACTGGCATTTGCAGACAAATGATGCTTCTCTCTAACTTTCTGAGCCATTTTTGCAATGACTTTTAGTTCTCATAGTGATAGTGGATGTACAGAATGAAGTCCGTTCTCCATCCCCCTCATTAACTATGTTCATGCATTTCACAACCACAAAGTATTCAACATTTTTGGGTATATCAACAGATTCTGTTGTATAATCATTTAGCACCTAAAAACTATATTTTTGTGTTATGGCAAAAGTGTTTTTGCTAATGTTCTTTAAATTAAATGCTGTTTCATTGGATGTTTTGGAATGACATCCAGACATTAAAGGCGCCTTTTACACAACGCCATTTTCAAGTAAAAATGTTTTATGCCGTTCAATTTACACGACAACAGTGTTTTGGGTCCCTGAAAACACAAACTTTTGAAAACGGGGTTCAAAGTGCAAGTTTTTTTTTAAACAATGCCATTATCGTCTCTGTGTAAATTAAAACACGTGAATCTGTGAAAACGGCATATTAGCCTAGCTCCGCCCTCCTATGTACTTCCGCTCAATTTTCATTTTCCTTCTGGGACTGCGGTATATTCTTAGGTTTTCTCCGAACACATTTTTACCGGTCCAATCAGCAAACAGAGGGAGTGCCTAAGAACGATGAGTTGTAGTTCAGTAATGTCGGTGGAGAAAGATGCGAGTGATGCCATTCGGTCAGTTGTGGCACCGCTGCCGAATATCCAGAAGTTAAAGCGGGAGCAAGAACAATCTTTGCTGAGTTTTGTTGGTGGCCATGATGTTGTGGCCCTCCTCCCCACAGGGGTCGGGAAAAATTTGATTTTCCAGCTCGCTCCGTTACTGGTGAAGGAGTTGGCTGAAGCCCTATTTGGATGGTATTGTTCCTCGTGGGGTCGGAAGGTATTGTCATCATTTACAGTCAGTGATTTTATTGCCGTCGGCCTCCACCACCCGTGTAATAATCCCCTGCCGAATTAACTACTGTTTTAGACAAACACCAAGGTCGTGTGGTAACTGAATTCCTGTCCGAATCCACAATCCATGTCCATGCGGTTGCACTTCGCTGTGATTTGGATGCATTTCTAGACTTGTATTTCTTTAAATGCTGGCAAGTATTTACAAGAGCAATATTTCATCACCGCTCAAAAAATAAAAAGATGAAAAGCACGTAAACATTTGAATTGGGCCATTATTTACGGCAGCATTTATTCTTATCATACCAAGCATATGACATTATTTACAGTGTACAATCATGTTATGGACCACGTGAGCAGAGCGTTTCTGATCACAAAACTCTCCCCTACACAGTGAATAAATCACAATCCGCACAAGTTTTAGGTTTTATCACTGAGGTGGTGTGCACAATCTGCACAGTTATTTTTACGGACTTCCATGTGAGAAACAGAGGCGAACGGCGCATGACATACGTCATGACCAAACGTTAGCGATTGGTTATGGCAGATCCAGAGTGGCTCTGGGCAGATCCAATAGTTTTAAACTTCAGCAGAGCACCCGCCTTCAAGGAAATAAACGCTTGTCAATGGACAGTGGCCAGACTCTCTGTACAAATGAAATGTACGAGAGTCTTGTAAGACCAGGCTAGGAGCATATACAGTAGAGTTTCTTTACAAAGTGACATTGCTAACTACTGGCCTGGAATGAATAATACAGCGTTTTAATCGTTTCCGTGGATCAGTGTGAACAGGGATCATTTTTACAATTGTGTTGTCTATAGGCGAAAAATGCAAAGGAAAAACGTTTCTGTTTTTAGTACATCATTGTCATGTAAATGTACCCTTAGGCTGGCCACACAGATTTTAAGCAAACAATCTGGGGAGGTGTGGTCCAATTCGAGGCTTCTTGCAAACCAACTTTTTGTCCAAAAAAAAATCCTCAATTGTGTGGTGTCATTACGATTATTTTACTGCTCCCGATCACGTCGGAGCCTGCACAATCCCAAATAGTAAATATCAAACATGTTATATATTTCCGACTCTTGATCGGGCTGCCTCTGACGTGATACCCGAGATAGCCAATGAGAGTGAGCAAGCTTGACCAATCGCATGTTGTGGGCTTCTATAGCTGAAACTTGGCAGCCACAAACATGCCACGAAAGTGTAGTATTGAGAGAGACGATCACCCATATTCCCATAAAACAAAACTCACTTCAGGAGAACGAGCTGACGACATCAATCATCCTCCATTTGTTTTTCTTCTCAAGTCACATTTGATCTCGCAAGTCTCCGTGAGATCTCGTCTAACTGTAAAAATGTTACTACAATCGACAGGTGTGTGGTCTCGGGGTCCAGATGAATCTTTTAGTGTGTGCATTCGGAGGATTATAACCGATTGATGGTTAGTGATTTTAACCGATTTTTGAGATTTTAAAATCTTCTAGTGTGTCCCAGGCCTATGTGGTTTAAGTGTCCAAATATCTTTTTTGGTCATTGTATAGTGCTGAATACGTCGCACACACAACATTTTATTATTAACCCTTTCACACACAGAGGTAACAACATTGGACAGCTATTCAAAAAGCATTTTCTTGCGTATACATGGGTTTTGATGGCATAGTTTCACATCAAAAGCAAAAAACAAATGTGATGTCCACACACTGATATAACTGCTCCAGTTCATTGCATCTTTCAACCAACATTTCTTCGCCAAGCACCTGTTGGTCGAAACATTGCAAAAAATTGGAGCAGTTATATCAGTGTGCGGACATCACATTTGTTTTTTGCTTTAGGTTTTTCTTTTGTCCTGCATCAGACCCTGTTTGGGTTTGAGGATGTGCACACCTTCTTTGTATTTTTGACGTATAGTTGCACATCAACCACTACAGTGGACTTTGGTGCATCATCCTATACACTGCCACCAAGTGGCAAGCCGTTGTATGTGGATTTTTTTTTTTTACTCCAAACCAAGATGTCCGACAGCCAGTCAGAAATGACAAGATGTTCCAGAATATCAATCCATTCCTTCTATCCTAGAAGTCATATCACTGTTAAATTTGCCAAGTATTGATTTTAGATTGGGAGGAAATTCAAATTAATCATCTTTCCACTAAATTGGATAAAATGCATCACTGCCTATATTTCAGCTACAATTCATACCGTGACTCTTGTTCTTGAATACTTCATATTCAAAATACTTAATCTGCAGTAACTTTTTTGGCTGTAAATAAAAGTAATTGTGTTATTATAAAGTAATTTACAGTTATATCTCATATATTTGCATAAATATCATCAACACATTATAGTCAACAGAAACCTTGTTTTTCAAAGATGTTAAGCAACCATTCCATGTTCCTAATTTTACTAGAGACAGCTGAATCTAGATACAGATGACAAACTTTTATGTGAATGCACAGCGTTTGACGTCAGCAACAAAAGATAAGGGAAATGTTTTCTCCTCACGTTTAAAAGATGATAAGCCTATTCATTTTTCTATCCTAACTATGCACAATTATATAGTTGCATTTTATAATTTGCATTTAGATAATCCCTGCTGCATTTTTGATCAACATAACATTTTTGCTAGTGTCTGGTTTTAGGACAGTGTGGTTTGCATTAAGTTTATTTCAGTAGAGAACAAAACTACTGCAGAACCACAGTGTCATTCAGACATTTTAGTGGTCACATGAGATGGAAAAAAGAAACCAGTCAGACACCTTAGCAAACAGCACCTCTCAGGTCTTGTAGAGGCAGCTGTTTCATTACTTCTCTCACCTTGTACCTGCACTCTCTCCGTGTGTGTGTGTGTGTGTGTGTGTGTGTGTGTGTGTGTGTGTGTGTGTGTGTGTGTGTGTGTGTGTGTGTGTGTGTGTGTGTGTGTGTGTGTGTGTGTGTGTGTGTGTGTGTGTGTGTGTGTGTGTGTGTGTGTGTGTGTGTGTGTGTGTGTGTGTGTGTGTGTGTGTTCAAATCCCACCCTGTCCTGTTTCCACACACTGTTTGGACTTCACCAAGGTGTGCTGGCTGAAATTGTAAGTCTTGCTCAGTCTTCACCTTACAGTGGATATTACATGTTGTAATAATTTACATGACCCCTGACCTCACCCCGGGTCCAATTCATGACTTAAGGGAAAAAAAAAAAAAATTCCTTCACGTTTTTCACATACAGATGAGACAGTTGTCAAAACAATCCCCAAATTTGATCCAAATTATTGCAAATATTATTTGCAAATAGTCCCAAAATTATTATTTTCCAGATAGAACTAGACCTAGAATTTCATTCACAGTTTTGTGTCTTTATGCTTTATAAAAATAAAAATATTGGTCACCCCAATGTTCAAGACATGGTTAAGGCCTTACCAATATCTTACCTGTCAACACATGTATTTCCATACCTCTGCACACCCTGCTCGCGTAGACATCACACATCAGTAGCGCATTTCATGCTATGCAGAGTTAGAAAGACACCTTTTACAGTTCCCCCTAAACCAAAACAACCAGCTTATGCTGCGTTCATGCCATAACTGCTGTCATTTGGAAGAGATGGAAACCCGTGACAACAACTCGTGTTTTGAAGAAGCTTTGGAGACGCTCTGAAGGGAGGGTGGGAGCTCATGCTTTGAAAGCTAATGTGCTATTGCTAGCAGTGCTAAAATTGCCTACCATACCTTTAAGGGCAATGAAACCAGAGGAGCAAGAAAATACTGTTAGGACTTTTAGCACTTTATTAATTTTCACATTTCAATTGAGCACTGGAATAGTACAACAGTACGGCTGAAATACTTTAAATGCAGAACAGTGAATCGCCCTATTTATATACTGTACAATTTTATACCAAAAAATAAATACATTGTGAGTGTCCAAATATAGTTTTCCCCCACAATTTATACTTAGAGATTAAGTAGCATAAGTCTTATTGAGCTTTATAGCAATCAAACCATTATTTCTCTTTATTTTAATGACAATTGTTGATTAATTGAACTGAGTGTTTATTTGTGAACTTTCAGATGACCTGTTCGACCCCGTGAAAGGCTACATTAGGGGTCTGGAGGTCAAGAACGTTGCAGACACTGCTGAGTGATTGAACAACCGTCACCATTCACACACCGTCAACAAACACACACTCATGTCTACCTGAGCAGCAATGCTGAGTCATTGAGTTTCCCAGAGGATAACATGGTCTCGCCACCACCAGGGTTGGCCGTCCGCTCACCATAGAGTGTCCCGGCAAACAGGAACTGGTTCAGTGGAGCGTCATGTTTATGTGGAATCCAGCACGTTGTCAAAGCTCCGTCAGCCCAACATGAGCTGGATGAGGTGAAGTGACATCCTGCGAGATTAATATGGAGAAACCAGAATTCTGTGTGTGAATGTAAAGGTTTTCACATTAAGGTGAGGAGTGAGGAAGAGAGAAAGAATAATTGGCGGGCCGGAAGGAGAAGGGTTAGTCAAGACAAACTTTGGTTTTCAAGAGCAAAAACCTTGAAAAAATAGTTTAAAGTTATATAGGCTTTATATTAACTACACTGTAAAAAAAATTCAGGTCTCCAATTGAAAATGTTCTAGTGAGCGATCACATCTAAATTTTTCAGTGGGCCAAATTGAATTTCTGTGAATTGATGCAATTTAATTAAATTAAAATTCAATTTGGCCAACTGAACATTTTAGATGTGATCACTCACTAGAAAATGTTCAATTGGAGACCTGATTTTTTTTTACAGTGTACCATTCCAAGGTTTGGGGTCGGCAAGATTTTGAAAGAATTATACTCACCATTTTTTTTCTCCAAAAACACAGTAAAACAACAATATTGTGAAATATTATTATAATTTAAAATACCTCTTTTCTATTCAAATATATATCAAAATCTAATTTAAGATTGCAAATCACTGAGTTTTACCATTACCCCAGATTTGGTGCTCAAGAAACATTTCTTCTTATTATCAGTAATAAGAAATTATAAATCTTTTGTAATATTAAAAATGTCTTTATTGCCACTTTTGATAAAGTGATAGCCTAAGAATAAATGTATTAATTAATTTAATTTAAAAATAAAAACTTACTTTTGAATGGTAGTGTAATTTATACGCTTTATGATCTAAATAGCATTGAAGGGATAGTTCACCCAAAAATGAAAATTAGCCCATGATTTACTCACCCTCAAGTCATCCTAGGTGTATATGACATTCTTCTTTCAGACTAATAAAATTTGAGTTATATTAAAAAAAAGTCCTGGCTAATCCAAGCATTATTATAGCAGTAATTGTTGCTCTGTTTTTGAAGTCCATAAAAAATGCATCTGTCCGTCGAATAACGTGCTCTGGGGCTCTTTAATAAAGGCCTTCTGAAGCGAATCGATCTGTTTGTGTAAGAAAAATATCCATATTTAAAACTTTATCAAGTTAAGTTCCAGCCGATCGCCTTTAGTGGAAAAAGTGTTGAAAGTGCCTTCTCGAATTCAAGATGCGTACGTGACGTCATGACGAAGGTACCAGTGCTGCATTCCAGTTCATTTTTATTATGCCCTTCACTTGTTAACTTCCCTCCGTCTCGTTCACTCTAATGTGCGTCATTGCTTACGTTCCATGAGTGCCCTCTATTGGAGGAACATTTGCAATGGCTGAACGGAACGTCCTACGCCCTTGATCACTTCGAATCCACTATGGAGTTGATTTATTATTTATTTTTTTTCCTTTACGAAATTGTTTAATGCAGCAGTCTATATGTATATAGGTGTGTTTGGATTGTTTTAAATGTTGTAAAAAAAATTAATATCATAGAGTTGATTGTGGTGGGGTAAATTAAACGCGATATGCGGTGACGTCACAATCGTGTTGCATTGTGGTATATGAAGCTGCCTGAAGTGTACATATGAAGTAGACTGTCCATATAAACTTCCCTTGTCCACTTCACGAAGTGGAACGCACTTCAAAATGGCGGCGGGGATTCCCCCGAGGGGAAGTGCTTAGGGAAGTTCGCAAGTGTGTGTCTAAAACTAGAGTGGAACGCTGCACTGGTCGCGTTTGTCTTTGATCGGCAGAGGCACTTTCAACACTTTTTCCATCAATTGAATACGGAAGGCGGTCGGCCGAAACTTTATTTTATAAAGTTTTAAATATGGATATTTTTCTTACACAAACGAATCGATTCGCTTCATAAGGCCTTTATTAACACCCCAGAGCCGCGTGGAGCACCATTTTTTATGGACTTCAAAAACAGAACAACTGTTACTGATATTATAATGCTTGGATTTGCCTCTACTTTTTTAAATATAACTCCGATTTTATTCGTCTGAAAGAAGAATGTCATATACACCTAGGATGACTTGAGGGTGAGTAAATCACGGGTTAATTTTCATTTTTGGGTGAACTATCCCTTTAAGTGATAAGTACGGTATATGTGTCTTTTATTTTGAAGTGTTTCCTTGTGTTTCCTGGTGTATCTTCTTTCTTTTTTAAAATCAAAATTAAGTTCATACCTCACATGACTGCATCTTATAACTTCAAGCAGAAGATCATTTATCCCTGCAATGTGAGATTAAGTCATTAAGTTTGACAAAAGTATATCAGTGCACTTGTTTGCCATCTTGGATTTCTAGTCATGCAAGTAAAGATTCTTTCTGCCATCTATTTTAATGGAGAAAGACCATAACTGTTTGTCAAGACGATCTGAGTGAATCAATTTCTCCAATTCCTTTTTGACTGGAAAAAGTCAGAACTGAATAAAATAGACCATTACAATTTATACTGCAAAAAGAGAATCTACAAAAAGACAGATTATCCTGGGCGAATAGAGTGTTTTAGACATATGGAAGAAGTTGTTTTCGGTCTTTACTAATTGCAGTAACATCTGGCATTTGAACAGTAATTTAGCTCAATCTACGTGACTCAATGGTTTCTGGCTAAAGACTGTGTTTGGCTAGAGACTCCATGGAAACATGTCTATTATGTTTAAAAAAAATCTCATACAAACATCCCCTAAAAGGTTTGTCAGTGTCTCGCAGGCTTTATCGCGCTGACCGTAAATGTACTCCCACCTGGTCCTGGCAGGACATAATATGAAAATATCTCAACCAAAATGTATCACTAACGAGAAGCGCTGACATAAAACATTGATATTCATATTGCTTCATATTATGGAACTGAAGGGTCCCAAGTGTAGTTCCCACTGCAGAGACTATAAGGAAGCATTTGAAGGGCGATATACCTGAAATAACTGCACTGCTCTTTGAGTGGCCCATGTCAAGCAATGGGTAGAGTGCAATTTAAATGCATCACTGTCTGCATATTGCATAAAATAAGTCAACTCATTCTTGAATTAGCATACAATTATGACCTTACAATGAAAGAGATGCTATTTAATATTTGAGTTAGTTAACCCCCAAATTAAAGCTCTTTCATAAATTACTCACTCTCACATTGTTCCAAACCCATAAAGCTTTTACCCATAAAAGAGGTACGTCGTTACTTACGGACGTTATTTCATTACCATACTTGAGTGCTCTATGTACTGTATGTTGAGAAAATTGTGCTGCTTCATATTTCTGTGAAAACTGTGATTTGTTCAGGATATTTTGATGTATAGAAAGTTCAAAAGAACAGAATTAAGACTATTTTAAATCTTTTGTAACATAATAAAAGTCTTTATTTTAACGTTTTATACATTGAAAGTATACTATATTATTTTGTTCAAAATTAACAAAATTTAAATGAGTCACTGCAGCATAGTTTCCTTCTTCCAAAACGTGTAACAACGAGCGAGAAAGGTTGACGGAGCAGCTAAATCTCCAACCCATTTTTAAACAAACACTAAACAGAGGAGAGTATGCTGGTAAAAAGAGCTCGTAATAAAACAAGAATCAACATTGGCTTGGCTTTTCAGAGATTGCAAGAACTGAGGGATTTTATATATTGAAAAAGATGCAATTTTTATTACTCAACAGGTGTAGTAAGGTATTTTATTGAATAGATAAATCGCCATATCTAACATAGTTCATTGTAAAGCATTATCTGTTGTGAAGGGTCATTTGATTATGGTTGTTGTATCACTGTGATGAAATTTCTAGTCAGTTTGAGATCATTTCCATATAAACTGGTTAAAACTCTTAAGCCTAGTATAATGTTTTATGATCAGTGGGATACTCTCTTTCTTTATTTTTTTAGTTATGAGAAAGAACCATATTCATCCACACCAAAACAATATTCTTCTGCATAAATACATGCAGTTTTGTTTTTTTAACTGCTAGCTAGAGGGCCAAAAGTTACATAGTGTTCCTTTAATGAGTCCTTGCTGAATAAAACTATTAATTTATTAAAAAATAAATAAAAAAGATCTTACTGACCCCAAACTTTTAATGTTACACTCTCAGAATAAAAAAAATTAAAAAAAGGCAGTCACTGGGGCGGTGCCTTTTCAAAAGGTACACTTTTGTTCCTTTTAGCTTCTAATATGTACATTTAATGTACCAATATGTACCCTTTAGGCACAAAAGTGTACAATTTGAAAAGGTACCACTCCAGCGACAGCTTTTTTTAAAACCTTTTTTCTGAGAGTGTTTGGGCAAATGGACAAAAGAACCTACAACTAAGATGATCATCTATGCAAATGACCATCAGCTCCGTAACTCTTTGACTGTGTATAAAACATGTAAACCCAAGGCTGACCAAAGGGGGCGATAGCACAATAGGGGTGAACTCTTGTGGGAGGAGATATTTCATCATGGAACTGAGAGTTATTGGGTTTGTGCATTGCATTGAGCATTACGTACGTCATACTTTATTACTCGTACTTCTGTTGCCAACAGAAAATGAGACCTGAGCAATTTTCAGATGACTTGGCAAATTCAAATGAGAAATACTAGTTGTTATCTGTAATATGTCATCTGTATATAATTTGGGAATGCTTTAAACTGAGGAATTATTTAACCAAACAGTTAATAACTCTCATAGCAGAAGATAAATTCAAATAATGGTCAACGAGGGATGGTCCATCTCACATTTGACTAAGACTGATTCAGTCACTTTCTGCAGAAAACTTCAAAACTACAATCAGCTACAATCATATTCATGAATTTTCTCTCAGGCAAGGTGAAAGAGTAATTCGAGGGCAAGAGAAGCATGTAGGCCAGCCCTTCTGGGAGTCTTGGAGAATGTCAGCTCATTTATCAGCAAGGTGGTCTGGGATATATCTGTGCCTGTGCACTTACATCACTGTTAATGGTCCCGTTTTTCGTGTTTTTTTTGAAGCTTTGATTGTGTTTACAGTGTGCAATATAACATGTGTTCATGTTTCATGTGTAAAAAAACACAGTATTTTTCACACAATTTACTTATCTGTATACTGCTGTTTTCACTGTCCTCAAAACGGCTTGAGAATTTCCTCGTTCTATGAAGTCCCTCCTTCAGAAATACGTAACGAGTTCTGATTGTGCCAGCGGTTCCCGTGTTGTGATTCGACAGCAGCTTAGGGCACGTTGCCCGGAAAGGTCACGCCTCTTACCATAACGGGGAGATGAACGCGCTCAAAGTACAGCCCCTGAAGGCCAAACAAAGGTGATTTGACTCCGGGATGAAAATAACAGCGTCTGAACGACATGGCGACAAACGCAACTGAACCGAACCGAACCGAACGCAACACTTCCTCTTCTCCACGAGGGAGCAACAAGACCACGCCCCCTTTTTCGTGTATTCTTGTGGGCGGAGGTTAGTCGACAAACTGTTCTACTGACGTAATTAAAGCAGGAA
Source organism: Gobio gobio (assembly GCF_949357685.1). Taxonomy (NCBI): domain Eukaryota; kingdom Metazoa; phylum Chordata; class Actinopteri; order Cypriniformes; family Gobionidae; genus Gobio; species Gobio gobio. The sequence continues at coordinate 9,424,917 of NC_137099.1, read as the reverse complement.
GTACCAGGATGTAGTCCAGACCGGCCGTTCGCTGTAGGCTTTAAAAGGGAACTTCTGTTAAATAAAATATCTCGCTTGGCATTGAACTTTGAGCTTTATAATTTTACAGGTATTATTTATGCTCTAACAGCAACATTACACACTAACTAAAGTTTGAAAAATGGGATCACGAAGAACAGGACCTTTAAGGCCTGTTCACAACAACAATAATAACTATAATGATAACCATAACGATAACCATAGCGTGCACATCAACGAACAAGTTTTGTCGTCTGCCGTTTAAATGCTCAAGCTCTTTAGAGCGGAATGGATTCTGGTTGGCTGTCAATGTTTTTATTGTTCATCAGCTGGGGAAAAAAATATATATATTCTGAAAGTGATTCCAACAATATAATTTTTCTGTGCCGTTATCATTAATGATGTGATGTGGACTCTGCTATTCTTTTATATTTAGAAAGATTTTTAGAACTACATCTTTATCATTATTGTGAACGGGCCTTTATGAATGAAAGTTAACCATGGTAGACACAATATGTGAAGTATCTGGTGTTACTGGTGTTATATTGCTGCACTTCTCATATCTCATATCTGTTTCCAAATAAATTATTTCTGATAAATTATTGCTTTCGTTCTTGTCTTGTATATCCCAGACATCACCATAATGGCTAGTCCACTTTCCAACGTATTCTGAATCACCAACATAGACAAGAAGAGGTCATCTGTCATACTGTTCAAAAGTTTGGGATTGGTAAGATTCAGTTCAGATCAGTAATATTGTGAATATATTATTTTAATATATTTTAAAATGTAATTTATTCCTGTGATGCAAAACTCAATTTCCAGCATCATTACTCCAGTCTTTAGTGTCACATGATCCTTCAGAATCATTCTAATATGATGATTTGCTGCTCAAGAAACATTTCTCATTATTATCAATGTTGAAATAGTTGTGTTGCTTCATATTTCTGTGAAAACCATGATTTGTTCAGGATTATTTGATGAATAGAAAGTTCAAAAGGACAGAATTTAGACTATTTGAAATCTTTTGTAACATAATAAAAGTCTATATTGTAACGTTTTATACATTTAAAGGTATACTATATAACTTTTATCCAGGTAGACACAATATGTGAACTATCTGGTGTTACTGGAACATTCAAAGAACTGATATATAAACCATGTTCAGTGCAACTTTAAATATATGATAACTTTTTAACAACAAATGCAACTAAAAAGAAAGTTTGTCAATACAAACTTTGGTCACACTTTAGATTAGGGTCCAATTCTCACTATTAACAAACTATTAACTATGATGACTTTTCCCTCAATACACTCACAAACAATTAATGCCTATTAAAGGTGCACTATGTAACTTTTCCGTCCACTAGAGATTGCCTGTTCAAAACAAAGGTGTAGTTTGATGACGCCACGTTTGAGCGCAGAATCTTGGGACATGTGGTCTTCACCTCACAGCCGGTGGAAAAGAATCGGGATAGGACTCGGGCAGAAATCATGTTGACTTTTATTATGACACAGTCTCCGGCGGGACTTTTATTATGACACAGTCGCCGGCGCCACTTCCGGTTTTCCGGTTATGAGTATGAGGTAACGCAGCTCTGTTTATCATATTTGATACATCTGAGTGTGTTGAAAATGATGTTAGGACGTTACTCTGTGTGTTCGCTCGGCGGCTGCTATGACACTTGTTCACACTGCAGTGAGAGTAAAGCGTTTCTGCAAAATAAAACCGGAAACCGAGGGGAACACAGATATTGACAGCATCGACAGGCGACTTCATCACACGTCCCGGTTCCTTGGTTAAAATAGCAATTTCTCACGATTTACAAATAGTTGGAAACATTTGGGATATTGTAAGTACTCAACTGAACAAAATATATAACACTGGCCTAGTGGTTTTTGGATATTTTACTCAAAAGATTTTACATAGTGCACCTTTGTTATTAAGGTAGTTGATAATTGTAGGTATTGGGTTAAGGGATGTAGAATATGGTCATGCAGAATACGGCATTAATATGTGTTTTATAAGTACTAATAAACAGCCAATACAGTAATATGTATGCTAATAAACAACTAGTTAATTAAAAGTGAGAATTGGACCCTAAACTAAAGTGTTATAAAATGTTGGCGGTGCCGAACCGAAAGGAAAAACACAGTGAAATTTGAAATTTTATATAAGGTTTGAAGAAAGATACAAATCTGACACTTCTGGAATCAAAAAAGTAAAAGTGGTGAATTAATTTAACCATATTTACACTCCCAGTTTCCAAAGTGCTTTACCTATTTTGGATCTTATGTTTTTCTTTTAGATCCACAACTGAAAACCCCAGACTCTACAGGGTTAGAGTTTGAACTCTATGAGTAGAACATGAATTCTGAAGACGTCTACACATGGAATGAAAGGCAAATTGCTTAGTGAACAAAATATCTTGTTGCACTTGACGAAATAGAGGGCTTGTAAACCTTTGGAGAACGTGGGGCGGCCCTGTCAGTGAAGTCCTGTTTTGCATCAGTTTTGAGGGGAAAAGTTCAGCAAAGTGCTACGGAGTAGATGTACTGCACACACCAATCACACTGACTTTATATTAAACTAACTCTACACAGATCCACTCTCTTATGCAACTATATACTAGAGCAAGGCTTTCTCAATGACATTTTGTTTAAATAGCAAATCCTCTGTTGATTCTTTATCATATACATTAAAAATGCAATAAGATTGCAGTGGAAAAAAACAGCTGGAGGCAAAAACGTGTAGAGGCTGTATATCTGTCTTGATGAGCTCACCTGTCTGTCATCGAGTCACTGCCTGTTATGTCAATTCACTTCTGAATCATGAGGTTTTTGAACTTGTCAAATGGACAACGTGCCTTTGCTCTGTGCCTGCGGTGTTTGTGTGAGTGCTTGTTTGCTTCTGATTCAGACGGTCCCTTACAACACTGCTTTACTGTAACTGGATATGGGGTGTGACAGCTTCATACAGAGAAGACCTTGTGAGTATGTACCATACACTGAAAAACAAAACAAAAAGATGTTGAAACAGTTTTCCCTCAAAAATTGCTTGTAAATTTCACAAAGAAATAACACATTGAATTGAACGTGAAATGTTGAAATGGAAAGACTGAAATAGAATTTTCTTGTGAAGTGTATTCTCCAAAAATCTTTGCTTTATTTACAACTTTAAAAAATCATTTTCCTACAGTGTTTACAGTGTTATGGAAAGGTATTTGTGACCCCTTCTTTTGGAGAACTGACCATTGCAACATTGTAGGGAACCTGAGTAAAGGCAAAATAAATGTTATTCTTTAATATAGTTAATATAAAAACATAGACTCATGTCACCGCTTCATAAATTCTTGATTGTTTTAAGTCCACTTTATACGCACCTGTAGATGCTTTCTATATGCGGTTTAAGTCCTGCTTGTTCTCATGCCTACATTTCGAAATGATTTCTAGTAGTACTTGATTAAGGGGGCCAGGGGCGCCGCTAAGGGGGGGAAAGTTGGGACCATTCTAAGGGCCCGCGCACTTTTGGGGCCCCCAGAGATTGGTTTTATTAGTAGTAACAGTACGAGTAGTAATGTAATAGAAATTATAAATGTATAATCTACCAAAGAGTTACAAATATAACACAATTATGGCTTATTTCTGCATTTCCAGCAAAATCCAGCAAAACACTTCACTCACAAACCACTCAGCTCACGGGTAAAACGACATTTGCTCAAATCCCACTCCGACATGAAATTTCTCGGTATTGTAGGCTACTATACTTGTTGTAGCCATTAAGAAAAGGTATTTAGTTTTATATTTGTTTAAATATTATAATGTTATTTTTTATGTCTATCTATGTTGATTATGAAAAGTGAACAGCATGAGTGAGAAAGGACACATCATAAGATGCGCAATGTCAGGAGACATGGAGTGGGTCAGACATGATTGTTACCACTTCATTAAGTTATGTTTTGTAGAAAGCCTTTCTTTAAAGTAAATTTCGTTTTGTATAAATTGTATCTTAATTTTAATCAATGCTTCATCAGTCAATTGGGGCATTCTGGGTTGAGCGAGCTGAGCTTAATTGGTCAGTATTATTAAATTACAAACAAAGATTTTGGATAGCTAGATTGGTGCGGTAGAGGGCCCAAAATCATATTCTTTCATAGGGCCCAAAATTGCTAGCGGCGCCCCTGAAGGGGGCAATTACTTTTTCACAGGTATAGGTAATTGATGACTTTTTCTATTATAGGCTATAAATTATTTTTTTAGGTTCAATGGGCCTCATTCATGAAACACGAGCAGAACAAATTTGTGTAAATCGCTCGTAAAGCCGCTCTGACGTAAATTTTCGGATTCACAAAAATGTTTGTATGTTCAAAATGTGCGTAAAACATTTGAACGTTTTATGATTTGGGCAAACTGATGACATTGCATTTTGGTGCACAATGTACCATAACAATATTTCAAGAGTTGATTTTTTTTTTTTTTTTACTGTTCAGCGTTGGGTAATGCTCGTCACTGTCACTTTTTACCAGGCCGTCCAATCACAGTGGAGGAGGGGTAGGACAAAAAATACACCGACCAATCGTCCCACTTGTACACCGACTGAACAACAATAATGGAGAAGTTAATACTGCTTTTTACTGCATTTTTTATATTCAGTAATATTCTTCAAAATGATATATTAGTAACACATTATTGCCATGGATATTCTGTATCATAGCAACCAAATAATCTCAGCTGGAAAAACGCTGCCCTTGCAAAGTGCTTTCAAGCGCCACCAGCTGGCTGTTTTCAGAAGAGCACCAGGTGTTTTTTAGCGCGCTAAAAATGCTTTGGCGGACACACGATAATTGAATATTTATTGCTAGGCATGTGGTCAATTAGTCTCTTTAGCATTTATGCAAAAAACTGGAGCCAAACCTGAGAAAGAATTCCAGAAGATTCCACAGCGTTCCTGGTGACCACGTCATTTGCAGTTGTAACCATAGACTGTAAAAAAATATGGACGTAGTGTCCGTGATGTCACCCATAAGATTCTGATCAGCCGTTCTGAAGCGCAAAGTATGGACGAGATGACCATCTTGGCAGCGCGTCACTCCCGGATAACAGAAAATGGGCAAAAAGGCGGGACGTGGGCGGAGCTGAGGTGACGCGATGACTAACAGACAGCAGATAAACGGCTATCCACCTGTCACTCAAAGTGGCCACGCCCTTAATTATGCAGAACTTTAATGCTTTATATAATGTAAACGAATAAGTTATAAAAAAATGTACCCCCCTCACAGTTGTCATGAAGGGCAAAATTAGCCGTATAGACCAAAACCACAATTTGTATCAGGCTGTAAACATGTTTTAATCTGCTGTAAAGTTGGGCATTTTAACATGAGCTCAATTAAATTCTGCTCCCTTCTGGAGCCTGTCCCTAGTGGCCAGTCGATGAATTGCAGTAAATGTCACTTCCGTATTGGCTTCAAGAGAAACTGCGGGAGGTTGCCGCTTGGTTGTAACTCATGGGTGGGGATTATGCTAATTATGAATGAGCGTGCACGCGCGTCCTATTTACGAATGTTTGGAATTCATTAATATACACAACACACGTTTAACTACCGAATACGTGGTATACGAAGCATTTGTGAATGTGAAGGAGAGTTTTCGTCCATTTTACGCGCAAATTACTCAGAATGTTCTCATATATTTACGAAAGTTTCATGAATGAGGCCCAATGTCTATTATTCAATGTGGAAAGCTTTAATTATGTGGAATGCTTAATTCTGATTGGTCAATCAGAATTGCATGAAGTCAAAAAGGTGGAAAATATGTCTACACTGTATACACTATAAAAAGTGATCAGTTTAACTTAAAAAAGTGAGGAAACCAGTTGCCTTAAAATTATTAATAAACTTCATGTGTAATTGAAAAAAATAAGCTTTACAATTCCACATAACTTAATTCTTTCAATTACGCATTAAGTTTATTTACTTAATCATTTTAAGGCAACGGGTTTCCTCACTTTTTTGTTAAGTCAACTGATCACTTTTTTACAGCTCACACTGTAAAAAAAATTCAGGTCTCCAATTGAAAATTTTCTAGTGACTGATCACATCTAACTTTTTCAGTTGGTCAAATTGAATTTCTGTGAATTGATGCAATTTAATTCACAGAAATTCAATTTGGCCAACTAAAAAAATTAGATGTGATCAGTCACTAGAAGATTTTCACAATTTTAAATTTGCATTATTTTCTAATTTAATATAACTTGGTTTTAATTACTAAATTATATTAGCTTACAATTTTAGTGAAAAGCTGAAAAATGTATATGGGTTTATGAATTTCTTGGTTTGTCCTCATTTCCTTTTAGGACAGCAGCACTCAAGCTTTCATGGACTGATTATTATGATTATTACCACAAATCCTTCTGATGTGTTTCACAGATGTGAAAAGAAAAAAGTGTTGGATGACAAAACTGAACAAACTTGCAGCAGTAGACCGCTGGCATTGTGGACAATGAGAGTTTTATAATGAGTCGCATGCCTAGACAAGGACACCACTGGACATCAGTTCCTGTAAATGAACGTGTGTTTGGGCCTCATAGCACTAAATAATGTTTGTAGCCAACAGCTATTTCCCTTTACTCTGTGACTTCCAGGATCACCTAAGCTAGACGAAAACATGCACCAGCAATATCACATATTTTCCACCCATAAAAAAAAAACTCAAGGCATGATGTGTAAGCAGTATGCCCAGAATTGCTCTGCTCTCTTTTCTCTTTATTCAGCAAGGAGAATAAATATCACGCTAAGCAAATAAAAAAACATAAGTGCTGAGTAAAAAGATAGCACATTTGTTACATGTGTTTGCCTATTTTAAAGAGTGCACCAAAGACAAACAGTATGAAATAAAAATACACGTCCACACAAAAAAATAGATAGATAGATAGATGATAGATAGATAGATAGATAGATAGATAGATAGATAGATAGATAGATAGATAGATAGATAGATAGATAGATAGATTGATAGATAGATAGATAGATAGATAGATAGATAGATAGATAGATAGATAGATAGATAGATAGATAGATAGATAGATAGATAGATAGATAGATAGATAGATAGATAGATAGATAGATAGATAGATAGATAGATAGATAGATAGATAGATAGATAGGCAGGCAGACAGACAGACAGACAGACAGACAGACAGACAGACAGACAGACGGATTGATATTTAGATACATAGACAGAGACAGACAGACAGACAGACAGACAGACAGACTGATAGATAGACAGACAGACAGACAGACAGACTGATAGATAGATAGACAGACAGACAGACAGACAGACAGACAGACAGACAGACAGACAGACAGACAGACAGACAGACAGACAGACAGACAGACAGACAGACAGATAGATAGATAGATAGATAGATAGATAGATAGATAGATAGATAGATAGATAGATAGATAGATAGATAGATAGATAGATAGATAGATAGATAGATAGATAGATAGATAGATAGATAGATAGATAGATAGATAGATAGATAGATAGATAGATAGATAGATAGATAGATTGTGAACGCTAGGTGACAGTTACCTGCGGGTTTATGAATGCGCAGGTGATGCTTGTGTTGTGCCAGATTTCCCGACACTGACGCACGCAGACTGGAGAGGGTGAGAGATCCCTCCCCTCAAGCCCCCAAACTCTCTCTCTCTCTCTCTCTCTCTCTCTCTCTCTCTCTCTCTCTCTCTCTCTCTCTCTCTCTCTCTCTCTCTCCACACTGGGCTGGATAAAATCCCCCTTTAAAAGAGCACTCGTCCCACATCAGCTTGACGGCGGAGGTTCAGTACAGTCAGGGGAAGGCAGCTGACATTGACACACATACACACAAAATTGTTCTCCGCAACGGGTGGAAATGACCCGTCTCCCAGTAAAGAAGCTTCTGCTCCTGCTGTGCATCGGGGGATCTGTCCACTGTATGCCAAAATCAGCAGGGAAAAGTAAAAGGCAAACGCAGGAACAAATCAGTCTGGACCCGGTCTACGAGGAAGCCAGGAGTTTAGCAATCCATGAAAGTAAGTTCATCAGCGTATTTCTTTGATTTTGAATGGGGAAAAACATCTTCAAAAATATAGACAATCTAACAAAGATTTCCAGGGCAAATCAGACCACTGTACATGAAAAAAGAGTTGACTACATAGGTGTTTTTATATAGGAATATATGCTGATTTTGTCTTTTTAACTTTAGATGGCTGCAACGACAACGGTCGGTTTTATAGGATGAACGATGAGTGGGAGCGCCCGTACATGGAAAGCACTCTCGTCTGCACTTGTCAGGGGGCTTCAGGGGTCAAGTGTAAATCCAAACCAGCAGGTGACCGTTTTCATATTTCACACTATTTAGTTGAGACATTAAGGTTATTATAATAATTTTTTTTACCTATGCTTTTCTGCAAGTGCGCAATACTGCGCAATTACGCACATACCTAGGTATATGCGCGTTTAACGAGTTGTTTGGTTATTTTCTGTGTTTAATACGTATCTAAATGTGTAGTATGATGTAAACTGATGTACATATATGATCATGTTTGCCACCTGTAGCCGAGGAGATGTGCTATGACAAATTCAATGCACGCTCCTACCGAGTTGGAGAGACCTACGAGCGACCGAAGGATAGCATGATATGGGACTGTACCTGCATTGGGTCCGGCAAAGGCAAAATTAGCTGCACCATCGCAAGTAAGTCCATGACAAAAAAGTATGAATTGTACATAAAAAAATGCTCACATTAAGTGTTTTTTTGGTTGCACTTTATTTTACAAAACGTGTACTTACCTAAGAAAGTACGAGGCCTATGCAATATAAGGTATCTACATGGGTTAAGGGTAGGTTCAGGGTTAGTTTTACCCAGTTATTGTAATTACAGTAAGTACATAGTATGTACATGGGGAACAGGACTGTAAAATAAAGTGCTACCGTTTCTTTTGTCTTATTACTCAACTGATAATGTTTTTTGTGTGTACAGATCGTTGCCATGAGGGAGGTAGTTCATACAGAATCGGGGACACCTGGACACGACCCCACGACACTGGAGACTACATGCTTGAATGTGTGTGCCTTGGCAATGGAAAGGGAGAGTGGACCTGTAAACCCGTTGGTGAGAAAGTGTTTATTGACTAATAGGAATTCATGTAATTCTGGGTACATATTCAAGTTGTTTGCAACTTTCATTTAATTTCATATATGACCTGTGGATTTAGTTATTATTTGTTTGTTAGTTGGTTTGTTTATTTGTTGCTTGGTTGACACAGTATACAGATGAAACTGCATGTGTCTCTTTTTGGAAATTTGGCATGCTAGCATGCCACACCCGAGTGGTAAGAACAAGATGCTAAATTGACTGTATCTTCACAGCGGAGCGTTGCTATGATGACTCAGTGGGAACTTCATATGTGGTTGGTCAGACATGGCAGAAACCCTATCAAGGCTGGATGATAGTGGACTGTACCTGTTTGGGGGAGGGCAACGGGCGCATCACCTGCACCTCCAGAAGTAAGAGATGTCTTCAACATCATGACATTTTCTAAAAACACCTCTTTGTTGTGTTTGTTGTTCGGTAGACACCTACTTGTTACTAAGGTCCTGTTTTTTTTCCCTAAAGCACTCAATTTCCCCATGTCTCCTTTCATGACTTTGTAGTTATTTACACGGCACACCCTTATTACATAATTACCAATGAGATCTGCAAGCTTCCTGTAGCTGGATGGGATTATGCACATGGAAAATTACAGTGTGCCCTTTGTGGGGCTGTTGAAGTTGAAGTCATGCAGTGAAAGGAAGTGGTGTGGGTGAAGAAACACTATTAAGATTTTGGCTTCCTTCACCTGTTCTGCTTGGAAAGTGTCGGAAAACACTTCACCATGGGTCATAAATAAAGACAACCCACTGTAGTGTGATGGAAGTGTTTCCTAAACAAGCTTGAGTCAAGCATGACCATCAGAAGAGAAGGGGTTAGATGAATGGATGTTTCCATGTTTGTTATGTCCCTCATCCCCTTGACTACATGTTTGGCATTGTTTCATTGTCTTTTCCAGACCGCTGTAATGACCAGGACACCAGAACCTCATACCGTATTGGTGAGACCTGGACCAAAACCGACTCCAATGGAAACACTCTGCAGTGTCTTTGCACAGGCAACGGTCGTGGAGAATGGAAGTGTGACAGACATGCTGCCTCCCATGCAACACATGCCATTGGTAAGTGTAAAATCTGCTGTTTGATAGTAATGAATGGATTTAAAAGACTTGGAAGTGTAATTGCATAATTTAATTACAATTCTCCACGCTTTTGTGACTTAATGTTCACATGATGACAGACTGTCAATTAAAGGTGCAACATTTGTTAAGCTCTAGACCAAATTTGCATTAGGTGATATGTATTATAAGTGTGTAGCAAACCAAATGTTCATTACATACTGTTGTAACAAATGGGACCAAATGGGAATTCCAAGGATTGAAGCATGGTACAAAACCAAAACTAGATCTTAGAGCACAAAGTTCCCAAATTCACAAAAATAGGCCATTATGACTGAAAATTAGGATAAATGCCTCTATACGACATCAAAAGGAAATCTTTCGGGATTTTATTAAAGTTCCTAACGTGATTTCCATTAATAGGAAACAAGCAGCAAAACACTATTCCAATGCAATACAAATAAAGGTCTGATCAAGATTACACAATGTCCAGTAGGACAATCAAGTAAGAACCAGAACGTTCTGTAGGAATTTCAGTAGGATAATAGAATCATACTTCTCATTATCCCAATGGGACTGATCCGAAATTTCATGAAAAATTTAAACCCTTTAGAAATGTTTTTCCCACAAGGCTTTTATTTGTCATAAGCTTCAACAGCTTGTCTCTGTTGTCTTTGTGACTAGGTTCTGGCTCTTCCGTGACTCATAAAGTTACAACAGTGATGAACCAAGTCAACGTCCTGCCTGATCTTCTTGAGGAGGGTAACTGTAAAACCGATGCAGGTGTGTCCTATTTCAATGGCATGAGCTGGATCAGAACTCAGGGCAGCAAGGAGATGCTGTGCACTTGTGTTGGAGGAGGAATCAGCTGCGAGGAGCAAGGTGAAATTTAAATTCAGGGATCCAGGGGTATTTTATACACTATCCAGTAGAGTTGTCAAAAGTGAGCGTGTGAACACAACGGCCAATCAGAGACATATATGTTGAGCACGTGAATACAATGGCCAATCAGAGGTGTTTAAGAATCCGTTCAACAGCGCTCAAAATGCTAGAGGGAAATGCTGGTACTGTCACATTTTTTTAATTAAATACCAAGTCGGTACTTTTGACAACTCTACCATCCAGTGTGTTGTCCAGGTCTAAGAATCTTTATGTGCATGTTTACTTTATGAGTCCTTTCGTCCTTTCAACTAGTCCTTTCCCACCCATTTCTTGTCCTCTTTCTACTTTTCCTGTGGATAAAATGGCAAAAAAGTTTTACACTGTAAAATGTTTTGCTGCAGTTAGTTATCACAACTTAAAATTCAGCATCAGAATAAGTAATATTATGTTGTTTCAACTTAAAGTAAGTGTTTGTGCTTGACTTAAAATGATAAGTTTAGTTAAGTTTAGTTGTTTAGTTAAGTTGGATATTTAAGTTATCTCAACAAATTTAAAGTTGCAGCAACTTTAATTCAGAGATATCTTAAATATCTAAACTAAAGTTAACTAAACTTAAAAATTTCATTCAAGCACAAACACTTTTAAGTTGAAACAACACATTATTACTTATTTCTAATGTTAAAATTTAAGTTGTGATAACTAATCACAGCAATATTTTTTCAGTGTACCAGTTCGTACCTTCCTGGGAATTGAACCCATGACCTTGGCATTGCTAGCGCTATGCTCTACTGTTTGAGCTATAGGACCTAAAACAAACAAAGGCCTAAAACAAACTGGGTTTTGGCCAACCCATTGACCCTCATTCTGCACCTATTGACACATTCTGATTATCTCCCAAAAAGTTGGGGGATGAGTATAGAATTTTCTTTAAATATTGGCGGGCATGAACCCACATTTCTAATGATTGAAACACCCCTGGTGCCATTAATAATGTTGTCCTCTCTTTGATTTACGCAGATGGACAGTCCCAGGTTTATGGTGGCAAGTCTGGTGGGCAGCCATGTGTGTTCCCCTTTGTTTTTAGTGGGAACACCCACTACTCCTGCATTTCTGAGGGCCAAAGCGATGGGCAACTATGGTGCAGTACCACCTCTGACTACGACAGCGATCGCTTGTACTCATTCTGTACCGGAAAGAACCGTAAGTGCATCTCAGAGCCTCTTTCTTTAGGTTACCTGCATAGACCAACTTGTGCATATTTGGTTTGGACTTGCCCAGCCACATTTCATGGTCTTTCTAGTAAAGCTGGTTGACCAAAGAGTTACAGATAAAACATGGTGGCCTGGTCTTTTCACTTGTAAAGTAATAGGTCAAGATTTCACTCTTTTTCCTTTCTTTGGTCTTTCAGAGCGTGTGTCGACCCGTGGAGGAAACTCAAATGGTGCTGTGTGCCAGTTCCCCTTCAAGTATAATGGACGCAACTACACCGACTGCACATCTGAAGGCCGTCCTGATGGGATGAAGTGGTGTGGGACCACTACAGACTTTGATGGAGATCGTAAATACGGATTCTGTCCCATGGCTGGTGAGAATGTTTAATTGATGATTTAGATCATCTTTTTCCTTTATGAAGTTGTTAACTCTTTACCCGCTAGCGTTTTTTTTTTTTAAGTTGCCAGCCACCGTCAGCATCTTTGATCATTTTCACAAAAATGTTATGGCCCCCAGAATATGTGAATATGTTGTGAATATCTGAACATGCAATATATCAAAAGAAATAAACATAAAACATGTTTTATTTTAGCTTTATGCATATCAACACTTGAATATGGGTAAGTTTCATAAAAAATTCAGAACAATGATCACAGATGGAGTACATCGAGTCCATCAACACCCCTAATGCTCGCACAGTCCTCATCCGGGGTCGACATTTCTTTCAGTAACATTAGGCAGTTTTGATTTAAATGCTGTTTAATGTTGGGGATCACCTTATTTTACATATGCATATGATTACATTTGAGATCGCTTGTTTTGGCATCTTCTTCGCATGTGTTTTGATCAGAAGATTTAGTACTCTTTCAAAAGATGTGACATAGCGCCACCTAGCGTATAACAGTGAAAACACGGAAAGCCGTGTTTGGCAGGGAAAGTTTTTTTAAGCAGTTCCCCCACAGTAGTATAGGCTTTGTATGCTAAGATATATGGTTATTTCCTCTAGGGGTAACAGAGGAAACAGTTCCTAGAAGTGGAAATATATTAATAGCTTAGAAATACATTTTTTACACTGAAATTTCAGCACATAGCTGCATAAAGATCCCATTTTTACAGTTTCCATGTAATCAGTGAGCCAGTAGGCGTATAACTGTGGGTTGTTATCTGTTTAAATTTACTGGTTCTTTTTAATACATTCAGCTGAAGTCAGGTTTTATAGACATTAATAGCTTTTTTGGCCTTAATTGGTCATTTGTGTGCTTGGGCCATGACACTCAGTGGCCTGCAAATGAGTTCTCGAGCTGTATTTAAGAGCCATTAAGGGAGTTAGATTTTTTAAGACCATGTAATGCGGTACTGATTTGTGGCTCCGCTGACTGGATCTATGGAGTCCGCCCCTGTCAGGATTTTAATCCTGGCTCCACTCCAGACCAGACATGGTTCCTGGCTTTGTTCCAGGGAAAATGAGATCAGAATGGACACTGAACATTACGTGCATTCAGAGTAGACGTCCCTGTTGAAAATATTAATGCAATCATAAATTCCCTTTCTTCTTTTTAATCCAGCTCATGAGGAAGTCTGCACTGTTAATGAAATCATGTACCGTGTGGGTGACGAGTGGGACAAGCGCCATGACACACTTGGTCACATGATGCGCTGCAAGTGCCAGGGCAACGGACGCGGGGAGTGGAACTGCATTTCCTACACTCAGTTCAAAGGTCATTAGATGTTCTGAAATACACACAAACACAAAAAGTAGTTCTGGACGTGACAATTGACATAAAATAAATACAAAATATGTCATCATAAAGTTGGTCAAAAAGTTCTTGCCTATTTCAGACCAGTGCGTTGTGAATGAACAGACATATGATGTGAACGAGACCTTCGAAAAGCGCCATGACCAGGGCTACATGATGAACTGCACATGCTTTGGCCAAGGCCGTGGTCGCTGGAAATGTGATGCCATTGGTAAGCAGGCATTCGTTGCTAAGTTCAGCCTTTTGTTCTGTTTTCTTTTTCTAACCTTTTTCTCAAAATGTTAGAACTTCCCTTCATAAGTTCAAAGTATCTTACATCATGAATGGTCATGTTTCCTTCAATTCAAATCGAACAGACTCGTTTTAAACAATAGTTTTTGTAAACATGTCAGAGTTGTAATGAAAGAAAGATTGTTTTTACTTTGTCTACACAAACCATTTATTATTTGTCTTCAGACCAGTGCCAAGAACCCGAGACCAAGGTGTTCTACCAGATTGGCCAGACATGGAACAAGATTATCCAAAGCGTCCCGTATAGATGTTCCTGCTATGGTAACGGCATTGGAGAACTGTCCTGTGAGCCTCTGCAGTCTACTGGTAAGAGATCGCACAACTTCAGCTGGCATTCATAAAAGACCCAGCTAACAGAGGTTAAAAATGTACAGTTTAGTTTAGGATCCAGTTCTCACTATTAACTACGCCTTTTGCGACAATAAACTTCTAATTACTGTTTATTAATAGTTTGTAAGGCAGTTGTTAAGTTTAGGTTTTGGGTAGGATTAAGGAATGCAGAATAAGGCATTAATATGTGCTTTATAAGTACTAATAAACAGCCAATATCCTAGTAATATGCATGCTAATGAGTAACTAGTTAATAGTGAGAATTGGACCCTAAAATAAAGTTTTACTGTGAATTCAAAGGCAGGAAGCAGTTTTGTTGATGCCAACAGTATATTAGCATAATTTTGTCTTAAAAAGTGGTGGTGCTTTTTATGGGGGGGGGGGGGGCTCGATGAAACCTAAATCTAAATATAAACACCAACATTTTAGCCATAGCGCATAGCTAAAATTATTGTACCTCCATAATATTCATTCGCTTTTATGATGATTTCATGTTATCTGTGTACTCTCATGAGAGTAATATATTTAATCTAAATGTGTAAATGGAAAGCATTGTCTTTACTTCATCTCATCGATCACAAGGTAAAAGAGTGCATGCGGTCCAGCGTGTGTGGGTGCTGTGCACATACTAAAGACGTTTATTGTTTACAAATCCAAACAAGATTTATAAATCAGGCCTGTCTGGTTGGCACAAATGTATTTTGGTGACCCATATTTGGAATTTGTGCTCTGCATTTAACCCATCCAGGTGCACACACACACCGTGAACAGCATTTTTGCTGTGGCACCGGGGGAGCAGTTGGGGGTTCGGTGCCTTGCTCAAGGGTCTCACTTCAGTCATGATATTGAGGGTGGAGGAGGGCGCTGGTTATTCACTCCCCCACCGACAATTCCTGCCAGACCTGGGACTCTTACAAGTCCGACTCTCTAACCATTGGGCCGGAGATTCTGTTTCTTTGTGTTGTAAGCCTGCCATTTTTTGGTGGCTTTTAAAAAGTGGGGGCAAAATCAACTTTGGCAAAATGTAGTGGGGGCAGAGGTGGGCACAAATACATCAAAAACTATTTTGTTACAAACTACAAATACTGGCTCATGAAATGTAACAAAATAAAATACAAAATACTGATGTGAAAAATGTATTTAAATAAAATACAAGTAATTAGTATTTTGACTACACAATAATCTTAATTCTTTTTTTTTATTACTGGAAGGTCAATAACACAAATAGTAGCAATAACACAAATATGAGATATGTGTAAATTCAAAATGGCGAAGTAGCAAAATAAAAAAGCATGGGCATTTCACTAAATCTCTACGGGGCCTGAAATAGCTCCCTCTGTCGTAAATGGCATGTACAGCTAAGTTCACATCACTGGCTAAGGGAGAGGAAACAGCCATAAATCCATATTTATGTTATGTGCACTAACAGCTTTAATGAGGAACTTTATTGAAATGTCAGTAACAGAAATAGTAGCAATAACACAACTATGCTACAAAAGATGATGATTATTTTATACAAAATCCGACGGAATATAAATATTTCTCATATGTAATACGTTTAAAAACGTGTAAAAACTGCAGATGGATTTTATATTGTGAACGCTTGCTTAGCATGGAGATTTCAGTGGAGTTACGAGCTTACGACAGACGCGCTGTTTCATAATAGATATGATGTCCTTTTATGAATGACAACACAGTGCATTGATCTCATAAGGCACAATTTTCTCTATAATGCCGTTCAGTGTGCAATATGTGTGTAGACTCTATATTTTTCACAAAACACTTTACCTTAATGCCGTTTTTAAGAGGAGCAGCACCACTTCTTCTCCTGTGTTCAAAACTCGATCACTTCTTGGAGGGAGCCCGGTCCAGAGCTGTTAAGGGTGTCACGTGATTTTCGTGCATCTAACCTGGACATTGCCATTGCCAACATCAGACCGAAAATATGGCAAAATCATTTACTATGGTGATAAGCATATGGTGATTTTTCTTAAGTATTTAAGTACTTGAAATACTCTAAATACACTCCCTCAAAATATTTTGTTACAAACTACTTTTTATTTGTTCCACACCTGCAAAATACAAATTACAAAATACACCAAAGTAATTAAATACGTATTTAAAATACATTTAATTGAAATACTGCCCATGTCTGAGTGGGGGCATGTCCCAACATTCCCACCTGGAAATTACACCTATACGCAACAGTCACTTTCCCGCAATTACCCTCCTTTAACTTGACTAACACTTGATTATGCATGTTTGTTTTTCTTTTAAAAGCCTCAAATGGTCTCACTAAAAGAGCTGTCACCCATCGTTTACCAATCAATCAGCCTCTTTGAAATTCAGCAGATGTAGATCAACCTCCATCTAACCTCTCTACAGGGGAAACATTAACCATTTAGGCAGATAGGACAAATGTTTATGCCATTTATGCCAACAGAAGATGTTTAGCAGGCTGCTATTTTCTAAAAAACAGAAAGTACCATAAAAGTAGTCCGTATGATTTGTGCACTACTGTATATTTCACATCTTCTGAAGCCAAATGACAGCTTTGTGCTAGAAACGGATCAAAATTTGAGTCGTTATTCATTGAAAATGAATGCCTTTGAACAACGTTAGAGTTTTATTTTAGGCTATGGTTATGGCAAACTTGTGCAAAATACCAAGTGTGATTCTCAAACAGCATTTATAGCTTTTAATACCATGGTTTGATGTTCAGTTGTGATAATTTGCAACCAAATGGCCTGTAGCAGTAAGAAATATAAGACAGGTTGCTGTTTGTTAGCAGTTGGCTTTTTTTTGTTTTTTTGAGGAAAGTGTGAGCTGTATTTTTACGACCTTCACAGAACCAAAAAAAGACAGCCGCACTATGTACTTAGACCATCTGTAAATGATTGTCTTTAACACTGTATATTGAAGGTTGTGCTTTTGAATGGTCACTGTGAATTTGTTTCTGGGTTACCATCTTCTCGTTTGGTTTTGACACCACAAAGGCTGGTGTAGGTGAAGGGGACATCAGAATTGTTCAAAATGACCTCACCACGTTGAATTGCATGCAGCTGTTAACCAAACTTTGTGAAGGCCTGGGGATAATAAAGGGTAATGTGGTGCAGAATGTTATGGACAGGTGTGATTTTTAACACCGCACCCATGCAATCATCCTCTGGACTGTTTAACGCCCCTCACTTGACAAACTGGGGTAATTTTGTTCCATTTTCAGACATCTGGCCAGACAAGAGATTTGATTGCCTTGTCCAAACTTATTTTCTTAATGTGAAACAGGCTGTTTTCAAATACTTATCTCCTTTTCTTTGTTTTCCTTTCCTTCACTGTGAATGAATCACCTGTTTCCTCTGCCATGTCATATTAAATACAACTGCAGAGTAAGTGGCCTTTACAATATGAAACTAGCTAATCAGTAAGTTAACAATTATTATTTGTATATCCTCTTCCTCAAAAGCTCCTGTTCGGGTCATCATCACAGAAGCTGGAAATCAGCCGAATTCCCATCCCATCCAATGGAACCCTCCCCCTTCTGCCCACATTACGCAATACATCCTCAAGTGGAGAGTCGTAAGTCTTTTTGTTTTGTACTTTCGCATTGAGGATTTTCAGGTCTGCGGTTTTCTGGTGATAAAGTTTTAGTGACAATTTATGTCCGTAAAGAAGATTCCAACAGCATCGATTTTAAGCCAGATTCCTGGAACGAGAGACATTTTGTCCCTTCAGAGAATGTTTGTGTACCTCCGTCAGCAAGGGATGATCAACTATGTTAAAAGTACATGATGAGATTTCATCACACACAAACAAGCCACAGTCCTTGAACTTCAAAACACACATTTACTCTTCACTCTGGGCTTCAGTGGAAAGTTGCTAAATTGTGCATATTTTCTTTTTCTTATTAACTAAAAGAAAGAGGCTTTTAAACTGTATATATATTGGCATTTAAATGGCAATTTATCTGAAGTGGGACAATATTACATTTTTGCAGGTCAAAATACATTAAAAAACAATCGGTCTTATATATTTTGGAATAGATATTATTTATATTCTTCCCAATGTTAAAGGCACAATATCTAAGATTTTCGGACTATCCAAAAACCACTAGAACAATGTTATTTATTTTGTTGACTTGTGTGCTTAAATTATCCCAAATGTTTCCAAGAATGTTTAAATCCAGAGAAATAAGCTATTTTAACCAGGACATGGACCATGTCCGTGCGTCGGCTATCAATGACATCTTACCTGTGTTACCCTCAATTTCTGGTTGTATTTTGTAGAAACCATGAGACGCTTTAATATATTGTGTTTTATTAGACAGATGAGCAACTGTTTGGATCATTCATCGTCATAAAAATGAATCATTGTTATACAGCTCAACACAGTTAGTCTTATTGTTTAAATCTTGTTTTCATGATTTACCGCTAGTACCATGTTTTACCATGACTAATATGGATCTAGCTCACTGCAGTGTGCAACAAGTGTCTCATAGTAGCAGCCGAGCGAACGCACGGAGTAGCATTTTAACTTTCAACACACTCAAATAATGTATCTAATATGATCAACAATGCTACGTTACCCCACGTATGCATGAGCGGAAGAAGCAGAAGCACTCGTCTGTCAGCATAATAGAAGCTATGCTAAGTCAAGGCGTCATCAAGCTACGCCTTTGTTTTGAAAAAGCGACCTCTAGCAGTGAAAAATTACATATTTTGGCTTTAATACCTGCTTAATACCTTAACAAGATTTGTCAGAGCTGTTATAAAGCCTGTAAATAAAGCAGAAGCTAATGCACCCTTTTCATATTTCTGGGGTTCTCAGAAGGTCAAATTAAAGGGTACATAACACACACAGTTTCTTCCAATCTCGTGTTAATCTTGAGTTCTTATAGAGTATTGCATCCCCAAAAAGTCTTTAGTTTTATCATATTTATAAAAGACAGATGCGCTGTACCGATTCTTTCCGAAAACAGCCGAGCTTGTGGAAGCGTGCAGTGGGCGGAGCTAAAGAATCACGAGCACACACGCACACACGCAATACATCATGGAATTATCCTTGGATAACATAAACGTATTTGAATAGCATTAGACCCCCCTCACATAGCAAAAGAAAAAGTCCACTATAGTGTTTCCACACATTTCCAAAACAAACACACAAAAATAGAGAGTTTGCTTACGGCAGTCAGATGTCAAATGTACCATCACTCCCTCAGATGTTGTATTAGAAACACCCTTGCACAGTATTAACTTGTATTAAGTCTTGTAAATGTACAGTTTTTTCTAGATTTTTCAGAGTAACATTTTCCTTTCACAGAAAAATACACGCACACCCTGGAGAGAGGCAACTATTCCTGGCACCATCAATTCCCACACCATTTCAGGGCTTAAACCGGGTTTGACCTATGAGGGTCAACTGATCAGCATTCTGCGGTATGGACCTAGAGAGGTCACTCGCTTTGACTTCACCACTACGTATGGCTCTCGTATGTACATTTTTATTATCTTCAGTGCTTTTTTTATATAGGACTTTCAAAAAACCTTGCTATTGAAACAAAACATGAAAACTTTCAACATCATTCCCCATTTTTGCAGTGGCCAAATCAGAGGGTGAGACCACCCAGTCCGAGCCGGAGGTGGACACCTCAGAGTCCGTTACAGAGATCACCTCCAGCAGCTTCGTCATCTCCTGGGTATCTGCATCCGACACAGTGTCTGGATTTAGAGTGGAATATGAACTCTCAGAGGATGGTGCCCAGCCAAGTGTGATTGGTGAGTATAGTTGGAGACATGCTACTAGTTAAAAAATGAATAGAAATATTAATGCTCAACATGACAGCTGTGGGAATGAAAGCTCTTGCATGATCGTAATGACACTCCTCACTCTAGAATGCCCATGAACATTGGCTGAACCAACGTCCAACTCCAAAATATATATATTTTTAGCTAATAGCTATAGCTAAAGAAGCTAAATTTATGATTGACCATTATGATGACCATTTATGATGACCATTCTTGTCCGATTACAATCTTTCAAATTTGTATTATCTGTTACTGTATATCACTGGGAATTAGCCAAACTGATAACACCTTTTATGAATATAATTCTCAGGTTTTCTAATGACTTTGTAAAATTCAACTGACTCTTTTTTTTCCCCATTACACAGACCTCCCAAGAACAACTACATCAGTGAACATCCACGATCTTCTGCCTGGCCGTAGGTACAACGTCCAAGTTTATGAAGTCCATCCAGAAGGAAATACAAATCTCATCCTGACCACAACTCAGACCACTGGTAAGATGACCATCACTGTGCACAGGGTCCAAAATTAACTTTGCCATGAAGACAAATTAACAGCCATTAATATTTCTTACCAGGCATGGAACAGTATTGTGCAGTATTTAATTAAACTATATTATTGCTTAGGTGTTTTTCACACTGCGTTTGCAGAGCAAACAGCAAAGTTCATTACTGATGTGATTTTGTGGGCTATATTTACAGATTTACCATCCAACCACTAGAAGGCAGTCATTAGATTGCATTGCACATTAAGTTAACCGTCTGTCTATTCACAGCACCTGATGCTCCAACCAATCATGAGGTCTCAAATGTCCAGGATACGTCCATCATGATAAGATGGTCCAAACCCCAAGCACCTATAACTGGTGAGTAAATTAGATATTAATTGTATTCTAAATGCATTTTAGTATGTCTGCTGATAATGTTCAGGAATGTGGAATAGGCATCAACAGTTTTTCCATGTAATGTGTGTGTGCAGGCTATCGTGTGGTGTACACACCCTCAATTGAGGGCAGCAGTACTGAGCTCATCCTCCCGGAGACTCAAACATTTGTGACACTGGGTGACCTTCGACCTGGCTTGTCATACAATGTCAGTATTTACTCAGTGGAAGACAACTTGGAGAGTGTAC
The DNA here is from genome assembly GCF_949357685.1 of Gobio gobio. NCBI lineage: Eukaryota > Metazoa > Chordata > Actinopteri > Cypriniformes > Gobionidae > Gobio > Gobio gobio. The sequence goes on along the minus strand of NC_137099.1, from coordinate 9,403,245 downwards.
CTTTGGTCCTACAGGTCAGCACCACTGGAGAGCAACAGCCTGGTAAGAGTTCCGAAGATCCTTTTTTGGGATCCTCTTTTATTGCATAGATATAGTAGAAAGTGAAAGAGGACATATTGAGACACCTCCCAGTTTATTTTTTGTTTGTATAGCTACTCTACTCTTTTAACTGAGTTCAACATTTGTATTCTTACCTCTGATTGTATCAAAACGTTTTACACCCGCACACTTCCTAGTATTTTATGTCTGCATTGGAGTTCAAACAACTTTCTTTACTCAATTTCTCTAAGCTAGTGAAAGTGCCCAAGTTTCTCACTCACGTGTAAAGATGTCTGCCAGTTCTCTGCCTCCTCGTGCTGAGAGCTGACTCTAGAAAATGCCTGAGCTGAGAGATTTAGTGCTTAGTCAGAGCCAAAACAACTTTATAAGGATGGATTGAGAAGTTTTGAGTGTCTTTCTGTTCTCGTCTTGCCAGTTGACGTCTTTATTCCCAAACACACACTTCCTTATGAGAACTGTGAAAAGTCTTCTCTTCCTTGTGTGACCTTGTTTTTCCTTTGAAGCTCTTTTTGAACTCCATGCATTGATTAGCTTGCTGAATAATCCAGCATAAACCCGCATGAATTCCATGTTGGTCCAGGCTGGTTTATGCTGGTATAGTGCCCGTTTAGCTGGTGGACCAGCATAGTCATGCTTTTCTCAAGCAAAACTAAGCTGGTGTAGCTGGTTTGCCTTCACTCCTGCTTCCCATGCCGGGGACCAAGCATGCAAAACAACTTATGCTGGTGACCAGCAATTTTTCACCAGGGGATATAAACATTCCCAATGAAATAAATATTTAGTGGTACTTGATCATTATGACTTTTTTGCTTATACTTATGGTTAGGATTTGAAAAGACTCCTAATCATAGCTTGCCCAAATTGCTCTTGTGTTTACATCACTGATCATTCATACCTTTCCTTTGCTTCCCACCACATTAACAGAGGAGGTCCAAGCTCCCACAGACCTGCAGTTTTATGAAGTTAACGATGTCAAAATCACCATCATCTGGACTGGTCCTCCTAATGAGGTCTCAGGATACCGCGTGACCTTTGCACCTGTAAGCACAGACGGCCGGGCCCAGAGACCCCTTCAGCTTCCTGTGACGCAAAATGCTTATGCCGAGCTCACACACTTGAATCCCGGCACGCTCTACCGCTTCCATATTTATGCGGTCAATGGAGGAGTGGAGAGTGAACCTTTGGTTGGGGAGAAATCTACAAGTGAGTTACATTCATATGTTTGTCTTTGAGCATTACAACTAGCAAAATATGCTAAATCTGTTTTTAGTCATGTTTAGGTCATATAGACCATCTAGGTCAAAGTTTTCACTACATTTCCCATGTAAACATCAATTCCACATTCTCTTCCCTCAGAGCCTGATGCCCCTACTGACCTGCGTTTCACTGATATCACTGATGACAGCGCTCTGGTCATCTGGTCTGTTCCTAAAGCTCAGGTCACAGGTTATCGTCTATTCATCAGCATCGGAAGCTCAGTCCCCAAACAGCTGAGGATCCCTGGCCACGTTTCTCAATACAAGCTCAGCGAACTTCAGCCTGATTCAGACTACTTAGTCACTCTGCACTCAGAGCAAGGGAGCACGCTCAGCGATGGAGTCACTAATGCCTTCAGAACATGTGCGTAACCTTTTCTCATGAGTAATAGTGCCCTCCAAGGAGTGCTTGTTTTAAATATCCTCTTTTGCTTTTGTTCTCCAGCTCAGCCAACGGGTAATGCTCCTCGATTCACCACTGATGTCACCGACACGGCCATCATCATTACCTGGATCCCTGTAGCACGATTCAGCTACAGGGTATAAACAATTTATTTAATTTGATCAATTTACTTGGGTTCAGAATAGCATTTTGTTGTGTAAAACAGATTAAAAGAATGTGGCTATATTGTAAATGTTATATATCGGATGGCGTGTTATGGAGTTTGTATATTGCACTCAGGAGTTGTGGAAATATATCCCTTTCTTTAAAGTGTTTCCATTCCCTGCTGGAAAATCCAGCTTCTTATGGTTTATATGGCTACCAGCAAGTGAAAGCTGGTCAGTACATGATCATAGATGGAAAACCAGGTTCTCCTAGTGAACAGTTCAAGCTGGTAGACCGACTTAGAACAGCCACCATATTCCAAAAACCAGCTTGACCACTTTAAGCTGTTATCACTAGGTTTTTCCAGCAGGTGTTGCATCTACATTTCCAAAGAAAAAAACATATCTATTTCCCTGTCTTAAGAATATGTATCCTTCTCTCAGATGTCTGCGAAACCCAGCCAAGGTGGTGAGGCTCTCAGAGATGTGACCTCTGGGGATGGCACTATTTACTTTTCCGGTCTGACTCCAGGATTGGAGTATACCTATAGCTTGCAGCCCCTGTTTAATGGCCAAAAGCGTGGCAAACCTATCACAAATAAAGTTGTGACATGTAAGTTACTGATGAATCTATATTGTAGGGCTCAAAGTAGTATGTACATTTTCTAATGTCGGACTATATTCCTCTTTGCTCTGTCACAATAGTCCTATCCCCACCAACTGACCTGAATGTGGTGTCTAACCCTGTCAACGGTAACCTCAATGTCAAATGGAGCAGAACCAACAGTCCAGGTAAATATTGACTGTACACCCACTTCTTATCCTTATTCACCATTTCTTTGAAGCATGCTATTAGACCTTTGCCATCTGTGTAGGCTGTGTGTGTATGTGACTAGTTGCAAATATTTATGTTAAATTCATCCCATTGCTTCTCCTTGGGAATTATGTTCTTCCAGTCATCCTTTGCTCCCTCTATTATTTGTCTGTTTATTATTACATTTAGTGTGTTTAATTCTAACTCTTACTGGGTTGCTGTTGTTTTTTTGTATATGCTAAACTCTGACATTTAGTTTGGTATTGTATTACCAAAAAATATATAATCCATGGTGTATTGAACAACAGCATGGTGTTCTTTAGATAATCTATATACATAATTAACCTAACCCTTTGGTACTGTATATGAATATGGTAATCAAAAGTTATTACCGTCTCTCAACCATAGTCACAATACTATTTTGTAAGCGACCATTTCTATTTTTTATATTTGAAATATCCGCTTTATCCTCTCAGATATAACTGGCTATAGAGTGACGTGCACACCAACCAATGGGCAGCGTGGAAGTACTCAAGAGGAGCTTGTTCAAGGGCAAGAAACCTCATGTACCCTTGACAACCTGAGTCCTGGAGTTGAATACAATGTCAGTGTCTACACTGTTAAAAACCACCTAGAGAGTAAACCTGTCTCAACCACCATTACGCAAGGTAAGACCCCATCTATAGTGAACAGTAAAATAATAAAATAAATAAAGGTAAGTTCAAGCCATGCTCTACTGGATCAAAACCACCGTGACTGATCCAGAGAATCACCTGATTATCATGTACCAGTAGATTTATAAAACCACCCCCTCAATACACCCAGCCAAAAAGAGCTTTAAAGAGAGGTGTTCATTTTGACAGCAATTTGGCATACATGCTTTTAAAGCATATCTGGTACATAATAGACTGTTGATCACAAGTATGCTATTGAAATGTCAAGAATGAAACCAATAGGTCTTGTTAGTGCCTATGAATAGACCCAGGCATTGTGTCAACAATGGACAATTAAATGGCATCTATCTAGTACACCGATCCTTATAAATAATATCAGGTATTAAACCTAACCAAGATACAGACAGCAACTTTGCTGCTGTTCCATAAAAAGCTAAGAAGACGTCATTAAAGACATGAACAAGCACTAAATAGGAACAACAAGCACATCTCACCAGACGGCATGTTATTCCTGCGAGACGTTTTGTGAAAGCCAAACCACCATGTTCGTTGGTGCTCAAGGCCACAATGGTGACAACTAATGGCTCACTCCTCAAGTAACCCCACTCAGAGCGGGACTCGATCCATGGGAGGTGGGTGCACTAACAAGGAAGCTAAAGACTGTAATCTCTAGCACGCCTCTTGAGATCAGGGGAGTGAGGTTTACCTGCACAACTCTCACTAGCTGGCCTCCGTTACTCTCACCCCCTTAAACCTCACTCCCACCCGGGTCACGGCACCAATGTAACCCCTCTGGTCCTTCCTGCAGATCCTTTTAGATGCATCACACGCACCCTGTACAGATCCACAAAGACAGTTGCTTTTAATATAGAGCTATTAATTACTAAGAATATCCAGTAATGCAAGTCATTGGTATTGTTTATTCTGTTTGTGCATCATTAAAATAATTGTGTAATTCTCAACAAGCATGGCTGTTTCACTTTTAATTATAAATGTTTGAAAATATCTATTGCATTTGACAGTTGCTAGAAAAGTTGGAGCTTTTTTCTTTCTTTCTTTTTTGTATGCCTGACATCTTTTTTGTAGTATGACTAATTCAAATCCTGTTTATTTTACATTATTGTCTGCATGTCTTCTGATTATTAATTAGCTATTAGCATTTGTTAGCATTGCTGGCATGAGAACAGTAATTTGCTGCTTGTCTTAATTATTCATTGTCATTGCTTCTGTGTGTCTTGTCTTGTCTTGTCTTGTCTTGTCTTGTCTTGTCTTCTCTCTCCCTTCCCAATGAATGCAACTTTGTAAACCGATTAAAGATGTGCCCAAGGTGGGTGATCTCAGTTTTGTTGATTTCACGGATACCACAATTGGAATTAAATGGACCCCACTAAATTACCCAGCGGTTATTGGATACCATATAACAGTTGTTACGGCCGGCCAGAGTTTTCCTATTTTGGAGGACATGGTGAACTCCTCCGTCAACTATTACACTATCCATGGACTGGAGCCAGGCATCGATTATGAAATCAGTGTGTCCACCATTACAGATGAGGCGGAGAGCGTGCCCTCAGTGATCACACAGCAGACCCAAACTGGTGAATTATCCCACATAGGTTTATTATTTAATTTGGGATGGTGGGAGAAAAAGAAGTAGGAGAGGACTGGAGAATATGGACGTAAAAGAGAGGGAGAGACCCTATTCCCTGAACATCATTCGCTCAGGCCACTTCATTCCATTATTTCCTCGCTAGCCAAGATTGTTAGCAATTTGCTATTTCCCAATCTCAGTGTACCTCTTTGAAACAATAATATGCTTACATCAGAATACTTTTCCTATTTATAGGAATATCTTTGCATTTGCATTCACTAGGTCGTGTGTCTTATTGTTTGTCTTCATTGTATTCCTGTTTCATGTAAATACTATTTTTTTTTTTAGTAGACACATTTCAATCCAAACTTTTGACTTAGTTTATGACTTTATTCTCTTAATGTCCTCTTGTTTAGCTGTTCTAGCCCCCACAAGCCTGAACTTTCCAGAGGTGGGATCAGACTTCATGCATGTGTCATGGACCGCACCTTCTGTTAAGCCTTCCGAAATTAGTCGTTTTGTCATCCGCTACCATCCCACGAACAATGATGATGACACTCAAGAAGTCAACGTAGGAGGTGGCACCAATAGCTTCATCCTCCAGAGTAAGAGTTTACTAATGCTTTCAAAGTTCTTTATTTGACCCTTTAGGAAACAAATCATAAGATGGTTGGTTCCATGTGCATCTACAGTACAGTCAAAACACATTTCACCAGCTGATTCAGATTTTTTTTCTCGATTCAGACTTGCTTCCAAACACAGAGTATCTGGTGAAAGTAGTGTGCGTCTATGATGACAAAGAGAGTGAACCTGTAACTGGAATTCAGAAAACAAGTATGTATTTAAATATAAGAAATGGTATTCCGTTTTCTTACCACTCTCTGTTCATGTCAGATCCTCCACTTAATATTTTTCTCCTCATCCTCACAGAACTGGACTCCCCGACAAATCTGGACTTCTCTGATGTCTCCACCAACTCATTTACCGTGCACTGGATGGCCCCACGTGCTGTCATTACGGGTTACCGCCTACGCTATCAGCCAACAAAAGATGGGCGCCCTAAAGATGAGAGACTTTCCCCGACAAGAAATTACTTCACACTGGTGAACCTGGCCCCCGAGACAGAGTACACTGTCTATATTTACGCTGTCAGCGGCAATACAGAAAGTCTACCACTTACTGGAACACGAGCAACTGGTGAGAAGTTAGGAAATTAATGGGTTTTTTTTTTTGTTAATCTTTGTGAGGTAGAATGATGTGACTCTTTTTTCCTCCTGTAGTCTCTGATGCTCCCACTGACCTGGCTGTGACGTCCTCCACTCCTACTAGCATCACCATCTCCTGGGACGCCCCTGCAGTCACTGTACGCTACTACAAGATCACACATGGCGAAACTGGTATGACATATGGTTTAAAGTGTGCTTGTGGTGTTGTGTTCTGTTGCTGCAAGTTTAATTGAACTTGTAAATGCAGTCGATTCGTTCTCATTGACTCCCAGGGGTAAGAGGTGAACCCAAAGAGTTCACTGTTCCAGGAACACAGTCCACTGCTACCATCCAGAGCCTGCGGCCAGACACCGATTACACCATCACGCTGTACGCTGTGACAGGGAGAGGGGACAGCCCAGCCTCAAGCACACCCGTCATCATCACACACAGGACTGCAGGTGGAAGTAAGTGCTAATGTTATTTGTATCTATTATGGTTTCTGAACATTAGCTTACCACAACTCTTCCTTTACTCCATTCTCAGGTGTTCCATCCCCATCAGATTTAGATGTTACGGATATTCAAGATAATACCTTGACTGTCCGCTGGAGCCCTGCTAGAGGTCCCATCACAGGGTATAAAGTAACAGGGACGCCCAAGGGTGGGCAAGGTCCTACATTCTCTGAGCTGGTTGGCCCTGGTGAGACAGCTCTCACTCTTTAAGCTTTTATCAATCTTTATTCCTTCCTCATGACCTCGAAGCTGACTAAGAAGAATTAGTTCAGTACTTGGACTTGGTATAACAACTATTCTGTTTCCGCCTTTTTAGAGCGTACTGAAATGACCATCAAAGGCTTGGTGCCCACAGTGGAGTATACAATTAATGTGATTGCTCTCAGCCAGGAAGGAGAGAGCACCCCAGTGGTCCAGAAAGCTACAACAGGTTAGTGTTTTTATATCTTTTAACCTATTGAACGTTTTAACATTTGAAATCATAGTCTAACTTGTCCTACCGGGACAACCTGCAGTTAGGTGTCTTGCTCAAGGGGTCAATGGTTCATGGCTTGTTCCTTACGGGACTCGGACCAGCATCCTTCCAGCAACTATGCCAAACCACCCTATAAATACTCCCTTAATGCTCTTCTTCCAATTCTCTAGCAAATTTGCAGCATCCAAGAGACCTGACCTTCTCTGATGTGGGCTCCACCTCCATGCTTGTGACATGGGATGTTCCAAGGAGTCCAGGAGTGACCTCCTACAGGGTTCTGTACTCTAGTCCAGAGGAGGGAGAACGAGAGTACCAACCAGCCCTAAGTGGTCGTGATAAAAGTGTGGTTCTCCAGGGTCTGCGCCCAGGAACCATGTACACCGTTAAAGTCATTCCCATGAAAGGACGTAAACCAGTCGGTACCCTTGAGGGCAATCAGCACACTACTCATGAGGAGACTCAGCCCACTGGTATGGCATATTGTAATTCAGTTTAGTAAGCTAACGGGGTTGAGTGTTATGGGGGATCTGACCTGATTTTTGTCCTTTCACCTTTCTCAGCTGTTTCTGCTCCAACCAATATCCAGTTTTCCGACATCAGTCCATCTTCCTTTATTGTGGCATGGAAAGCACCCACTGGCAGACTTTCTGGCTACCGTGTCACGATCTCCCCGAAGAACCAGTATTTCCCAGCCAAAGAAATGAATGTTTCACCTGACTCTACACAAGTCTTAGTGCCCGGGCTTATGGTAATATGCCTACCTTCTTGCGCTTTACAAATACATCAACAAGTCACAAGTAAAAATAGCAGGGAGATTTATTTCCAGGGACAATGTTCAATTATTCCAATAAACAGGCAATAGATATAGGATGTTTAACACCCTGGTTGTTACATTTCAATGTTTTTGTTCCAATAAAGTCTTAAGAAAAGGAGTCCAAGCATTTGATATTTTAACCAATCATGATGACTAATCCATCTTAGTCCTAAATATCTGCTGTTTACTTCCAGGTGGCCACCGCTTATGATGTACATGTCTACGCACTGAGAGGTTCAGAGAGCAGTTCTCCTCTCACTGGAGAATGCACCACCGCAGACAGTACGTGGGTTTCCCATAATATGGATTATAGTCGAGAGTGATTTTTAGTATCAGCATCCTGTATTAAATGTAAGCCATAATCTCTTTGGCTCCACAGATATAACCCCTCCTCGCAGAGTCCGTATCACTGATGTGAAAGACACATCATTCACTCTTACATGGCGCACTGTCAATAATGAGCCAGTGTCAGGTTTTCTTATTGAAGCGACACCCAAAAGTGGAGGATACCCCACCTTCAGAAAAACTATTCCTTCTGACCAACTAAACTATGTTGTCACTGGTAAGCTACTGTACATAATCCAAGTAACACCTTATAGTCCATCAGTTTAATAATTAATCGTTAACCACTGTCAACTCAATGAGTAAACTGAACCTGGAATTATGAACTACTTCTGGTAAGTTACTTCAAAGAATAGCATGACATTACCATTATTGTAGTGTCCAAAATCTATAGGGTTAACATGGTACCTTTTGTAAATGTTGCATCCTGATTTGAATAAACCCAAAAATGGTTTCAGAACTTTCTTTTACCATGTTTGGGAATATTGCTGTTAATTGAAAATTTTTTATTTGATACTTCAGGTTTGCAGCCAGGTGTCATGTATGTGGTCAACATGTACACACTGAACGGAAATAGTCGAAGCCCTCCATTCACATTGACTGTAACCACAGGTACAATAAAGAAAATGTGTCCTTGTGGGAAGAGTAATACACTAGTAATGCTAATGCATGAAGTCTCCAAATAAATTGATTGACATTTCCCTTAATGACCTTTATTTTTGCCCTGTATCGTCACAGCTCGGCCAGCAGTTCAGTCTCCTACCAACCTTCAATTCACCTCCCTGACCCCCAATTCTATGTCCTTTACTTGGCAAGCCCCTCCAACACAAATTACAGGATATTACATCACTTATGAAGAATCAGGTGGTGTGCCTCGTGAGCTTATACCACGTCTTAATGCTGGCCAGAACTATGCCACCATCACTGGTAAGACCCAGACTGTATCACGTTATACCCACATGTGGTATACATATATGTTAGAAAACAAAATGTATAATTTGCTGTGTGACCATATTATCATATCCTAATTACAGGTCTGAAACCAGGCACCGAATACATAATTAAGATCATTGCCTTAATTAATACCCTGAGGAGTGCACCACTGATTGGCACGGCAACAACTCGTAAGTATTTACGTACTCATATATAAAAATATTAATTTTCCTCATGTAAGTTGCACAGGATAAAAACATCTGCTTAAAGAAAAAATTCTAAAGTAAAATCTTAATGATCCAATATGCTTTATTGCCGAACGGTACAGCACATTCGGTTAAACCATAGACTGTAAAAAAAATATGGACGTAGTGTCCGTGACGTCCCCCATAGGATTCTGAAGAGCAGTTTTGAAGCGTAAAGTAGGGACAAGCTGGCCATTGCCATCTTGGCAGCGCATCACTCCCGGATAATAGAAAATGGGCAAAGAGGCGGGACGTGGGTGGAGCTGAGGTGACGTGATGACTAACAGACGGCAAATAAATGGCTATCCACCTGTCACTCAAAGTGGCCACGCCCTTAATTATGCAGAACTTTAAGGCTTTATATAATGTAAACGAATGAGCTATAAACAAATTCACCCCCCTCACAGTTGTCATGAAGGGCAAAATTAGCCGTATAGACCAAAACCACAATTTGTACCAGGCTGTAAACATGTTTTTTTTTTCTGCTGTAAAGTTGGGCATTTTAACATGAGCTCAATGAGATTCTGCTCCCTTCTGGAGCCTGTCCCTAGCAGCCAGTCGATGAATTGCAGTTTAAGTCACTTCCGTATTGGCTTCAAGAGAAACTGCAGGGGGGGGTTGCCGCTTGGGTTAAACTAGCCAACACTGTATTTTATAAAAGCTTTGATATTGCACTCGCTTGCCTTTTACTAGTAAAAGGTACTTGGCAAAGCCATAGTTTTTCTTAGTTGCAGTGCTTAGCTTTTTAATGGTGGAATGCATTTTGAATTGAAATGCAAAATTAAGGTAAATTGCATTTAATGTTGCTTAATTGACACACTTGCTGGCTTATCACTACCTTGTTGATTCAGGCGAAGCGTTCCCTCTGTGGAGTACTATGATCAAAAACCTTGATCAGTGTTTAAAGGGCTGGTCCATTCACCAATATTTTCACTCTGAGGAGAGGTGTATTCTTTGGACTAAATCTTAGCCTTATACCATATCCAAACCAGGCGTGATGCAAAGAATCTTTGGTTGGTATAATCATAGCATGCACTTCCTCCTCACTGTTTAATTGCAAAACATTGGTTTGAGAAAATACTTGGACCCACCCCCCTTTAAAGTTATGTCAGCATTACTTGACTGGACTTCCAATGCCTTACAGGCTTTTAGATGCAACTCTGGCTGCCTCTTTACCTGCTGCTTTGCTTTAACACCTTTTTCCCGCCCAGAGCTGACTTCTGAACTGCCCAGCCTGCCTACCCATGGTGGCCCAGACAAGCTGGATGTGCCTGAGCCTGACAACAGAGTTCATGTAGTGGGTCCTACTGGGCACGAATCACCTGATGCACATGGGCAGCACGTGGAGTACACGGAATATAATAATCAGCCCAGTCAACCCAACAGAGGCAACCAGCCTCCACATCGTCAACCAGTCTCTCAACCTAACCAACCCCGACCCCAGCCTTATGTGCCTCAAGTTGGGGAGACCCTAGTATACATCCCCAAGGTGGGACCCGATGGGGGTCGTGTCCCTCGGATTATTCAGGTTAGTGAAAGGCCTGGCGATGGCCATCCTTTTGGTTTTCCAGAGGACAGGACAGGAAGACCGCAGGAGGCCCAGACCCAGACCACCATCTCATGGCAGCCCTACCAGCAGAGTTCTTCTTACCTGGTGTCCTGTCAGCCCATTACCCATGAAGATGAGAAGATGTTCCAGGTAAGGACCTAGAAAGGATGTACAGGAAGGTCCCGTTCTTTAGGGGTTTGTTCTTAAGATTGACCTTTTCTTGTTTTGCAGATGCGTGTCCCAGGAACGTCCACAAGCGCCACCCTGATTGGTCTCACTTCTGGTGCCTCTTATAATGTCATTGTGGAGGCCTTGAAAGGAGCCCTCAAACACAAAATCTTGGAGGAAATTGTCACCGCTGGAAACACAGGTCGAGAAAAGATCTATGAACTTTGTTGGAAGTTTAAAAATGCACATGCTTATGCCTTAATGTTTCTTTATTCCATTCCCTATGAAACCAACAGTTCCAGGAGGTGCTTCATCCAGCAAGGACTCATGTTATGACACCTTCACAGCCACTTACCATGACGTTGGAGAGGAATGGGAGCGTATGTCTGAGACTGGCTTCAAACTCTGGTGCAGATGTCTTGGCCTGGGAAGTGGACATTTCAGATGCGACTCTTCCAGTGAGTAACTTAACACCTGAAGCTCAAATGGTGGATTTTATCATGTAGGCAATCCAGTCTATCAAGAGCATAAAACTCTGAATGCCTGTTTTTACACAGAATGGTGTCATGACAGTGGCAACAACTACCGCATTGGTGAAAAGTGGGAGCGACAGGCAGAAAACGGTCACTTGATGAGCTGTACTTGCCTGGGCAATGGTAAAGGAGAGTTCAAGTGTGAACCACGTAAGTCCTTCTTCTTGAGACTGAATAGTCAAGTTTCTTCAGTTCCAAGCAGTGGAATTAAAATGGCTTCCATTTCGTTATAGATGAGTCCACATGTTACGATGACGGAAAGATGTACCAGGTCGGAAACCAGTGGCAGAAGGAATACTTGGGGGCCATCTGCACTTGCACGTGCTATGGAGGACAACAGGTATGAACACACAATTTAAAGAAATACTTCACCCTAAAATGAAAATGATCCCATGATTTACTCTCCCTCAAACCATCCTAGTTGTATGACTTTTGTCTTTCAGTCAAACACAATCAGAGTTATATTAAGTAATAACCTGTCTATTTCCAGCTATGTTTTCTTCCCAGCAATGTTTTTTTTGTAAGAAAAATATCCATATTTAAAACTATTAACAATAATCTGATGCCAGTGATTATAGTTTATAAAGTTTTAAATATGGATATATTTCTCACAAAAACCATCACTTTGATCTAGAGGGCATTTATTAACCCGTTGGAGTCATGTGGTACTTTTATGATGGATTGATGCACTTCTTGGAGCTTCAAAAACTCTGCACTATTTAATGCCATTACAAAATTGGGAAGAGCCAGGATGTTATTTAATAGAACTCAGATTGTGTTCGACTGCATGAAGTCTTGTACACCTAGGATGGGGTAATTTCCATTTTTAGTTGAACTATTCCTTTAATTCACATCCATATCCATGGACTAATTATAGAAAGAAAATTTAAAAACAAATAGAAAAGGTCCTTTTCTAAATGTTTTAATTAAAATTCATTAATATGCTTGAGTCTGGTGAAATGCATTGTGTATGTGTTGCTCTTAGGGTTGGCGCTGTGAGAATTGCAGAAGGCCTGGTGCTGAGATAAGCTCCGACCTGCTGAGACCCGTCCGCTTTAACACCGACCACAGGGTGGTGAGTATCTGCCTTCATTCATTCAAACATTTCAAATGGCCACACAAAAATATCAACCGTATTAAGCTAGTGGAGGCTTTTTCAAGCCGGGATTGTACCCATTATATTTTTAGTATATGTGCATGGAACCATACATTGCCATGGTTCATACATATTTGAATTTATGCAAATAAACAGTCCTGCTTTTCATTGTATAACACATTTCCCTTTGTTCTTCCAGAACATTCAATGCCCCATCGAATGTCTCCGACCTGATCTTCTTGCAGATGCTGTGACTAATCCCAAAACCCAAGAGGGAAACCTTTCTGACTGAACAGCACCATGAACTCCATTATGCAACATTTCACATAGGACATATGAGAACGTACTAATCACATACTGCCTTAAAGCCTCCTTGTTTGTTACCACATCCGTTCAGCTGCTGCTTTACAGTGTCTGTTGTGATGTATCATTCACAGCCTTTGGCTGCTGTTACGTTGAGGAATCTGATTGGCTTTTACTTTTGTGTTTGCAAATGTGGTTTAACATTAAATTTAAAAAAAAAGAATATTAAAACAAGATATTCCCCATTGCCGTTGGTTAGTATGGTCTACTTGTTGATACCAAAATTACAATGGGAAAGAACACTTTCCTTGTTAATACGTTTTTTTATATATATATATATATATATATATATATATATATATATATGTGTAGATTTGTAGTTCAATTAAATTTGCACACTTTTTAAATGATTTCAGCCTTTATGCATTGTTAGGGCAATTACAACTACCTTACCAGTATTTTCAAATGATTTCAGACTTTATTAATTGATATGGGCAAATGTGAGACACCGTAGAATAAAAGCACTGTTTTAGAAGAATGTTAGAGCACCACTGGGGTACACAAAGGGTACCAAAAATCAAGTCTCAATTTGTTAATCTTTGATTTTTCACATGGCTCGTTTGATTATTTAGAGTCAGCACTGTTTTTAGATAGATTTTTTCTCTTCTTCAAATATTAATTTGCTAATTTTTTTGGCTATTTATCCCCTTCATTCAGAAGAAGTGTTTGGTTGTATAGAATGTTATTTTTTTGCATTTGACTGTCAATGTTATACTGTCAACAGTATTCACTCACTACTGTTAAATCTTTTCTTGGATATTGCAAAACACATGACAAATTATATTTATAAAATTCCACTCAAAGAAAAATCTTTTGGAACGAGCTTTTGGAAGTAAACCTTGCAAAAAAACAAAACATGTCAATAAATGCAAATAAACCCTTGATGGAATCTTTAAGAAACTATTATACGTGATTTGTGTTTTTATTTTGAAATGCACACGAGACATTAAAGGCAGCAAAATGGAATGCATCAGGAAGTGTATGGGAGACAATTTCATATTGTAAATGTTGGAAAAAGAAATTATGCAAAGAAAACATAAAATGAACAGGAGTGGATCATATTATTTGTGTATTAGTATTAAAGAAGTCATGTATGAAGAATGTTTGAAATATTTAGCAGAAAGAAAGAAAAAAATAATCACTTTGCTGTTAGCTTTAGGCTTAAAGTAAAAAAAGAAACTCAAATTTCTAATACTTAAACTATTGAGTTAAAGTGGAAAGACTAGCAATTAGCTATTGGGCTAAGTTATGACAAATGGATAGCAACTTTGAATTACTGTAAAAGAAGTACAGCTAAAAAGAAACAAACAGTGTAAAGTTGTAACAGTGAAACTAGTTGTATTTGTATTCAACTGGATGTTTTGTGGTGTTTTTCAGTGATGGAAGAGACGGATATTGGTGTGCACCAGGCTAATACCCAGCTCATTGCAGGCATTGATGACCACCTCATCAGCAGTAGAGCCAGAGGGGGCGGCAATATACTCCACACCACTCTAAAACCATACACAGATAGAAAATTGTCACTTATATGCCGTTCATATGCCATCTTAAGTATAAATGTATAATATAACAACAAGCCACTTTGATGACAAGTATACAAGTGTGCATAAGACAGCATGGACAAATGAGGTGCATGAATAAGGAAACAACATTTAAGCTTGGTAAATAGGAGAGGGTGTTTACCCGTTTGGCCCGGTCAACATTGTCCCGGAAGGGGAAGAAAGCATCAGAGCTGAGGGCCACAGCCTGCAGAGAACTGATCCAGTTCTTCTTCTCCACCTCTGACAGAGGCTCAGGAATCTCCTCAAACAGAGCCTTCCAAACCTCCATATCTGGACCCTGACGTACCAACAAATCATTCAATGTCATCAGAAAAACTCCACCTGAAGAAATACTGGTGACACATAGGCCTGGTTTCACAGACAGGGCTAGTAGTAGGTCTTAGTTAAACTAGGACATTCATGTCTTAGAGGAAAAAAAAACAAACAAAAAAAACACCTTACTGGTGTTCATCATCATCAGACAAAACAATATGGCACTGACATATTTTAAGACATGTCAGTGCAAGTAGCTTTCAGTTAAAGCAGCTCAAACACGCATTTTAGTTTGGGACAAAAGGCTTAAGCTTTGTCTGTGAAACCGGGCAATAACATTATTTCTATCACTGACTGCAAAGATTCTCAATTTCAGTGGTTGTTTCTGATGCCCATTATAGGTTGAGTGACCTGGGGCCTGTACCATGATGGAAGTTTAACAAACTCAAGGTTACAGGATTAGTTTCGAGTTGACAAAACCAAACCAATCTATTCGGGCTTTGTTAGTCCCATGATGCTGATCATCAGCTTTCTCTGTCAAACTCCTGAGTTTAGCTGTGACATCAGTAGTGAACAGCCAATCACATGCTGTAGATCAGTGAAACAGATTCACTTCTCGTGAGAGAAGCAGTGAGATTAATTTCTCTCTTCCGCAGAATATTACATGATTGAAAAATATTAAGAATTTAAAAAATTTACACAGGAAGAAGAAAAGAGCCGTCTATGAAAGAGGACAACTTAAAGAAAAATCTTATACGTCATAACTTTTACTTGCATTGAAGTTAGATTAGTTGATATACAGAGATAATTGAACATTTAAACGCACATGTAGTAAAATGTATAGCTTTATTTATTGATTTAAAAAAAAACATTGTATAACCTCTATATAGGCTACTTATATAAATGTGCCTATTAAAAATTGATTAACTAAAATTATACACGTGTAATTGATCAAGGGTATGATAATTACATAAATTATATTTAAATCATTCAAAATTATTATTATTATTATAAATAATCATTGTTAAAAGCCAGACACTTTAGTCTTTAAAAACTATTTGCTATGTAGTGACCTTTAATTTGGAGTAGAAACAGGGGGAGTGACTTAAAGGTGAACTATGTAGGATTTTTGCAGTAAAATATCCAGAAACCACTAGGCCAGTGTTATATATTTTGTTCAGTTGAGTACTTAGAATATCCCAAATGTTTTAAACTATTTGTAAACCGTGAGAAAATTGCTATTTTAACCAAGGAACCGGGACGTGTGAGCTATGCGTGTGAGGGAGTCGCCTGTCGATTGCGTCATATCTGCGTCACCCTCGGTCTCCGGTTTTATTCAGTGAAACACTTTACTCTCACTGCATTGTGAACAAGTGTCATAGCAGCCGCCGAGCGAACGTCATAACTTCCTTTTCAACACACTCAGATATATCTAATACGATAAACAGAGTTGCGTTACCTCAGACTCATGACTGGAAAAGAGGAAGTAGCGCCGGCAACCGTGTCATAATAAAAGTCCCGCCAGCGACTATGCCATAATAACAGTCCCGCTCTTCAATCGCTCCTGCGGCCTTGCTCAGCTCCACAACACTCGCTCCTGCTCTGCTTCAGACTACAGTAATGTCAATAATCGCATCCATGAACATGATTTCTGCCCGAGTCCTATCCTGACTGTTTTTATCACCGGCTGTGAGGTGAAGACCACATGTCCCGAGATTCTGCGCTCAAACGTGCCGTCATCAAACTACGTCTTTGTTTTGAACAGGCGACCTCTAGTGGACGGAAAAGTTACATAGTGTAGCTTTAATTGCATCAGAGGTGTGTCACTTTGCTCACAGCTGATCTCTTATACGCACATAGAATGTCTCTGAACAGATTCACGCCCACTTTAAGGGGAAAATAAACGAAACTCCCGTAGACTTCAATACAAAATAGCGGCACAAAACAACGTCCGTACACAGCCAGCAGGCTTGAATCACTTAAGAAATCCCCAATATTAAACATGTCAAGTGATTATATGTCCAACCTGCCTGCCAGAGTGTGAAAGATACATCCACACACTTAATTTGGTCAATTTAAAAAACATGTCCCTTCATTCTCCCACCGTCAAATTGATTTAACAACCCCACCCAGTGGACAGACATTACCCAGAAATTTACACGTACCTCATCGAGTCACCAGGTAAGCGCTATTTTGTATGGAAGTCTAGTTTATTTTCCCCTAAAAAGGGGTGTTGACGAAATTAACAGTTAAGTTCCCGGATGTGCCGGTAGTACGGATCCAGAACATAACCTGGAGCGCAAGTTGCTATGGAGATGAACACTGCTAAAAGCCAAACTACTTTAAATGGTACCCAAAACCCAGGATTGGCACAAACTAAGAAAAAAAAAAAATCTGGTTAGCCAGTTAAACCGGCTTCATGGTATAGGCCCAAGGTGTAATCACAATAATAAACAAAATGAAATGTAATTTCACCCAAAACATTACATGGAATAAAAAAAAGGGAAATAATTAAGCCTTAATTTAACTCACAAATTCTGTAATTTCATGAGTCATTGTCTTTAGAATTCATATTTTGGGGTGAAATGACAATCCATTATCCTAAAATTTCAAAATAACTGTACCTCACAATACCACAATTTTCAAAATTATTTGAAAAAAACCCCCCTGAAAATTTGAATTCTTCTCTGAAAGTTCTAGTCAAGTAAGCATGGTTATAGGCTGATGCAAGTTCTCAAAACAGCCAAATATCATCTGATTAATTAGGCTGGCGAATATATGCATAGTGCAAATGACCAATTTTTGGACAATACCTCTCCAATTGTTCCGCTGACATACTGATCAATGGCATTAGCCATCTCTGCGCGCTTAACTCCGCTGCGGAATTTCATTTTGAGCACTCTGGGATGGTGCCTGAGCCACCAGTTATCAGCCTTGTCTCCGGCCAGCCGAGTGCAGTGGATACGAGACTGCTGCCCAGCGCCGATGCCAATCACCTAACAAACACACGCCATACTAATGATTTTTCATAATTAAATGTTCATACATTTACAGTACATGTTTCCAAATGGCATTTGCATTTATTTATTTTTTTAGTTACCTGACCATCCTTTGCATAACACACAGAGTTAGACTGAGTGTACTTCACTGCGATACTGGCCACAATGAGGTCTCGAAGAGCACTCTCAGAGAGCTGCAAAGAGATCAATATCACATCATCTGTGTTCATTAATATAATAGCCAATCAAAATTGAAATGGATAAAACATTCAGCTAAATTTACTACAGAATATTGTTTCACACTCGTTACATTAGCTAAGCTAAATGTGTTCAAATCAATTAAATATTGCAAAAAAGTTTGAACAATTGGCCTGATTAAAATCAGGGTAGCATTTGAATAAATAAAAAAAATAAATAAATAAAAATAAAACTAAACATTTTGCTGTGGTACTGAAATTGGTAAGGAGTACCGTAAATTTTTTATGGTATTGGTACCGACTACTGGAATTTTGGTATCGTGACATCCCTAGTGCAAATCAGAATTTACTAAAATATAACGGCATTAATGGAGTTTCTCACCTTGCCCTTTGACACAATGTTGCTGAAGAGCTCTTTATCAATGACGGCTCCATTCCTCTTCTGTTTGAGGTACAAACCAAACAGCACCCTCACCTCCTCTTCATCAGGTTCATAGTCAGGATCCATCTAAAAGAACAGGACATACATCATGAAGTCTTAGAGCGGTGTTGAAACATGGACTATTCTTTTCAGCAAAACATTTCAAATAAATGCTGTTCTTTTGAATCCTGAAAACAAATAACTGGGAGTAATGATGCTGAAAATTCAGCTTTGCATCACAGGAATAAAATACATTTTAAAATATATGAACATAGAAAACTGTTATTTTAAATAGTAATTTCACAATATTACTGCTTTTACAGTATTTTAAAATCCAATAAATGCAGCCTTGGTGAGCAGAAGAGACGAAAACATTTCAAAATATTACTGACCTAAACTCTTGAACCGTAGTGTATTACTGCGATTAGTATATAATGACTTCAATGTGTCTAAAATAGACTTTTCACCCAGTATAATCTGTATTATTACATAATTTATATATTAAAGGCGGCATGAAATCAAATTTTACAATTCGTATTTTTTTATTAATTTTGTAGGGTTTACTATAACTGATTTATCTGTGCACTTCATTATTTAAAAAAAAATTATTTACCCTTATAATCTTTAATCAAATATGTTAACTTTCCCTCCCCCATCGAAACAACTTCTCTTCTGTCCTGGTCATGTGCTGTGGCGTGAGGGCGGGGTTATCGCCCCCTGTCTCGTTTCTGCACCCCCTCTCAGAAACCTGTCACTGATTGTAGCAATATGGTGGTTAGGTGCATTTTTCTAGGTGTACACAATACCTTATTCAAGAAGGACTTGAGGCAAAAAGAGAGAAATATATGAGAAATAAAAGCTTTATGTAAAAATCACTCAATATAGTCGGACGAACAGCTTGTGGTGACGGCTCGCACTGAGGAATGCAGTGTGTGAACGCGCTTACGGCCGCCCCCCTTATAAGGGAGAGCTGAGAAAAGTTTTACAGACATAAAGCCATAAAAGGCTTAAAATAAGTAAAATCTGTAGCATAAACCAGCGAAAAGTGAGGAAATATGCTCAGTAACATATGTAGAAAAGATTTAGAGAGAAAATATATTTATTTAAGAGATAGATCGAGTTTCTCCACAACTGAGTGCAAACTTCAAATCTGCCTCCATTTTGTTAGCAACGCCCAACTTTCAACGATCCAATCAATTCCCGAAGGACGAAATCAAGCCTCGCCCTAAATTTTTTCTAATTTCAGAAGCCGTTTCACTCGGATATACGTCACAATAAGGAGAAAAAGACGATCTCAACTTCCGTTTCATGCCGACTTTAAAGTACCATGGTACAGCATCACTATACCCCCCACCCCCCCCAAAAAAAAGCTAACCAAAAAAAGCTTTTTAGTAAGGGCTATTTTGAACAAAAACGCTCCACTAACGAAAAGGTGGAGCAAATTTGGTTAACAGTCCAATAACAGTCTGAAGATTATTCTTCTGTCTCTTTAATCAATCAACAAGCATGATTTACCCGAAGGACACAATAGTTTCCATTCTTCTTTTTGGAGAGAATTCGCAGTGCTTCCTCATCATAACCAGGAGCAACGATCCCATCTGACACCTTTAAAAAAGAAGGGTCAAAGTTGTGTATAAAATGTCTAAATGAATGCATCAAGTATTTTTTAAATAAGAGGCTAATGCTTTGTGAGAATATTAGATGTAACTCTTATTGACAAATGACAAAGTTATTCTCTGTTTCTCTCTCACACACCTCTCTAGAAATGATCTTGGCAGTCGGGACGTCACAGACATCAGACAAAGCAATGAAATCTCCAAAGGAGGACATCCTGTCAGAACCTACAAGACATTTTTCAGATTTTTCCATATTGTTTTTAGGCTTAAACATGCCAAACTAGACAGGAGATTAATGCCTGACAATGAATTCTTCTGGTTTGAAAATGAAGCGTGGAGATGCATTGAGAGATGTTTCACCTCTGGCTCTGGCGTATGCGGTGGAAAGAGGGGTGAGGTCCTGGAGCATGTCATTCACCATACACACCTTGGCCTCGTCTTCGCTCAATGGGACGCCAACTGCAGCTCCTGAAATGTGAAAATTTGTCAGATATTGTCTGAAACTCTACAAAGGCTGTTTGCTCCTGGTATTAAGATGCGTTTTGGTCGATCGGACCACAGGTGGACGACGCTAAATACAGGTGTAAACAGGGTCTAAAACTTTTTGAGCTTGTCCACTTTCGACAACTTACAGAGGTAGTCGAAAACACATTTGGCCGGATTGCTTTCATAGTGTAAACGCTCATGTGGTCAAATGTGTTCGAACAGCCACAAAACACCACCTACTGACCAAACGGGTAAACATTATGGGAAGCACGCTAGCTAGACGGGATTTAAACTTTGTCAGCTGAACACCCAAGTTTGGCTTGAAGACGAAAAATGTAGCAAGCGCAATGATCTCTCACCATTCCTGATTTCTAACACACACTCACGGTGTTCGGCTGTTCTTGCAACTGTCAGAGCAGAAACGAAAGCTACTGCTCTCCGTATGTTTTTCTGTCATCTCCGGGCGTGTTCATATGTAAATAGCGTGAGCTTATTTTTGTCCATTAGATCAAAAGATCAGAAAAGAGACGGATTAAAACACCAGGTGTAAATTATGGTGCGTCTCCCTCGTCCACTTGCGATCGACCAAAATCTTAATACCAGGTGTAAACAGGGCTAAAGATGTGAGCTTTCCTGGCATCTGGAAAGCAAGTTTGTGTTCATACCTGCAGGGCTGACGTGTTTAAATGAAGTTGCGGCTGGCAAACCTAGAGCTCTCTTCAACTCTCTCACCAGCTGCCAGGCGTTCAGAGCATCACACAGGTTAATGAAGCCTGGAGATCCATTCAGCACTGAGACGGTCAGAAATGGAGAGGAACATTAAGATCATAACTTTTGTGGTCGAACATTTGTCTGGTAGTAGCATATGATATCATATATACCGGAAAGTGGAAGTGCTGGGCGTGTAGTGTAGAGCTGGGCAGGAGCTTGATGGGGATTCATGCCATATCGCAAGGGCAGCTGGGAAATTCCTCGACTATATTCACGTCTGAAGTAATCAGAGATGGCCTCATCGTACTGAGCGGTGTGTGTGAAGGCCTGAGATATTACAAATACAAATTCACACACAAAGGCATTTCAACAAAAGAGGAATTGTCTATCATAATAGTAACCATTTAGGCAATCGATGGGTTTATCAAGGACGGATGCAGAGAGATGTCTAGAGAGAAGGGTGGCTAATATTATACAATAATTTAACAACAGCAGATGAGATATACAATAACATACATTAACTTATATTGCTTAATTCTATACAATTCAAGTATACACTACCATTCAAAGGTTTAGGGTCAGTCTTTTATTCTGCAAGGATGCATTTAATTGATCAAAAGTGACTAAGATATTTCAAAAAAAAAAAAAAAAAAAAAAACTGATAAAAGAAATTTCACTGTTTCACTGAAATTTTCAACTGTTTTTAGCATTGATAATAATAATAATAATAATAATAAATGTTTCTCGAGCATCAAATCATCAAATTAGAATGATTTCTGAAGGATCATGTGACAAACTGTGATGATGCTGAAAATTCAGCTTTGCATCACAGGAATACATTACATTTAAAAAAAATAGTAAAATAGAAAGAGTTCTATTATTATTATACATTTTAATAATATTTCACTGTATTTTGATCAAATATATCCAGCCTTGGTGAGCATAAAAGACTTTTCCAAAACATTATTGACCCCAAACATTTTAAACTATTCTTAAAATAGAGCAAAAACGATAAGTGACAGCTCAGCTCAAAAATGTATGGTGATATTCCTCAGAGGTCATAAGAACACAAACAAAGCACACACTTTATTTAACCCAAGTATTCCAAATAAACATAACCTCTGCTGCAACTGTCATCATATTCCGCAAACATCTGAAACCCAATCTGATCAAAAACCATGCAGACTAAACTAGAGCAAATGTTCCACCAAAAGAGACACAAATGACCCAGCCATTTAAAATGTGGGGGCAAAATTGCCAGTTGTGAACCCCTTTATCATCTAAAACTCCAGTCCTCAAGACCCACCTCCCAGAATATTTTAGATGCTTTCCTAGTCAACACACTAAGAAGCGGTTTTAATTAGCGAGACATCTAAAACATTCTGGTAGGCGGGACTCTATGAGTGGAGTTGAGAAACATTGATCTAAAATGTTAGATTTGATTACGTTAGATTATGATTAATAGACCATACCGAATGTTTATTTGAGGTAAAAGGGCTCAAAACATGAAGCAAATATGAGTAAGCCTATTGCTTAACAACAAATTTAAATGTCTGAACATGATTTACCACACAAATCAGAACATTAGCTACTCAGTAACGTAGCATGTGTAAACATTTACTTAATTCATTTAGAATTGGAATTAAACTAAAGCCATGGCTATTTGCCTGTAATCAAGGACAGTAATACATTAAAATTATTATATGTTCCGAATCTATTCATTTTATTAGTGGGGAAAATTCACAGGGTTCAGGTCACATCAGGTGGGATTCACCGAGTTTTGGATGTGCACAAAGGTCAGTGGGTCAAAGCTTAATCAAATCTCTCAGATAGGATCCTCATGTTACCTTGAGTGCAAGAGTTTTGCGTGTTTCCATTGTGGTATCATGGCTGCCGGAAGATTCCATTTCCTTGGCAATAACATCGTAGTCAGACGGATCACAGACGACAGTGACTCTGGAGTGATTCTTAGCTGCCGCTCGAAGAAGAGTCACTCCACCTAAATATGATTGTGAGATTAATGGGGAAATTAGAGACAATAGGGTGAATCTGACACACGCTGCCAAGATAAAGATGTCTGTGTAACATTTTACCCCAAAACCCGTTTTTTTGGCATGACACTAGCTATGTTTCCATCCAAAGTTGCGAATGTAATTAATGCAAAAATGCAATATCTCATAAAATATTTGCGAATAAGCACCGTTTCCATCCAGTGACTCGAAGAGAACATAATCGTCACTTCCTGATAAACTACCGCTAAAAATTCACTAAGAAACTTAGGAGAAGCCACCAAATATAATAATTTTCGTATATAATGATTTGCGTCTCAGAGAAACTCAATAAACTTGTTGTCCTGCTTTCAGAGGCAGATGCTGCTGTTTGGGAACACAGTCATTTAAGACAGTTCTAGGACGGAAATATATCGAGCATCTTTGACAACAGATTTCTGAATGACCAAAACAGCATTTCAGATGTTTTGCAAACAAGATTTTTCCGCTGGTTAGTACACTTATGCGGTTACATCACGAAAGTCACATTATTTTCTTTTTATGCGTATCAAGGAATTTATTCAATAATGCGTTTCCATCGTTTATGCGCATGTTTTCGTTTCGGATAGAAAATGTATCAGACTCAAACGAGAGCATACGTTTTATGTGCATTTTTAGAATTTACGCACATCTTGCCGTTTCCATTCAGCATTTTTTGATGCAATATCCCAAAATGCGCATAAAAATAGGTGGATGAAACATAGCTATTGTCATGAAAATCAAGCACAGTTCCCAGATATTCAATACATTACAAATAATAATACAAAATAAAAAAGCTACAGTAAAAAATAAAAACAATTTTGTTCATTTAAAAACACGAAATATAAATATGAGATGAGAAAGGAAGACATTTTTTTTTGCCATAGCAAACAAATAACTGAAGTAAAATCAGTTGAAGTGCTAAAATTAAAATGTATCCTAAACAAAAATAAGACAACATAAAACTAATACAACTTACAAACAGCAGCAAAAATATTTAATATAATATTTGATTTACTCACCCTCAAGTCATTCTAGGTGTATATGACATTCTTCTTTACGAATAAATAGACAAATAAAATCAGAGTTATTTAAAAAAAGTCCTGGCACTTCCAAGCTTTATAATGGCAGTGACTGTTGCTCTGTTTTTGAAGTCCATAAAAGTGCATCTATCCATCATATAACTGCTCCACACAGGGCCTTCTGAAGCAAATCGATGCGTTTGTGTAAGAAAAAATATTTTCTTTTTCCCAGAGCCGTGTGGAGCGGACAGATACATTTTTATAGACTACAAAAACAGAGCAACAAAAACAGAGCAACAATCACTGCTATTATAAAGCTTAGATTAGCCAGGACTTTAATATAACTCCGATTATATTCATCTGAAAGAAGAATGTCATGCACACCTAGGATGACATTAGGGTGAGTAAATCATGGGCTTATTTTAATTTTTGGGTGAACTATTCCTTTAAACAAAATCCCATAAAATTACTAAAATTCAAGCTAAAAAAAATTAAAATAAAAGATTCAAATAAAAGATTCTTCAAAATATATACAGAATATCAGTTTATATATGGCTATATGTGATAAAATATTATAAATATTTATGTTTTATAACAATTAAAGTATAAAATACTTCATTATGCATAATTTCATTATTTACAGGTAGTTTACAATTACACTCCTATAATATTATTCACTCTGAAGAACATTTAAGTTTTCCTTACATTGGAAATTACCAAATTTCTAAACAGTTTTAAACATACAAAAGCATAGCATTGTTGAATTCAGGTCAAGGAATATACCAAAATGGTCAATTATGAGCCCTTTAAATAAAACCCTGTGAACAATTAACACAGTACTGACCAATGTCAATCTGCTCAACAGCGTCTTCCACGGTCACACTGGGGGATGCAACGGTCTTCACAAACGGGTAAAGGTTGCACACAGCCACTCTTTAAGAACACAAGTTTACATCAACATTTCTCAATTCTCTCTTGACACGATCATTTAAAAATGATTTACTGGCTACAGTAAACAAAAACATCTAGACTACAAGCCTAACCTGATTGCATCATTACTACCCCCAGACATAGTTCACAGTGCTCATATGACCATGTCTAAATGGATGAGAGCCAGTGAGATCAAGACGTTTGGTCACAGCCACCACAGCGGCACTTTTTGAATTATCAGTGATTAGATTAACAATGCTGAGTCTCTACTTCTAACAAAAACCCAATGGAAATCATGTTAGCACCATTAAACCTGATTATATCTTGTGCTGGTGGCACATGACAATCATTCATGAAATACCACAAACTGAATTTTAAATCTATAAAGCAGAACTTGCAAAACAATTACCATGCTATTACGATTATTACGCACATTAAAATCTCCTTACTAAAAACAGTATTACCTGACAAGACTAAACCCTAGTTTATCCATGTCAGCCTTATCAGAGGGAGTTTGCCTAGCCAAAATGCCGCCATGGACAGCGGGATGAAGGGTTTTAACTCTTCCTCCAAGCATCTCAGGAAATCCAGTGAGCTCAGATACATCCCTGTGGGAAAAAAATGAAAACAATTGAATACTATATCTGCCAGATTTAGTATTCACAGCAACTAGAAGCAAGTTTGAATGGCATGTGGTAAAAGATGTCTGACCTGACAGTGAGTCCAGCATCTCTGAGGGTTTTGGCAGTGCCTCCTGATGCCACCAATGACAGACCCACTGATACCAGACGCTTGGCAAACTCCACTAGTCCGGTCTTATCCGACACACTCAGCAATGCTGTAAAAGACCGTCCATAATTCAAATCAATTAGACAAAATCTGATATTTTAACAACTGCAGCAGCAGGACTGTACTTCAAATTACACACATCACTTTTGCACAAATCCAAACTTCACAAAAAGCAAAACAATGATAGTATCAGATGGTAATACCACAGTATGTTAAAGGGATAGTTCACCCAAAAATGAAATAGGAATATCTTCATTTACTCACCCTCAAGTTGTTCCAAACCTGTATGAGTTTTTCTGTTCTCTAGAACACAAAAGAAGGCATTTTGAAGAATGTTTGTAACCAAGCAGAGAGAGCAACTATTGACTACCATAGATGGGGAAAAAATACTATGGTAGTCAATGGTTGCTCTTTCTTCAAAATATCTTCTGTGTTCAGCAGAACAAAACAACTCATACAGGTTTGGAACAACTTGAGGGTGAGTAAATGGTGCCAATTTTCATTTTTGGGTGAACTATCCCTTTAATACCATGGTACTACAGTTAAAAAGTAACGTTACAGTGGCAAATAAGTACTGTATCAGTACCATCATGTACTCTTGACACATCCCATAACACTGAAATTCATGTAAAAAAAGAAAATTAAATTCATGCATCACTGCATGGTACACTAAAATAGTTCCAAGAATACCATGGTACATCTGATATCATGGTATTTACCCATCAGAACAACACTATGATACTGTACAATTCAGACACATTGGAATATGGTATTATCGTCATGGTACTGTGTAAAACATGGTATTATGGTGCTTTTCGGAATTTTTTTAATATTTTTTTTTTAAATAAGATATCAGATCAGTGTCCAGAACAGGAATTAATAACAAACGCTTTTCTAAACCTTATATTTTCTATTAAGTTAATGCCAGTAAAGGCTGTGACGGATCAACAATGCATTATATCACCCATCAAAAACAAACACAACGAAAAGTACTTGATTTGTAAGCAAAAGCGTGCAAAAAGTAAAAAAGACGTTCGATTACCTAGTTCAGATGCCATGCTGCAGGTAAAGCTGACTAAATGAGCGACTTGTGCTGGAGTGTCTCGTGCACCGCGCGCTGTTAATAAAAACACGTGGATGCAATAGTTTTATCCGCGTTGATGCATGATGGGAAATGTAGTTTTTATATCAAATGACACTCCCACTTTATCAAAACTTGAGGAAGTGTTTGTTTGTGTTTTATTTACAAATATATGTATTATAAATAATGCATTTAATAGAAATGCTAATGTATTAGCAAACTTTGTGTAAATATACAGTTCGCAAATAACACAGAAAAGAAGAAGAATGGGGTGTGGGCTTCATAGTGAACTTGAATGAAAAATCATGGCGTTTACCTTTGTAAACACACCAATAGATGGCGCCTCGTGCATACCTTGAGTTTTGACAACACATCACATCATGTGTAAGCATTAAAGGCTCTTCGCTTTGTCCTCCTGTGTCAAATGTGTCCTCTTGAGATCCAACAGCGCATGAACAGACCAAAGAGATTGACATGATGATTTCATCTCAATAAATGGAGCCAAAAATCCTACAACCTCAAGCGCTTTTACAGTAGCATATAATGTCACCAAAAAAGCCACGTAAGATAAAGCTAACACCACAACCACACAAAAATAATTTTCCTAAAATAATTTTGAAATGATAAACAATAATAAAAAAAAAATGTTCATAAAGAAGACAAATTGTATTTAAACATATAGCAAAGCCACAATCAGGCTAATGTAAAACGTAACTAATTGCATTAGAAAATATCAAACTGTACAATGCAGTAGCTTAGAATACTTTATAAGTAAAACAAACTAGAATAAGGCATTGAAAATTAAAGAGTGTTTTTTTTTTTTTTTTTTTTTTTTGAAGCAGGCATTAAATGCCTAAGTCAAATAATTTATGATTTGGTTGTTCAACACTTCGGTTGTAACTACTGTAGCCTATATAGGATTTTTTACATCCTTTGAAGAATTTTCCACATAATTTTATGACAGGAGAAAGATAGAAGATGCAAACTTCAAAGGCAGACTGGCTTCAAAGACTGGCTGAACTCTATGCATATGTCGTAAAAAACAACATTGTGTTTTATTGATGAAGTACATTCAGAGCAGTCAGACTTGTACATCATATAGCCCCTGATATTTGTATTTATTAAATATTGGGTCATACTTTAGTTTAGGGTCCAATTCTCTCTATTAGCTAACTATTAACCACTACTTTTGCCTCAATGAACGAATTACTGCTTAATAGATAGTAAGGTAGTTGTTAAGTTTAGGTATTGAGTAGGATTATGGCCATGCAGAAGACACACTGTAATTATAAAGCATTAATTTGTGCTTTTACTATAAACAGCCAATATCATACACTCTAAAAAAAAGGCTCGTAATCATAGGGGAACCTTTTTTAGTGCTATATAGCACCAATTTTGGTGCTTCAGTGGTTCTTCAGCGGTTCTTCAGAGGTGCTATATAGCACCTTAGTCAAAGAACCGGTGAAGAACCTCTGAAGAACCGCTGAAGAACCACTGAAGCACCAAAATCGGTGCTATATAGCACTAAAAAAGGTTTCCCTATGATTACGAGCCAAGAACCATTTTTGGTGCAATATAGAACCTTTTTTTTTTTAGAGTGTAGTAATATGCATGCTAATAAGCAACTAGTTAATAGTGAGAATTGAACCCTAAACTAAAGTGTCACCAATATTGTATATAACTGTCACAGTCACATTTAGTTTCAGTTTGATTGGACTTTCAGTTTGTTTGCATATGTCACATGTTCCTTTGTTCTGTTTCCCGCCACTCGTCTGTCTCCCCGGTTACCATCATTTTATTAGTTAATCTGTGTCATCATTCACTATATAAGTTCCTCCTGTTCCTTCAGTCTTTGTCTGATCTCTGTTATGTTAGATGTGTTGTGCGATTGCCTGTCTTTGAAGTATTTACCATTATGGGAACGGTATTTACCTGTCTTTGTCTTCCTGCCTGCACACACCTGTGACAATAACAAGGTTTAAAAATATTATAATTTTTTGCTAGCTGAAATCATATCAGTTTTGAGCATGAACATGGGTAATATGTTCAAACTCAAGCGCTGCATTCGATACTATCGACCACAACATTCTTTTGAATAGACTCGAAAATGATGTTGGTGGAATTGCATTGGCACGGTTTAAATCATACTTATCTGACCGTTATTAATTTGTAGCAGTAAATGAAGAGATGTCACACCGATTACAAGTTCAGTATGGAGTACCGCAAGGCTCAGTGCTAGGACTGTTGCTTTTCACCCAGTACATGCTACCACTGGGAGATAACATTAGGAAGCATGGCGTTAGTTTTCATTGTTATGCTAACGATACTCAGATCTATATTTCTTCACGCCCTGACGAAATTTACCAATTCACAAGATTAATGGAATGCATAGCTGATATAAAAAATTGGATGACTAGTAATTTCCTGCCACTCAATTCAGAAAAAAAAAAAAAATTTAACTATTGGACAAAAAAACTCCACAAGTAGTAACATAGAATACTGTCTAACACTTGATGGCTGCTCTGTGAAGTCCTCGTCGTCAGTGAGGAACCTGGGTGTGCTCTTTGATACCAATCTTACGTTTGAAAGCCACGTTTCTAGCATCTGTAAAACTGCATTCTACCATCTTAAAAATATATCTAAATTACGGCACATGCTCTCAATGCAAAATGCTGAACAGTTAGTTCATGCGTTCATGACCTCAAGGCTAGATTATTGTAATGCTCTACTGGGTGGTTGCCCTGCTCGCTTAATAAACAAACTCCAGCTGGTCCAAAACGCAGCAGCTCGAGTTCTTACTAGAACCAGGAAGTATGACCATATTAGCCCGGTTCTGTCAACACTGCACTGGCTGCCTATTAAACATTGCATACATTTTAAAATCTTGCAATCTTACAAAGCTCTAAATGGTTTGGCTCCCCATTACTTGAGCGAGCTCTTAACACATTATACTCCATCACGCCTATTGTGGTCTCAAAATTCTGGCCATTTGATAAAACCTACACTCTAAAAAAAAAAGGTTCTATATGGCACCAAAAATGGTTCTTGGCTCGTAATCATATAGGGGAACCTTTTTTTAGTGCTATATAGCACCAATTTTAGTGCTTCAGTGGTTCTTCAGCGGTTCTTCAGAGGTGCTATATCACCTTAGTCAAAGAACCGGTGAAGAACATCTGAAGAACCGCTGAAGAACCACTGAAGCACCAAAATTGGTGCTATATAGCACTAAAAAAGGTTCCCCTATGATTACGAGCCAAGAACCATTTTTGGTGCCATATAGAACCTGAGTGTAGAATGTATATCAAAATATATATAAAATTAAAATATATAGAATATCAAAATCAACTGCAGGCGGTCGATCCTTTTCCTATTTAGCACCTAAACTCTGGAACAGTCTTCCTAGCATTGTTCGGGAAGCAGACACACTCTGTCAGTTTAAATCTAGACTAAAAACACATCTCTTTACCATGGCATACACATAAAAAAAAAAATTCTTTCAATTAAATGATTGTTAGGCTGCATTAGCTAGGTCAGCCGGAACCGGGAACACTTCCCATAACACCTAATGTACTCGTTACATCATCAGAAGAATGGCATCTATGCTAATGTTAGTTTCTCTGTTTTGTCCCGAGGTTTACTGCAGTCAGCCGGATCCGGGCCGTATCCAGATCAGATGGTGGACTTGCGCCCAGACAGGACCAACGCATGGCCCTGAAGTGTCTGCAGAGACCATGACAATTAGACTCCCCTGAAATTGTCTCATCGTCACGTCATCCTCAATAAACCCATCTCCGGCGTGAAGACTCCGATCTTTCGAATATTCCTATTTAATAATTTTTTAATCGTCACGTCATCCTCAATAAACCCATCTCCGGCGTGAAGACTACGATCTTTCGAATATTCCTATTTAATAATTTTTTAATCGTCACGTCATCCTCAATAAACCCATCTCTGGCGTGATGACTCCGATCTTTCGAATATTCCTATTTAATAATTGTATAATCGACACGTCATCCTCAATAAATAAATAGATTTTCCGATTTTATATCCTATTTATAACCAGCACCCATATCGCCCTGCAGCCCAAGACTGGTTTCCCACTGAAGCTAAGCAGGGCTGAGCCTGGTTAGTACCTGGATGGGAGACCAACTGGGAAAACCAGGTAGCTGCTGGTGGTGTTAGTGAGGCCAGCAGGGGGTGCTCACCCTGTGGTCTGTGTGGGTCCTAACACCCCAGTATAGTGATTGGGACACTATACTGTAACAAGCACCGTCCTTCGGATGAGACGTTAAACCGAGGTCCTGACTCTCTGTGGTCATTAAAAATCCCTTCGATAAAGAGTAGGGGTGTATCCCCGGCATCCTGGCCAAATTTGCCCATTGGCCTCCTAATCATCCCCATATACAGATTGGCTTCATCACTCTGTCTCCTCTCCACCAATCAGCTGGTGTGTGGTGGGCGTTCTGGCGCAATATGGCTGCCGTCGCATCATCCAGGTGGTGCTGCACATTGGTGGTGGTTGAGGAGATTCCCTCTTCTATATGTAAAGTGCTTTGAGTGCCTAGAAAAGCGCTTTATAAATGTATAGCATTTAGCAAATATTTTATAATTGTTTAATTGACAAGTCATCCTCAATAAACCCGTCTCCGGCATGATGACTCCGATCTTTCGAATATTCCTATTTTATAATTTTTTAATCGTCACGTCATCCTCAATAAACCCAACTCCTGCGTGATGACGCTGATCTTTCGAATATTCCTATTTTATAATTGTTTAATCGATAAGTCATCCTCAATAAACCCGTCTCCAGCTTGAAGACTCCGATCTTTTGAATATTTCGATCTAATATGACCACTGACCTGTAAAGTAGCCAGAATAATAATCATATGCTGTTTGTTAATTGGCCAGAGGAGAACTGGCACCCCACTGTCGCCTTTGGCTTGGCTTGCTCAGTTGGGGACACTACATTTTCAACTAAATATCCAAATAAATTTAATTACTAAACTAAATTAAATACATCAACTAAATTACTGATCTGCCCGCATTGTCACTATATGATAATTGAAATGAGCTGGATAACATCAGAGTTTTCTCCAGAACGGCTGTACAGCCGAATCAAATTCTGTTGCATTATTTTCCTGTTTAACACTGTGAAGCTGCTTTGAAACCAGGGGCGTAGCTAAGGGGGGGAAAGTTAGGACGATTCTAAGGGCCCACACACTTTTGGGGCCCCCAGAGATCAGTTTTATTAGTAGTAACAGCACTAGTAGTAATGTATTATAAATGTATAATCTACCAAAGAGTTAAGGCCTTTGCACACTGAGTCCGAAATTTTCGCATGCGTTTTTTCGTATTCGTGATCCGAAAAATTCGTCACGCACAGACACCTTGCACCTTGCAGTCCGATGCGTAGCCTATTAATGAATGCGTTACGAAAAAAAACGCAAAACAACACAAAATGCCGTCTTCAAGTAGTGAGGATGATTTTTTTTGTCCTCTCTCTTAAAAAATGAAAAAGAGGAAATATTGGGTCCATCCACTTCTGCGATCGCATAGAGAGGAAGGAGAGTTCCTCTTAGCCTATCAAGGAGCTGCGGGATTATCCAGACCGATTCAAAGTTTACTTTAGAATGTCAGTGACTCTGTTTGATGCTTTGTTAGCGATACTGGAGCCACATATTAAAAAGAAGACCACAAATTTCCGTGACTCAATTTATCCTGAACAGAGACTGACAGCCTATGTCTAAAGGGATCCGCGCGCGCGCGCACACACACACACACACACACACACACACACACGGTTTACAGGGACTTGGTGTGCTATAATTATAGCTGTGATATAATAATTTGTAGTAGCCTATTTTTGATACAATAATATTTGTATATGTAGGTATCTGAGCACTGCCGATTCATTCACCACCATTGCCAGCAGTTTTAGGTTGGGCATCAGCACTGTGGGAAAAACGGATGCAAAAAACGCAGAAAATCGAACCTGTTCCGATTTTTTTTTTTTGACGGACGGAAGTTTCGGAGGCAGTGTGCAAGCGTAATTGACATAACGTGAGGTCAAATTTATTTTTTGACGTGCGAAAATTTCGCATGACAATTTCGGACTCAGTGTGCAAAGGCCTTTACAAATATAAAAAAATGATGGCGCATTTCCGGCAAAATCCAGCAAAACGCTCCACTCATGAACCGCTCACACTCACCGGTAAAACTACGTTCACTCATATCCCACTCCGACATGACGTGCTATAATTGTTGCAGCCATTAAGGTATTTATTTTTCTATTTATGTTTAAATATTATAATGTGGGTTTTTTATGTCTATGTTGTCGATCTGTCTATCTATGTCGATTATGAAAAGTGAACAGCATGAGATAGGACACATCATAAGATGAATGGAGTTGATTCATTGACCACTTCATTAAGTTTTGTTTTGGATAAATTGTATCTTAATTTTATTCAATGTTTCATCAGCCAATTGGGGCCTTCTGGGTTGAGCGAGCGGAGCTTAATTGGTCAGTATTATTAAATTGCAGACAAAGATTTTGGATAGCTAGGCTGGTGTGGTAGAGGCCCCAACATCATATTCTTTCATAGGGCCCAAAATTGCTAGCGGCGCCCCTGTTTGAAACAATCTGCATTGTTAAAAGCATATCATGCATATAAAGTAAAATATAATATACTGTATGTAAACATGTAAGACATTTGCTCATCAAAATGAGCTGGTGGAGGAAATCTGCCAGATCTCAAGCCAGATTCAAACTCAAGTCGGCCACATGAGCACCACAGCTCAGCATGTGTTCAAACAACTCTAGGCCACCGCTCCAGTTACCACTCCATCCTCAGGGTGGACATTAAAATCAGAAAGCTCTCGCTTAAATTATTTGCCTCTGCAAAAGCCTTGAGTTTTTACAGTAAGCCGCATGTCTTCTGCCAGCTCAGTAATGTGTGTTTGGGTTAAAATACATAATGAGTTCATTAGGGCACATTCCGGTAATCAAAAAGGGTGTCGTTTTAATTACTGGGCTCGTGCCAAGCCAGCGCTCTTACGACTTTTGGAAACCTGTCTTTGTAATTTAATTAAAGTGAACAAATGGCATGCGCAAACCTGGCCCCGGAGGGCAATTAAGACGGAATTGTGAGCGAGCGAACCCCAACTGGACGATTTGCGCCACCTATGTCAGTTAAGCTGATTGCATCGATTTCATTGATTTGCAACAGCTTCAGGCTAATTTCATCTCCAAAGGTGTGCACTCTATCTCCAGAGGCATTACTTGTTTATTTATTTCTGTAGCCGTCCACCTCTTTAGATTTTGCCAAGTGATTAGATGAAAGTGTTTCATCAGGGGCAACAAAAAGTCTCTTTTGCTAAGGGTGCCGTGAGGTTGGCGGAATCAATAACTTTTTATTTGCCTCAGGGTCAGCACAGGTTGGATGTTATTGATGCTCTTAAATGCATCACAACTCTCTTTAGTCGAGGAGTGCAAAGCGCTGAGGTAGGCGAGAAAGTGGACTAGAACGGGGAAAACGACATATGTTTTAAAACCCACTTATGAAACATAACAGTCGAGTATTCTGGATTGCTAACATTCTCGCATGTATTATTTGAGGTAGGAGGCTTTTAATTAAAAACTAAGATTTGGTTGCTAAGGTGTTGCCAGGTGGTTACCTGGTTGTTGCTAGGTCAAATTCTCAAGTTTCTTCAAAGTAACCCTATGGTGTTTTTCACCTGTTTTATCATCCCTCAGATGAAAATTGTAAGTTAGTAAAAGCAGACTTCTCCTCAAAAAACTGCATGATTTGGAGTGTTGTTAATGTCCGTGGCACAAACAGAGCAGGACACAGTTTAATACTTAGGGTTAGGGTTTATTTCAGATGCCGTGCTCAATTGGTTTCCAACATTTCATTAGGAGATTCATTGATTCATTGATAATAAAGTCGCCTCCTACAGTACAGATCATGCAACCTTTCCCACAATACCCCAGAAGTCCTTGAACTGTCCTTGCTTACTGTATCTGTATCTCTTTTAGTGTTTTTCCCCTCCCGCTTGGCCAGTGTGATGGTTATATTTATCTTCTTCTCCACTGTGATTGTGTCTAATTGGCAGATCAGGACTTCATTAAAGCAGATTAAATGTGAGAGAAGATGGGCAAAACACAGTGTTGTATCGGTGAACGGGGTGACGGTGAAGGAGAGAATTAGCTGATTAAAATGGACAAGCGCGTGGACATAAGGTGGGAGGGGCTGCGGGTGATTGATGGGTAGTTGTAGCAGGTTGAAGTGTTTGGGTAAGGCCTGTCAGCGAGCTGGTAGAGAATGAGTGAGATGTCTTCATCAATTTAGAGCCATTATCATGTCAAAAGGAGAGATGCCATCTGCATGAGACTGCTTTGCAGGCAATCAATCTCATTCGGGAAAATTGTGTGCCTTTGTGTGTGTGTGCATCTATTTCTTTGCATTGTAATGTTATGCAAACATGCACAATTACTATGCATGCACGCAAATGCATTCAAATTGAGGATGTCGGAACTTAGGTTTTGAGTCAAAAGTCCAATTTATGAACTGTGTTCACAACAGATTTTTTTTTTTATTGTTCGGAGCATAAAAAAAATATAAAATAATAATGTATTCCTATGTTATAGGCTATGCTATATCCTCTGCTCTGTATAGGACACCAGAACCCCTTTATTGAGAACATTAAAATACATGAATAGACAAACAATGGGATGTTTTTTTTTTTTTATCCAAACTTTGTATAAAGATGATTCTCAATATTATGAACGATACAGAATAATTTGATATACCATTTTACTTTATGCAATATGTGTAAACATGGCCATAAATGCCATTCTCATTATATATGCAATGCATCTATACACTGTATCCAATTTGCATATTAATGTGTTGTAATGTAAAAAGACGTGTAATAATATTTTCATAAGAATGTCTTGTATTTCATAAGAATATCCTGACTAAAAAACTGTGTATGTTGTCAGAGAAATTCGTTAAATAATATCCTTTACAGAGGCAAAACCCCTAATCTGGGTCTCAGGTGGATATTTCCGTCTCGTGAGTGGCATTTATATTTAGATGTCACTTCCGAAACTTTGCTACATGTAATTGGCCGTCGGTCCTCTTAGCAATAATAGTTTATTCAATGAATGACTGTAGCCTCGAAAGCGAGCCAAGATCGTTATACGATCACTAAAATGCTGTTGCTTCATCACGATCTCACAAAGTTCCTTTATACAAATGAAGTCGTCTTGTCTACAGTAAATCTCTTACTTACATCGTGTCTTAACTTTGTTTGTTAGAGAGGTTTCGAGAGCCTGCATTAACTCAGCACTGAATAAAAACTCAGGCGTTTTAAGCGGTGAGATTCTGATCGCGTTTGAGAGATCAACAACTATCTGTGATTGGCCACATTACTCACCGCTGCAAAAACACGCTGTGAATAGATGAATTTGACGCTCTCCAAAACTCAGACACAAATGTGCAAATCTGACAAATCTGTTAAGCCAATATTATTACAGTATCAACTGAGGGGGCTT
Source organism: Gobio gobio (assembly GCF_949357685.1). Lineage (NCBI taxonomy): Eukaryota > Metazoa > Chordata > Actinopteri > Cypriniformes > Gobionidae > Gobio > Gobio gobio. The sequence goes on along the minus strand of NC_137099.1, from coordinate 9,366,420 downwards.
TTGCTTGCGTTTGAGGGTGCACCCCCTTAGAACGGGCCTGACCATGAGCAACACCTCTGTTCAACATTAGTTAATCTTTGTTAACGTTAGTTCATAAAAATACAGCTGTTCATGTTAGTTCAACTTCACAGTGCACTAACTAATGTTAAGAAGATTTTAATAATGCATTAGTAAATGTTGCAATTAATAATAAAAATAAATAAATGCTTTAAAAGTGCAGTTCATTATTAGTTCATGTTAACTAATGTAGTTAACTAATGTAATGAACCTTATTGTTCCATATATACTCTATGTATATGATCTTTTTAACATATCTACAGCTACTTCCCAGGGAATATACACTGATCAGGCATAACATTATGACAGGTGAAGTGAATAACACTGATTATCTCTTCATCACAGCACCTGTTAGTGGGTGTGATAAATTAGGCAGCAAGTGAACATTTTGTCCTCAAAGTTAATGTGTTAGAAGCAGGAAAAATGGGCAAGGGTAAGGATTTGAGGGAGTTTGACAAGGGCCAAATTGTGATGGCTAGACGACTGGGTCAGAGCATCTCCAAAACTGCAGCTCTTGTGGGGTGTTTCTGGTCTGCAGTGGTCAGTATCAAAAGTGGTCCAAGGAAGGAACAGTGGTGAAACGGCGACAGGGTCATGGGCGGCCAAGGCTCGCTGATGTATGGGGAGCGAAAGCCGTGTGGCCCGATCAAACAGACAAGCTACTGTAGCTCAAATTGCTTAAAGTTAATGCTGGTTCTGATGGAAAGGTGTCAGAATACACGGTGCATTGCAGTTTGTTGTGTATGGGACTGCATAGCCGCAGACCGGTCAGGGTGCCCATGCTGACCCCTGTCCACCGCCGAAAGCGACAACAGCGCCATCAGAACTGGACCATGGAGCAATGGAAGAAGGTCTGGTCTGATGAATCACGTTTTCTATAGCCTACTTTTGTCCTGAGGATATATATTGTGCCATATATTGTGGATATATTTTTTTTAGTCTGGAAATCGACATTCACTGCGGTAAAATACTTTTTCACTGTGGTAAAACAACTAGCGTGTGTGTGACAACTAGCCCCGGTCTCCCATATGTTCAACTGCACAAACTGTCAAACGCTTAAAAGTCCTTTTTTTAAGTACTTATAGCACTTTTGCATTTAAGTTAAGCAGAGGTTACAAACACACACACGCACACACACATAATTCATGCACACCCCTCCCTCGCAGAGCATCTTTACCGTAAGCCTGTTTAATTTTCCTGAAATAGGCAGCTGACAGCCGCTTCATATTGATGGAGTGTGCAGGGACAAATGCAAAGATGGAGTGACACGCCGTTATCTGTCTCTGGACGCTGTTCATCCTCTCATCTCATTGCATACACAAACACATTCATCCAGTTACTTTTTAGTATCACTTATCATGATTACAGCGTGAAAGCGGTAACCATTTGTGTTAAGCGTCTTGCTGGAATGTTGACACAAACAGTTGATAAGAGTGATATTAATTGATATGGATATTAATGGTCAAAATGAACTGTTAAAAGAGTTTTTTTGTCACCTCTTTGCTGCTAGGCCAATATCTGTCTATTATGAACTACACTATGCATTTTAATGCAATTGTGTTTATGATGCAGTCTATTTGATGCATCTTACAATGCTGAAAAACTTATAAGCTGTGTTTGGATATGCAAGCTTCACTGTCACTATTGCTTGAATGATCTTTATTGCCAGTTTTGGTATACATTTTTTAGACGAGCATACAGCGATGAGGGGAAGACATTGAATGAGGTGATGGAACTCAGGACGGCTGCACCTTTAATGGGTGTAATTATACCAAGTGGATGGTTCCACTCTGGATTACAACCTTCTGCCACAAGGTGAAGTGCTCTGATAAATGAGGTGTGTAATCTCTCAAGACACACACAAATAGGCTACACATACAGGTTTACACATACACATGCACATATATTCATCTCCTTGAAGCTTTGAACAAGAGTATACCTGTCTAGTGAGATCTATTAAGCACTGCAGAAATTTTAATTTATGCAAGAAAAAATGAGTTTCATTCTCGTGTTGCACAGCACGTTTGAGCTTCCGCAAGAACCAATGAGGTTCATTCTTGTGTTACACAGCACGTTTGAGCTTCCTCAAGAACCAATGAGGTTCATTCTTGTGTTACACAGCACGTTTGAGCTTCCGCAAGAAGCAATGAGGTTCATTCTTGTGTTCACAGCACGTTTGAGCTTCCTCAAGAACCAATGAGGTTCATTCTTGTGTTACACAGCACGTTTGAGTTTCGGAAAGAACCAATGAGGTTCAGTCTTGTGTTACGCAGCACATTTGAGCTTCTTCAAGAACCAATGAGGTTCATTCTTGTGTTACACAGCACGTTTGAGCTTCGGAAAGAACCAATGAGGTTCAGTCTTGTGTTACGCAGCACATTTGAGCTTCTTCAAGAACCAATGGGGTCCATTCTTGTGTTACAAAGCACGTTTGAGCTTCCGCAAGAACCAATGAGGTTCATTCTTCTGTTACACAGCACGTTTGAGCTTCCGCAAGAACCAATGAGGTTCATTCTTCTGTTACACAGCACGTTTGAGCTTCCGCAAGAACCAATGAGGTTCATTTTTGTGTTACACAGCACGTTTGAGTTTTGGAAAGAACCAATGAGGTTCAGTCTTGTGTGTTACGCAGCACGTTTGAGCTTCTTCAAGAACCAATGAGGTTCATTCTTGTGTTACGCAGCACTTTGAGTTTGAGCAAGAAGGTTCGGTTGGGCTGCTGTTTATGTCCACTGATCAATCTTTCATTGGGAATAAAATTACATTTGTTCATCATATAGTTTTACTGTCTCTGTATGAACTTTTTAAGCGTCAAAATGGTAGCTTTCAATGGAGGGACAGAATTCATTACATTTTTCATTAACATTTGCGTTCTGAAGATGAACGAAAGTCTTAAAGGTTTGGAACGACATGAGAGTAATTGATGAAAAAAAATTATTTTTGGGTGAACTATCTCTTTAAGATAGATGTGAGATTTCATGTGACAAGTGTTGTTAAATCAACAAGTGCCAATACCATAAATAAAATTAAAATAGCTTTAAAGTGGTATTGTATGGCATTTGAGAGGCACTTAAAACTAATTTCCCCCCTTTATTTTATATTAGTGTGTCCAATGACTAATCCTTTATGTTTAAGCCTGGCAGTGTACACTGCCTCCAATCCTTGATTAAACATGTTGAATGTGTTTTATAAGGGGGCGTGGCTGCTCATTTCAGTCAATTAGCCGCCGGCACCAGGGCCAAGGGGCCATCTGTGTAAAAAGACATGAACTAATTGACCCGTCTTCCTCTGGACGAGTGCTGGAAAGAGGAGGACAGGAGGAGGAGAGGGGGATGGAGTGATGAGAGTGATGAACGGCAATGTGTCAGTTTGGCACACAGATTAACCTCAGGTCCAATCGAGCGCCAGTTAATTAACCCTACTGATGAAATGAACTGAGTATTATATCCCCCCCACACCGCATCTATCAATGACATCGCTGACTGCCTTCATCTTCATGAGAGTTTCCAGGAGAGGACTGGGAATGTGGATGGGTCATTCGGAGCATATGGGACCATTTGTGCTAGAAATTTATGGGGAAAATAAGTATGAATTTATTTAAATTTGTGTGTGTATATATATATATATATATATATATATATTTGAACAAGCTCAATGTTAGTTGAAATCTAGAAGATCTAAATTTTCTCTCTCAAGTTTTTTGTAACAGTTGAACAAGGCCAATATCTTTAGAAGATTTGAAGAAAAATTCTGGAAACCTCAGTTTGAACAATATTGTTGAATAGTTAAATATTATGTCAGATTTTTGTTTTAATAATTAAATGATGTTTAAAATGAGAAATGCTTAATATAATTAATGAGCTTATAAGTGAGAAAACAAAAAAAATTGAACCGTTTTGAATTGTTACATGAAGAATTTCAGAAAAAAAAAAAAAATTTAATTCCAAACTAAGCTAAATGGATTCTATTTGACTATACACTGAAAATAAAATTGTTGGATTTACATTATTTATTCTTGTACATCGGTCTCACATGAACCAATTAAGTTAAACAAACATAATTTGTTCATGTAACTTTAACATCATGTAATGAAGTCATTTTAAGTGACACAATTAAGTTGTCTGGCTATCACCAGACCAAGCTCAATTTAAGATTGAACATTGGTTTGGGGAGTCTGCTCTGTATTTTCTTCTGCACAAGAGGCGTGATCAACGAGCATAATTCAAATGACTCTGTGTGCAATTGGATAGTCCTTCAACCAATCAGACCACAAGAGGCGTGATCAATGGACATCGATCCATCGCTTCTCTATCCGTCATTGTGTTAAACCCGCCAATAGTGGGCCAGGTGGATAAGCCAGTCTGTGATTGGTTCCCGCAAAAGTGTAACAGAAGCAGTAGACATGAATGGACAGGTTTCCAGACTGAGTTGCTGGGCGAAATCAAATCGCTGGCAGATCAGGCTGGGTTTACCCAGTCTAACAATTAAGTAGTCTCAAAGTGAATATTATATGGCTCCTTGGCATGATTCAGGCATTCAATTTCATATATTAATTTATCCTAATCAATTTCACATATTTTACTGTTACACAACTGAATTATAACACTGCACTACACTCACAAAATGCTGGGTTAAAAACAACCCAAGTTGGGTTGAAAATGGACTAACCCAGCAATTGGGTTGTTTTAAGCAAACATTTAACCCAACCGCTGGGTTAAAACGACCCATTCACTGGGTTATAACAACCCAAATGCTGGTTAAATGTTAGTCCATTTTCAACCCAACTTGGGTTGTTTTTAACCCAACATTTTTTAGAGTGTAGCTAGTTGACAAACTTTAGCTATAGTAATAGCACACATTAGCATCTTAAATGCTAAGCATTAAAAGCTCCTTCAGCAAAGTGGTGACATTTGTTAGCCTAGAAATCTAGACGCACCCTAGCGGCAGAAAATGTATTTTGCCGCGAGTGTAGTCTCGTAACTCTCGGTAGACCTGAGAGCTGGAAAAACCAAACTCTGGTCAGGCCAATCACAGCGTGTGTAGAGTCGGTGGGCGGGCTTAACATAATGACGGCACGTCACGGCAGAGTTGCGGAGGTTCCGCGTGTTACTCGTGAAACAAAGTAGCTGGCGAACAGCTGTCTTTTGAATCGGCTTTGGCCGCGACTCTCGAAGACTTGGAGTTAAGCTTTTCTTTGAGAAAAGAACAAAGAACGGCACTGAAGTCATTCTTAAGATATGTTTGAAGTTTTGCCGAACGGATACGGCGAAAGTCTATCAACTAACGTTAGCTCGGCTTCACCTTCTTCTTTGCTCTGGTTGGTTGTGGCGCTCATGGCGCAATCCAATTGCGTGCAGAGGGAATTTGAAAGACAACCGTTTATCCCGCCCCTCGGATTGAGCCCTGCTAATGGTGAGTTTCCAGACCCAACATCTTGATGTGGGTCTGGCTTGTCAGGCTAGACATTTGTATCAGTCCACAGCCTAAGCAAATGCTCCACCCTTCTCCACAATGCTAATCCACTGTAATTTAAATTGTTGTAATAATTGAATATTAAACACAAAACACAACCACGTCTCCCCCTTTCTGATCTTGCTCAAAAATACATAAAATAACAACATTTACTCTCTCTTGATTTAGCCATATGCAAAGCATGCTGGGAACTAACAAGCCCCGCCCAGTTTTAGTTAATGCAACCCAAATCATTCATGTAATCTCAACACAAACGGATTAAGTAAACTTCAATTTGACTTATATTTAAGTGGATTGAACACAATCAAATTAAGCTAGGACAAAATGTATAGCAATTGTGTTGCTTTAGCTCATTTTAACTAAGCAAAAAGAAAAATTCTGTGTAAATTAACAGTTAATAAGGAATTTTTTTTATTTTTTCACTTTGCACACATCAAACACATCTATCAAATAATATAAAAATTCAGTCACAAATAAAATTAGGAATATATGCCAGTGATTAAGCAAAAAGGAACAGTTGTCTTGTTACTAACAGTAGTGAGCCATGGCAACCTGTGTTCATAAATGATATAATGATTCAGTCAGAAATCAATATTAGGTTCATTGCTTTTCCATACTCTTATATTCAAATGCAGTCACTCACCGATGCTGTGGCCTTTACTTAACAGCTGTTGATGAATAAATCTCATCCAATAAGAGCTTGAGAGAGATGTTGGACTCCATTTGATCACAGCTAAGGTGACACAGACACTCAATCGAAATACTGCCACCAAAAAGCCATTTGTTGTCCACACAATTTATGAGGAATTGAATAAAATTCGTCAGCTTGACTGAGTAATTGATTTTTTCATTACGCAATCCGATAGTGGTCGAAGCTCGACAGTCAGCGGTGAAGTGCAAAACTGGCACATGTTGCAATTTCAACAGGGTTCCTATCGGCAAAACAGTTAGACTACTTAACTCAATAACCTCAATCTATCTGGTCAATAATTTGGGCATAAAGCTACTCAGACAGACTTCTACATAGACACTGTAAATCAGATTTACATAGCACAGAAAGATTTTATGTCTCCGTTAGAAGTCCACATTTATGTATGACAAGGTCCCAATAAGATTAAAATTAAAATGAGCCATAAGAAACAGTGACTATATTCCATATTTGAAATATTTCATGACTGCATTCACTTGATTATTAGTGGTTGTTTTTTGTTCAAAGACTTAGGATGAACATTGAACCTTTTGAAATGACAAAATGGTGGATAAATGTTGTTTCTTGCGTGCTTTGTATCACTTTAAAAGTGAAATGTCCATTGAGTGGCACTAAAAGCATGTTTAATTTCCCTGAGACAGATGAATGTGAATATGTCAACATTTTATTACGTTGGCTGTTGTACGTGAGTGATTCTATAATTGGAGATACATTATTCAGTGCTTGCCAAACACAAGTTCCTTCCTTGTTCTTTTTTTTACTTTTATTGAAAAAACTGATTTCATAGTATTTTTTGTCAACTCAGTTACATAATTTCCATATTGTTACTCTACCTTGGTAACAGAATTGACCATTTTAAACTTTTTAGCCAAAAACTCCATAAATGCTAAGAGCACATGGCAATTCGCTAAAAGGTTCAATCCTGGGTTTTAGGTATCATTAAAGTGGTTTGGCTTTTAGCTGTGTTCATCTCCATAGTAACTTACGCTCCACGGCTAACCTCCCCCCGGGCAGGGCTGAGTTAAAGGGTTAGTTCACCCAAAAATGAAAATTCTGTCATTAATTACTCACCCTCATGTCGTTCGACACCCGTAAGACCTCCGTTCATATTCGGAACAGAAATGAAGATATTTTAGTTGAAATCTGATGGCTGAGAAAGGCTTCAGATAGGTGCTTCAGATTGGCTGTTCACTACTGATGTCACAGCTGAACTCCTAAAAAAGAGTCTTTATTAACCGATAATCTGCCTCTGTAATCATAGTTTGTGTGAAAAGGAATAAAAGAGACACTAATGAGCCTTGCAAAATTAAAACTTAAGAATTAAAAATAATTAACAAGCAGGCAAAGATCACTGAGACAACTGCGATCTTGCATGTTCCTTTAAATATTTCAACTCAACACATGCCCTCGAAATTTCCATTTTGGTTCAACAGATGGTTATTCTCTCAGTCTGTATCATAATCAGACAGTCTGATGTCCACTTATCTGCATCGGATAAATAGATGTCCTGTTCGAGCATATCCATGCAATTTCTTTTTACCAAGGACAAATTGAAGTGGTTAATAGATGGTGTCAACATCTGCTGCCCACACACACTCACATTTTAACATAACATGTCTATATCATTAATCAAGCCATTTAGACGCTGTGTGAGCTGTCACAATTGTTGTCTGGGAAGTCTTCAATTCTCGCAGGTCATTAGAGGGAACGTGTGAGTGAGACAATGGAAGAATAGAGAGAGCTGGTGGTGCATTGTTCTCTGAGGGTTGTCCTCTTGTAGGATGTGGAGATAAAGCTTTCAGACCAGGGAGGCAAAGAGAGGTCAATGTCTAAGCAGGAGATGTTTCTCACCCTCCTCTGAGAATGACAGACGCTGCATTATTCAGTCAAACACAAATCCTCTGTGTCAAGGGTTAAACTAATACAGAAACTCAAACTTGTATCTTACTGGAGAGCATCAGAATTCGTCTGCATATAAAGTATGAACTTGTGTGATAAAAAATATGCTTGAAAATATATGAGTATGAAAACTTCTGGATTAAAATAGCTTTTGAAGAATATGTGTTGCTTGTTTGAGCAAAATGTGGTTGCTATATTGTGCATTATTGTTATTGTTAATTAAAACTTAAACAATTAAAAGTCATTTTTGGTCATTCAAATAAAAATAAAATAAAGTAAAATAATAATAAAAAGAAATGTAATATAAGATGAAAACTTAAAGGAAATTTGGCCTTAGCAACTAAATGAAATTATTAACAATTAGAGTTAAAAAATTAGAGCTAAATAGAAATATTGATAATAAATCAAAATGTGGCCTTGGCAACTAACTGAAATCCACAATAAAAATAAATGCTAAATAGAAATATTGATAATAAATAAAATGTGACCTTGGCAACTAACTGAAATTCCCAATAAAAATAAAAGCTAAATAGAAATATTGATAATAAATAAAATGTGACCTTGGCAACTAACTGAAATTCCCAATAAAAATAAAAGCTAAATAGAAATAAAATGACAAAATAAAATAAATAATAATAAAACAAATTGAACATTAGATGAAAAACTTAAAAGGAAATTTTAAAATGTGGCCTTAGCAACTAACTGAAATTAAGAATAAAAAATAAAAGCTAAATAAAAATGACAAAATATATATAAAATGACAAAATTACATAACAAAATTACTACAATTAAATCCATTAAAATGAAAGTTGAAAGTATAAAAAGAAAAGCTCAATACTATAATAGTATTTTAAATATAAAATGAATACTAATGAATACTATAATAAATAATACTAAAATAACACAGACTCATCCTTCTGATAATAAAGAAGGATATAGGAAAAAACTAATATTCAGGAAAAAAATTATAATAAAAAATTACAAAAGCACAAAAACTCTGAAAATATAAAATGATAAAAAAAAATGAAAAAGCTCATAAATTCAAAATGCTAATAAATACTACACCAGTATATAAATAATAATCTGCTAACTCTTCTGGTGTGTTGTTAAGTGATTAGGGCATTGCTAGGGTGTTCTTCAGGGTGGTTGCTACAAAAGTCACATGATTTCAGGTATTACTCATGTTCGTAGCACAAACGCTGGGACCAATAACACGCCGAATATTTTTATTTATGGTTAAGTGTTTGTTCAAATCTCTATATAGGCACCAGTAATAATGATGCTTGCCTAGAAAGCACCACTTAGACTAAAAATTTCATAGATGATATCACTGAGCAAGTATCATGATGATCAAAAGATCAAAGGTCACATCATTCAGCGATTATGTAGCAATTTACACACTGTTAATTAATAAAAAAATTGAAATAATATTTTGCATTAAAGCCATTTATAAAGCAAGGTTACCAATGGCAACATCTGGCAGTAAATCTGTGCTACGCTGTAGGTTAATTAGTTAATTATTTGACATATTATGTTTGGTCGCGATTCCTCGTCTGTAAAAAGTTGAAAGCGCCCCGACTCCATCCCAACCAAAGGTTGCCATTCTCAGACGAATTAGCCAATAAAGGCCACACTTACTGTGTGCTAATGACTTTAACTTCCTCATTGACTTTATATGTCACTTTGCCGCCCAGCTTCAAAGGCGATTCATTGTAATCCATCGCAAAACCAACATCAATTAGCACATATGCTGTAGGTAAGTGGAGATAATGAAAGATTATGGAGAGCGGGAAACTGGCAGGAGGATACACGGAGAGAAAGGAAACTTCAAAGCCCTCAGTCTTCTCTCTTAAAGGAAGAGATAATGGTGCGTTGAGATAGCAGGGATATCAGGGTGAAAGTAATTATGTCTTCTTGTGTGTGATTGGTACAATATGGGTTGTTTATCTACAAGCACACAATGAGGCCCTTGTGTGGGGCCATAAAAAACCTGGTTGTTAAAGGCGGCCCATTAAACCGCCATAAACCTCACACCCTCTGGAAGCGTAAGGTGCGTTTGTTACCTGTGGAAAAAACAAACAGGTGGCTGATTGAACTCTTTTAAAATGATGAATGTGCTTACGGAAGCGTTTTATTAAATGTATAGCAGACTTTCTGAAACATGTTCTGGTCAAGCTCACACTACAACTATAATTTGATTGTTTGTTATAATTAAACAGCCATTTCTGCGTGAGACTGCTATCTTGCATGAGGAAAGTTCATTTGAACTCTTTTGACATTTTGAGATTAACAAAAAAATTTACCGAACAGGATGAATGTTTTAAAGGCACAATATGTAAGATTTTTGGATTAAAATATCCAAAAACCACTAGAACAATGTTGCACTCTAAAAAATGCTGCAAAGTTGGGTTGAAAATGGACTAACCCAGCAATTGGGTTGTTTTAACCAAACCGCTGGATTAAAACGACCCATTCAATTGCTGGGTTAGTCCGTTTTTAACCCAACTTTGCAGCATTTTTTAGAGTGTATATACTTTGTTGACTTGTGTGCTTACATTATCCCAAATGTTTCCAAGAATGTTTAAATCCAGAGAAATAAGCATTTTAACCATGTCCGTGCATCGCCTATAAATGACATCATACCCGCGATACCCTCGATTTCTGGTTTTATTTTGTAGAAACCATGGAAACACCGAAGTAGCTTTAATATATTATGTGTTTTATTAGGCAAGGGAGCAACTGTTTGGATCATTCATCGTTAGAAAACTAATCATTGTTATACAGCTCAACACAGTTATGTGGCGTTCACACCGGACGCGATTCGCGCGAAGGTGGACGCTTGAACATTTTGAGTTTACTCGCTTCAATCGCGCGAGACATTCACTGCACAACAGACGCGAATTCGCGTCATGGGCGGGGCTTCTGCCAGCGGCTCGTCTCCTTTAGAAATGGCTGACATGGGCTGTGTTTACACGCCTTTTTTTTGTTAAAATCTACTGTTAATGTGTGATAAAACGTAGTTTAGACTTTTTCAGTCGATAATGTAGTTGTTTAAAGCTCAAATATGTGATTTATTTATATAAAGAGTGCCTATTTGAACATTTTATCTGCCGTTTTCGGAGTTGTGAGCTCCAGCGGACAGCGGCGGTCAGCGCTCGTCAAAGCCGGCGAGGGCAACCTTTCCTCGGCCAGTCCTTCTGCCATCTGCCGCTGGCTCTGTCTCTGTGGTGTGTCTCGAGCTATAATTCGTCTTGTAACGGCCGATCTTTGGTCTCATGGATCTATAAAAAGTTCCCTGGCAAATCGTTTAGACTGAAGGCAAAGAGAAGTTTCATTACTTTATATTTTTAGGCTATAACTGTACGTTGCAGTTGTTACGTTAGCCGACTAGCACTGACTTTGAATGTTTGACTGAATTGTTTGCTTTATTTCATGTATAGCTTATTATACCTTTTACTTATACCTTTGTATTATTGATCATACATAAACTAAATCTCTGCCTGCTTCATACTACAGTAACGTTAATAATCTCATCCATGAACATGATTTCTGCCCGAATCCCGTCCCGATTCTTTTCCACCAGCTGTGAGGTGAAGGCGACATCTCCCATGAATCTGCGCTCAATCTCAGCATCAAGCTACGCATTTGTTTTGAATAGGCGACCTCTAGCTGCGAAAAACTACATATTTAAACTACATACAAGACAAAAAGGCAAACAGGATAATCCAAGAAACCAGGCAGGAGATTAAAAAAAAAACATGACAAGAAAACCATAGACAGTGCTGACACATCTAGAGACACAGTGTTGACGCATACAAGACTTCGCAATGAACAACTGAAAACACATGGCTCATGCTGCATTCACACCAAACGCGAATACAGCGTCAAAATCGTGTCTACCGCGTCTAGTTGGACGCTTCAACATTTTGAATCCATTCGCGCGCCCACATCGTATAAATTGAGCGTTTGAAGCGAAATAGACATGCGCTCAAGGCGCTCCAGGTGAAATATGTCATAAAACACCACTCTGCCTCCTTTCATTTTCATTAAATATATATATTAAACATTAATAGCCACACAAATGTGGTCAAGGCAACTCCTACATTATCTTCACTGCATGTATATTTAAATATCCTTAAAAAATAAAGTTATGAAACTTCTCTTTGCCCACAGTCAAAACGATTTGGCAGACAATAAATGATAGATTCATGACACCAAAGATCGCCCGTTAGATCCACACATGACGAACCACTACAGGACATCAGAACCAGAGGCAAACGTCAGAAGGACTAGCCAAGGAACGGCTGCTCACGCCGGGTTAATGAGCGCTGAGTGGCCAGAGATCGTCTGGAACTCCAAAAACTTTAAACAACTACACTCTCACCTGAAAAAGTCTTAAAACTACATTTTGTGACACAATAGTAGTATTTTTAACTCTCTGGGGTACTTCGGGTCAAAAATGACTCGAAGCGTTTTATAATTTTTTTAAAAAAATCGTAGCTTCATCGGAATGGTCCGAAACTTGATGACTTTATTGGAACTTCTAAGTCTAAGTGGTCATAAAAAAAATAGTCACACTCAGGACCTTCGGGTCAAAAATGACCCCCATAGGAAATGAATGGAAAATTGGCAAAAATATGAAAATACAGAGTTTTTTTGTACATACAATCTACAAATCAGCCAGGATGCAGAAAAAAAGGACTCAACAGTGAAGGGGTGAATCTCTAAAACATCAAGAGTGCAAAACAGACAAAAAAAACTCACACACACACAAAAACACAATTAGCTTTTGGAATGGCACGCGTTCATTTGTGTGTGTGTGAGTTTTTTTGTCTGTTTTGCACTCTTGATGTTTTAGAGATTCACCCCTTCATGTTGAGTCCTTTTTTTCTGCATCCTGGCTGATTTGTAGATTGTATGCACAAAAAAAATGTCATACTTTTGCCAATTTCCCATTCATTTCCTATGGGGGTCATTTTTGACCCGAAGGTCCGGAGTGTGACTTTTTTTTTTACGACCACTTAGACTTTTCAAATCCTGTCCCCAATTTTTTGGGGTGTCCATATACCAAGTACCAATAAAGTCACCAAGTTTCGGACCATTCCGATGAAGCTACGCTTTTAAAAACAATTTTTATAAAACGCAAGATCCACTGAAGTGGTAAAAATGTGCTATTGCGTGATAAAAATGCTCAATGTGTCCACCGGATAGCACCGATCTCATTTAAAAAATTGCTTTCATGAGGCCTAGGCTTGACTCTAAAATGAAATACAGCTTTAATAAAAAATTTATAAATAAATAAAATAAAATAAAGAAATATATATAAATTTTTTATTATATTTAATGGAAAAATTGGGTCATAATTATTGCATAAATATGAATTATAAATCATAAAATGATCTCAAAACACCAAAAAAGAAAAGACAAAATATTATTGAACAAAAATATATTTCATTGATTTTACTCAAATCTTTTTTATCTTAATCCCGCCCTCCGGGTCATTTTTGACCCGAAGGTCCTGAGTGTGACCCATAAATTAAGAACCACAGAGGGTTAAATAAAAATATCACGTTTCTCATCACGTCACTTTACCACGTGACAGCAGCAAACAGGCTCCTGATTGGTTAACGCGGCGCGAATTGACGCCAAAGTTCAAATTTTTCAACTCGGGCGTCAGACGCAAATTCGCTTCAAACACGTGAATGCACAAAAAGCACCACTCGTGCGTAACGCACGTATCGTGCAAGACGCTGAATTCACATCAAAATCGCATCATTCGCACGAACTGGACGCGCGAATGAGGCGGAATCGCGTCCATCGCACTGCGCAAAACGCGTCTATCGCGCCGCAGGACCTCCAGACGCGCGTCAACGCGCCTTTCCATTGACTTAACATGGAAATCACTCGCGCCTGACGCTCTATTCGCGTTTGGTGTGAACGCAGCATAATAAAGGCTGAGTTGTCAAGGTAAATGAGACACAGCTGAAAGTAATGAGGCACAATGAGTCCAAGCAAAGGGTTATGTGAACAACACACACAGAATATGTGTTAATAAATTGGTGTTCCCTCCAAAAAATTATGTCACTTCCTGGATGATGATGTCATTAAAGAACTAGCTTTTGTTTTTACAAAAGACTAACAGAATATAAAAAAACGATAAATTGACGACCAATTAAAACTATATTCATATTATATATATATATATATATATATATATATATATATATATATATATATATATATATATATATATATATATATATATATATATATAAATTGGAACAAGTTAAAGAAAAAATAACTATAATTAACTTTTTCTTAATAATTTGCCAGTTTTTTTAAAGAGGTAAATGTTCTTTTAAAAGTAATATTTTTAATAAAGGCGGAGTCAATAATATGATTTCATCTACAAAATCGTTATATAACATAAACTACTTAATATTAAATGTTATTTAAATGATATTTATTCATATTCATATTTTGATCAAATATTCAATCAGTTAAAGCATATACTGTATGATATACCGCATAAATGACCTTGTATTTGAAAATGAAGATTGTTTTCAGATGGAGAGGACAGGAGGTGTCATAATTATCTTTGAAGTCGTCTTATCTGAACGAACGATTGCTTCCTGACCCATCACAGAGTCATTGTAGCCATGGCAAAACTGATCAACATAATAAAGCCACATCATGTAATTCCAGCCCAGATGAATTTATGAGCCCTGATAAAAGCATATTACGTTTAGCAGCACAAATTACACTGAAAGGTGCAAATCGAGGACAAAAAACAATGATAAAGGATGATTTTAAGTTACTTTCTGGCATTTGGGTAAAAGCTGGATATTTATCAGCGTTCGGAAGCACTGCCAGGAAAGGAGCTGTCCTCAGAGATCTTTCCTGAGCAGGAATAATTAGTATAATGCATTAGATGAAACCTCACGCTAATTTTTCAAAAGTTGGTACACTAAAAGGGCTTGTGAATGACACATGTTTAATAAAACATCTAATAATAGACTAGATCTTTACTTTTTTTTTTAAGTGAGGAGGGGTTGTGCTTGCCCACGCAAATATTGCTTTCAGGATGTTATTATTGCTCCAGACATTTTTTGCAGTGTAATTCATGTGTTTCATATGCATATAGTACACTCAAATAAATATTTTATGATGCTGTTCACTTTATTTAAGCAATTCATCTTGATTTAACACAATTATATCAGGTTTCTGGTTCAAATGTAATTGATTCATGTTAAACTGACTTAAAACCGTTACTCTTTGACATAACTTGATGTTTTCATTTTGAAATAACATGTTTCAATCAAGTAACCCAATCAAACAAGACTTTCACTTCCCATCATGCTTTGCAAAGGGGCTGAATTCGGAGAGTAAATGTTTAAATAAAGTGCTAGTTGATGCATTTTAACAAGATGAGAAAATGGAGAGACTTTTTAATGCTTAATGTTTTTTTATGTTGGTATTTAAAAGTTTTTGTTTGGAGGTTACCATTGTGGTGAAGTGTAGAGCGTGTGATTGGGGTGAGGACCTGCTAATAACAATTAAAGTTGTCTAAATAATAAAAAAACAACTATTTTGGACATGCCATGGATGTAACAAATCCCATCTTCTGGCTAACCAATAAAACCTTGTAAAAGGTTTTGGAAATGTTGTAAAAACAGTATTTTACTAAATAAAAATAATCAATTAAACAGGATTATTTGTTTTGGGAGTTTTTTATATTCATTTTAGAATAATTAAAGTGAATAGTTTTGGACAAAATTAAGATTTAACTAAGTGGCATTGAATTAACCTTACGTAAAAAACTTAAGTTTACTGAAATAAACTATTTTAATTAAATTCAACATAACCCAATTACGTGGAACCTGTTGACATAAAAAAATTAAGTAAAACCCACGCATTATTTTTTTGAGACCAACAGACCAGTTTGTACCAGACTGGAATTCGGATCATGCTAATCAGACTTGTTTCATTTTCCACGGGAAAGCAACTGCTGACTCAGACAGAGGATCAAACAGAGGTCATAAGGCACTAGGACGTCTGCCGGTCACGGCTGTCTGATCGCGGCTGAGCTGCGATAATGACCGCAGAATATGTCTGTTATCAGCGATAAGGCCTTTAATGTTCTGTAAACGCGACAGGTACTAAAGTTTACAGGCCTAAAATTAAATGATAAACTTTGACTTTGAAAGGCAAATGCACTGTGATATGCGATCTTATAAATAAGCGCTGATCTTGATAACATCATAGTAAAATCTATATCATTTTAGAACATTCATTATTTTGTGTAAAATCTCAAAAATGTCTCGCACTGTGCTCAAACATCCCGTCTGCGGTCACTTTGAAAAAATAAAATGAGATTTTGATTTTGATCACTTTCTTTAACATTTCACATCAAGTCCTTGACTATATCATTTGGACTATGCTAAGCAAGGCTTTATATTATTTATTGTAGGCCTGCATCAACAATTAAAGGGATAGTCATAGGCGGAGTTTCACTTTTGTGCTTGGGGGGGGGGGGGCACCTTGGGTATAATTTATATTAATAATAATAATAATAATGACCCCCCCCCATTTAATTCTTCAAAGCTCAAAGTTAAATCAGAATATTTATTATAAAAAAGAAAAAATGTAACAGCTGCCAAAAAAATTGTCTATAGCTCCACTATGTGATTTATTGTGATTTCCCCTTCTGTTTTTTTTTTTTTTTTTTCACAAATCGCACCCTGATAATAATAATAATAATAAAAAATGAATTGAATAATTAAAGGATTAAGTGGATTTAAGGGAATAAATAAATGAATATGAATGGTAAAGTCCTAGGTCTAATTGTAGTTTTTGAAGTAATCAATTTAAACTATTTGCAAATATTTTATTTCAAAAGAGTTCACTCTTAATATTCGTATGTCTAATATGTAGAAAATGCAAACTTTTTTTGCCTGGTCGTCACATTAATTTATGAATTACATGAATCATGATCGCCTTTTTTTCAGTTCAAAACGGCGAAATTTTACAAAAAGTGGAGAAGTTTGCAGTCTATTACTGTCGGTATTAAACATTTCTATCATAAACAGTGTCTAAGACTTGCATCTACTTACATCTTTCCACAAGCTCTCTTTGCTGACAGTATGACATTAAGCCCCGCTTTCTTTGATTTGATTGGCCTATATCGATCATTTTGACATTGACGAGCGCTGTTAGACCACTGAGGTAGAGCAAAATTAATCAGCCTAAAAATTTTACTTTTAACATTTTTTGTCATCCTAAAAACAATCAGCTTTACTCATTCTACACTAAAAGGATAAGACAAATACAACGAGAAAATATTAATTATATTATTAATTTTTTTTTTTATCCATAGCTCAGACAAAATAATTGCCTCTGGTCTGGGGGAACAGATCCAGTGGAAGTCAATGGGTGCCGTGAACTGTACACTCTCAAAAAAAATAAGTACAAAATTGTACCTTTTAAGGTACAAGTGGCCGTCACTGGGGTGGGACCCTTAAAGGTACATTTTTGTACCTCTAAATCAGGGGTAGGCAAGTTTGGTCCTAGAGAGCTGATGTCCTGCAGAGTTTAGCTCCAACCCTACTAAGCCACCACAGTATAAAACTCATGGCAATACTAAAGTATTGTTGGTGAATATGAATTATTAATATTTTAGTCAGTGATGAGTTTAGTCAAACATTTTTCTTCATGACAATTTTTGTTTATGGCTTCTTTTGATTTTAACAGATTATGTGTTTTGTTAACACTGTAACAAAAGACACAAACTCACATAAATAGCCAAGAGTCAAACTGCCCAACTAAAGGAAACACGATCACCATAATGGTGACCAAATATTTTCAATAAAACATCAACATCTAAACCTCTGTTAATTCTCAATAAGAGCTTCTATAGATGTCATTCAGGGTTGGAGTCAAACTCTGCAGGACAGTGACTCTCTAGGACTGAACTTGCCTTCCCCTGCTCTAAGTAGAGGAAAACAATGGTATAATTGTACCCTAAGGACCAATTGTGTACCTTTAAAGGTACAGTTATACGTTTTGTTCCACAAGGAACAAAATTGTACCTCCACTGTACCTTTTTTTCTATGAGTGTATCGTTACCAACATTCTTATCAATACCTTCTTTTGTGTTCAACGGAAGAAAGAGTAAATTAAATGTTCATTTTTGTGTGAACTATCCCTTTAAAGGGATAGTTAATAAAGGCCTTCTGAAGCGAATCTATACGTTTGTGTAAGAAAAATATCCATATTTAAAACTTTTTAAAGTAAATTATCTATCTTCCGGCCGATAGCCTTCCGTTACGGAAAAAGTGTAACGCCTCTCACAGTTCAAAATGCTTACGTCTAACGAGCGTAACTGGTGTGCAATGTCGTCAGCTATTTTTTTCCAGTCTATGGTCGTCAGACGTAGCGTAAGCATTTTGAACTGTGAGAGGCGTAACCGTTTTTCCGTAAGTTGAATTTTCATTTTTGGGTGAACTGACCCTTTAAGGAACTTCAGGAGAACCATCTAAGACAGTTGATTCTTAAAGGGGCACTCCAGTGCTGGGAAGATGAATGTGTATTTAAACTGGGTCATTTATGTAGTAGAAATGTGAAATTATTTTTGAATTTGGTGCCTTCTAGACTGAGAAAAGAAAGAAAATGTATTTGTCTCATGTGGATGAAAGACAACAACTCCCAGAATGCACTTGCTTCGCTGCCCTACAAGGCCACTCCCAACACCGGCCCACCGTCGTTTTGATCTTCATAATGATACAATCATTTTGTTCAATTAGAGTATAAACACTACAATTAAAAACTGAACGTGTCTTTTCAATAACGTGTGAGTGAGCCGAACGAAAGTCATGGAACAGACTCAGCAGTAGTCAGATTTCATTCATCACGAGAGCGAAGAGCTGAGCAGAGCTGAGGTAAGCGCCAGTCATTCACGGTGCGTGTCCAGTCTTGCACGTTTTCAGATCGCATATGGAAGCAACTTTCATAGGAATTAATTGAAAAGTTGAAACACTCACTTTGCTCCGCACCGCCCCGTTATTAATGCCCGATCCGAGCGGCCGTGCGCATTTACATTCTGTGAGTGAGATCTCTCCCCTGTGGGCGGGTTGATAACATGCGAAACAGCTCCTTCTACTGGCTGTAGACTCTAGCCTCTGGCCAAAAAATCCTCCAATGACGCAAAATGACGATATTTGCGTCATCTGAGGATTTTTTCCAGAAATAAAATGCGTAATTCTCTCGTCTCAGGGGGACATGAGGGGGGAAAATACCATAATTTGAATATACTACCGGGTTTCTACTGATACAAAGCTTAATGCTAAATCACTGAAGTAACCCTTTAAGTGAAACATAACATTTCTATTAAGTCACCTGAGGTATAACATTTCCTGTGGATAGGCCATTTGGACATATTGTTTAGAAAGAACACAATAAAGTAGGGTGAAGGGTGAAGTCAGCTAAAATTGGCCACGTTTTGGTAAATGACTTACAACCCCAAATCAGAAAAAGATGGGACAGTATGGAAAACGCAAATAAAAAAAAAGAAGTGATTTCTAAATTTACTTTGACTTGTATTTCATTGCAGACAATATGAACACAAAATATTTCATGTTTTGTCTGGTCAACTTCATGTCATTTGTAAATATGCATCCTTTCCTGTCATTCAGACCTGCAACACATTTCAAAAAAAGTTGGGACAGGAGCAATTTAGGGCTAGTAATGAGGTAAAATGGTTAAATAATGATGTGATTTTAAACAGGTGATGTCAACAGGTGATTGTAATTATGATTTGGTACAAAAGCAGCATCCAAGAAAGGTCTAATCCTTTAGGAGCAAAGATGGGCCGAGGATCGCCAGTTTGCCAACAAATACGTGAGAAAATTATTGAAATGTTTAAAAACAATGTTCCTCAAAGAAAGATAGGAAGAGATTTGGATATTTCACATTCAACAGTGCATAACATAATGAAAAGATTCAAGGAATCTGGAGGAATTTCAGTGCGTAAAGGACAAGGGCGCAAGCCTAAGCTGAACAACCGTGATCTCCGATCCCTCAGGCGGCACTGCATCAAGAATCGTCATTCATCTATAAGCGATATCACCACATGGGCTCAGGACTACTTTGGCAAACCTTTGTCAAGTACCACAATACGTAGTTACATCCACAAATGCCAGTTAAAACTGTACTGTGCCAAAAGGAAGCCCTATGTTAACAGTGTCCAGAAGCGCCGTCGACTTCTCTGGGCTCGGAGGCATCTGGGATGGACCATCACACAGTGGAAACGTGTACTGTGGTCAGATTAATCAGTATTTGAGGTATTTTTTGGGAGGAATGGACGCCGTGTGCTCCGAACCAAAGAAGAAAAGGATCATCCAGACTGTTACCAGCAACAAGTCCAAAAGCCAGAGTCTGTCATGGTATGGGGTTGTGTCAGTGCCCTTGGCAAAGGTAACTTGCACTTCTGTGAAGGCACCATTAATGCTGAAAAGTACATAGAGATTTTGGAGCATAATATGCTGCCTTCAAGAAGACATCTTTTCCAGGGACGTCCATGCATATTTCAACAAGACAATGCAAAACCACATTCTGCACACATTACAAAGTCCTGGCTGCGGAGGAAGAGGGTACGGGTACTTGACTGGCCTGCCTGCCTGAATGACAGGAAAGGATGCATTACAAATGACATGAAGTTGACCAGACAAAACATGAAATATTTTGTGTTCATATTGTCTGCAATGAAATACAAGTCAAAGTAAATGTAGTTCTTTTTTTTTTATTTGCGTCGTCCATACTGTCCCAACTTTTTCTGATTTGGAGTTGTATAATACCATCAAATAAGCTATGCATGAGATCTAATATTCTGATATCTGATATCTTTTATAAATTAGCATGGGTCTCTTAAATATGTACATACATTTTAAATGAGAAAAAGTATAATTGTTTTAAAATTATGAGAGTTATAGTATTGGCAGGTACCTTCTTGAGCCACGGCATAACATTCAGGTAAAATGGGCCAATATAAAAAGAGAACAACACAGGTCATTTCGGCTGAAATCGTTTTATTTTTAACAGCAAAGTGACACTTTTGTCTTTAGTGTGCCACAACAACACCATAAATGTATTTCGTTAAACAGAAAGTTGAACGAATATTTCATTAAAAAATGTATCATGTTGTATAGGTTTGTGTTTCTGTGCATTGGTGTCTTTTGTGTGCTTGTCAAATATTTTTCAAACATTTTGTTAAAGATTTGAAAATTTAAAAAAAAATCTGTGTAAAAGTGTGTGTGTGTGTGTGTATGCAGCCCATTTTAGCTGAAAACTGTGGCCCATTTTAGCTTAACCAGCCATTTCTACATAAAAATCGATGTTTCTTTTTTAAATTAAACTTTTTTATTTGAAAGAGCATGTCAAAACGTTGTGCATAAACCTTTGCTTTGTAGGTAAGCTTACTTATAATTCCTTTAGTACCCTTAGTAATGATAGATGAAATTTAGACTCACCTTACTATTTCTCTGACAAGCTTCATGTAACACTCTGCTCTGCCCACCAAAAAAACTCAGACCAATCAATATTGTTACATGTCAACAAGTGTTGAAGCAACAATGCAAGATTAGTTAATGTGATTGGCTGTAAAAAGTTTAAGCGATATGATGCTACAACCTTATTTGGCCCATTTGACCTGATGGCCCATTTTAGCTGACTTCACCTACAGTATAATGCATCTGCAAAACACTGCAACATCTTACATTAAATCCAAACATTTCAATTAAAATAAGAACACAGAAATATACCAGATAAATCACAATCATTCTTGATATTTCAGCAGTCTTATTTTGGCAACGCCTGTCAACGCAATGAATCACTAGTGAGCACGCGCAACAAACCTGCACGTGTGCGCGCGCAATAGCCCTACTTAAGAGAGGACGTGACACGAGGCCGGCGGTGCCATTGATTCAATTTAATTTGCGCACCTCTGTCACAGGGTGCCAAAGACGGATTTACCAGTGGCCGGGCTGTTTAAATTACTTTTAAATCATAAAAGCAGCGCACTGGACGAGGGGAGGGAGAGGTAGAGGTTGCTGGGAATACGCGGAGAGCACTTGATTTCTCTCGCGCAAATTAGCTCCTTGCGGTGTGTGTCAAAACACACGAGCTGCCTACCTGGATGAAAGGCACATATTTGTTTAAAGATGAAAAAAAGAAAGAAAGAAAACAACAACAACAACATTCAGACTACAGAGATCGTATTGGAAAAATCGTCTTGTACTCTTTTTTTTGCCTTTTGTTTTCACGCACAAAACAATGCAATAATAAGTAGCCTACAAAAATAT
Organism: Gobio gobio; assembly: GCF_949357685.1. Classification (NCBI taxonomy): domain Eukaryota; kingdom Metazoa; phylum Chordata; class Actinopteri; order Cypriniformes; family Gobionidae; genus Gobio; species Gobio gobio. Next base: position 9,343,929 of record NC_137099.1, on the reverse strand, counting down.
TTAGGCCTAGCCTACTATAAAAACGGGGCATATCAAAGACATGTCAGATATAGACTGCTTCCTCAAACATGCTGTCTAGGTAGGCAGCACACTAGGTTTTGAGTCGCGGCCTGCTTTAGCGTCGCATTTACGGTATAGAGGGCGGGATGCTCCAATCTTCTCGGGTCAAGGCGAACCCATCAGAGTCTCGGCCTCGCGTCGCCTGCGCAGAGACTGTTTTCCATGTTATTAATCCACCGTCCACAGGCAATATTTAAAATAACAGTGGCGAATTGCAATTCATTTCGTCTCGATTTATTGCGTGTCCACGACAAGCAGTTCATGGATGGAATGAAGGTTTTGAATGAATTGCCTGTATTTAATTAATTTATTTGATATAGGTTTACAACTATTTGTATTATTTGTTTGTCCCCTCATATAATGCATACTTAGTGTTTGCACTTATACACACGAGTGAAGAATAGCCTATATTTACTTCAACATTGTGGGATTATTTTTAGGCTAGCGCACAATGTTAATGCGGTCGGGAAATATTTTTGTTTATGTTTTTACATAAACATACTATTCAACATAATATTTGGTCTTCAATTAATTTATTATAAGGGATCTTAATATGCTGGAATAAACACCCATGAAAAAGAGTATTTTCGAGGTGATGATGATCTCATAGGAAAAGATAAATTCATGCCGTACAAGCATTATTATTATTTTAATGTACTGTAAAAAAAAAACATGGGTATGCATGCTGCCGTTACTCTGAGGAACTATTCGACCTTACACATGTTTTATTTGTCTACAAAAAAATCATATAATCTGGTGAATTTATAGGCTAGTAATTTAGCCTATATAAATGTGGATGTCATTGTTAGGTTATGACAAACACTTTTTAACCATTTAATGATGCGAACATTTGACTTATTATTCGGGTTAATAAATAATTTTACGAACTATTTATAATGTAAAGTCATAAAATTAAATTATCTTGATATTACAGCCGAGATTCTTTAAATAAGCGGGTAGTCCAACATATTAGATTACATTATTAATATTAATATGTAGGCAACACCTTGGACAATTGCTCAGGTGAGATAATTTTTTATTTGATATTATCTGAGATACTGAATAATAATAATAATTGTTATTATTAATAATTAGCACTACATTTTAAGGTCTCACAAATAGTAAAAGAAGCATAATAATCTTACCAAATATATAAACTTATCGCGACAAGAATGTATTATTATTATGTCATGTATTAATTTATTTGGATTATTTTGGATGATTTATTTCAATTTTTGTGTATTAAATGAGTTACTGAGCCATGAGAAATGCTTGGTTTCAGGTACTTCGGAAACTTCGCAAGCGTCTTTGCTCTGTTGTTTGAGGAACAAGTCTCAGTCCAAGGACGAGCTCGAAGTGTCTGTAGTACATTATGATTAGTTAATTAGAAAACTGTCAAGTGATCTACTCCCGCAGGACATCCCCTGCAGCCAATCAGCGCTCGCAAAGGCGTTATGACTGAGATGTGAACGCGCGGAGAGGTTCAGAGAGCAGAGTAGGTGACAGAGATACTGTTCAAAACAAGAGAGAGCTGTGTTGTAGTAAGATTGCGCGCTCGTATCCTTTGGGCGCATTTTCTTTCTTTTCTTTTGTATGCGTAAAAGTTTATTAACTATAGATACTTCGGTCGTCTCATGGGCTGACTTCCAAATCTCAGTTAGACTAAGATCGGCATATCCCACAAGTTATAAATAGAGAAGAAAGTATTACTAATCGCGTTTCAAACGCATGCATATGTGCGTAAAACACAGCTGTATTTCTTGCAACTCCAAACAACCTAGAAGCGTTGCAATGGAAAAATCTAAGAACTTTAGGATCGACGCTCTTCTTGCTGAAGAACCACACCGAGGGACCCGAGAAATATCACCTGGACAGAGTAGCGACAGCCCGACGGGTAGCCCGGTGTCCTGCAGGCGCGCAGACACTCCGTCCCCTCGTGGAACACCTGGCGCCATACACCTCCAAACCGGAATCATACCTAAACCAGGGCTGCTCAATCTCCCACACCCGGGACTCACTGCAATCCCAGCCATGTACACGACGCCCATGTATCCCCTTTCAGCGTTGGGAGGTCAGCACCCTGCCCTGGCGTACTCGGGTTTTACGCAGCTGACGCAGCCGTACCCGGAGCAGCTGAAGGCGGCGGCGATGGCCGGATCTTTGCCGCTGGAGCATTGGATACGAGCTGGCATCATGGTACCAAGACTGCCCGATTACACCTGTGAGTGGGGTAGCATTCAGATGAGTGGGTAACACTTTGTTAAATCATTCCTAAACATTTCATCATTGTTCACAGAAAATCGAATGTGATTCATGAACGTTTTATGACATTTGAATTCATTATTAATCTGTTAAAAATGGTTGACTCGTGTTTGCTATTCTTATTTATGAAATTTGAGTGGAGCACCATAACACTTTAATTAATAATTCGTTTAACGGTTTAAAAAGTTGACCTACATTTACATAAGAACAGGCCTGTATATTAATTGCGTATGAAAATATGATTTAAAATATATAAATCAGGTTCTTGACATGTTTACCTGCTTACATATCAATAAATGATCTGTGGAGCATTATAGTTCCCTATTTCTGGTTCTAACTGGACTTTTTGATTTTCAAAATAAATCATTTCTTATTCCATAATAGTGCTGTTTTACTCATAATGCACATTACACATGAGCAAATTACAATTTTTCAGTTATTAAAAACTACAACAGCATCCAATGTAGACAAAGTAGAAGAAAATAGAATAAGCCGTCACTGGACGTTTTCTCCAAATCATGCAGAGTACATCAATTGTGCACCTCCATCATTATGGCATCATTACTGTCATACACCAAAAATTTTGTTGCATTACCGCCATTGTCGGTTTGAAAGCAAACATTGTAAAAGCTCATGAAATCCTTTTCAACATAATCAAAGGTGAGGAAAAGCAAACAGGGAGAGAGAGATGTGCTTACACACCTGCGACTCTTGAAAGACATGGAGTTAATTTGTCACCAAGCAATTATGATGTTTATTACTCCAGTTTGATGGATTATTAAACTGAAATCATGGTGGTCACATGTGGCGAAATTAGTTTGCTGAATTATAAATGACATTCTAGGTGGCTAAACGATCAGGGAAATATGACTATATACAGTATATTACTTATTTCTATGAATTTGCAATTAAAATAGCTTTTAAAAGACATTTTAAAGATATAATATAATACAAAAAAACGATAATAATATCTTGTAAACAAACCAATAGCCAATATATTTGATCTTATTTACCATACATTACGCTCTTCATAGACATGATTGAAAGATTATATTATCCTTGGATAGTTAAAGAAACAACAACTCAACAATAAAGTCATTTTGACGCTCTGACTGAACAATGGTCCGTGTAGTGTTACCAGGATTTACACCAAACTGTAATAATATAATTTTATTTTTGGCTTCTTTATAAAGCCATAAATGTCAGCTCGATGGAAATTGTCTTTGTGTGAGAGAGAAACTATAAACAAACACCTTAAACATACTGTAGTTCATCAATAAAATCCAAAAAGCGTTCATTGAATTTTCATTAAGTTAATGGCTTGCTCTTGCATTTTATGGCCGCCCAGCCCTGCTTCCACTGTGTTTAACAATAAGCTGCAGTACAGCTATTATGGTAAATGATAGCTACAATTTCTTTTGTGTGTATGTGTGTGTGTGTGTGTGTGTGTGTGTGTGTGTGTGTGTGTGTGTGTCCAACCCCACAAGTCCTTGACATTATATAAAAGAGGCAAAAATCTCATAAAAATAATCTAGACGTGGATTACAGTATCTTGCATCCCTTTTGGCTGGTGCTAAATTTTTATATACAGGCACAAGAGGCCTTTATTAATTTGGTAGAGATTTACAGTTTTAGCAATGACGTTACTGCAGGCTTTTAAGTAAAAATGCTGCTAAAGTTTATGCCCTTAGTTAAAAGTTTATATTAGATCAACATAAAGTTATGTTAAACTGCAGCAGAATATTAGCATTGTACAAACCCATAACCCAAAGCTCTGAACCATATCTACACAAAATACACCACACTGTAAAAAAAAAAAAATATGTTCAATAGGTTATGACATGCTTTTACATTGCTTTAACTCATCAAAATAAGAAAAGCAATTTTCAACTTTTTTTAGAAGTTATATAAGATTCAACTCATTTTTTAAGCCAGTTTAATGTAATTTATCCAAGTTGATTGTACTTAAAAATTTAAGGGAGCAACTTAAAAAAAAAAGTGTACTTGGATGTGGGTCTTTTTGACCTGGACCACTATGGAAAACAAAACAAACTCAATTCAATGGTCTTTTTCATATATGTAAACTGTATATAATTTATACGCTCTATTAATGTCCTCATTCTTTGGGTTTGTCCTACAGCCGCCCCCCAGTCCGGTTTGATGGGTAAATGTCGTAGGCCACGGACAGCATTCACCAGTCAACAACTACTGGAGCTGGAAAACCAGTTTAAACTTAACAAGTACCTTTCCAGACCCAAACGCTTCGAAGTGGCCACATCGCTCATGCTGACCGAGACACAGGTAACAAAGTGTGAAAGTGAGCGAGTGGGAGAGTGTATATATGCAGTATACCACAGTTCAATGATTATCATATTTACACTTTTGTACAAAAGTTTGGGGTCAAAAAATAAAAATACATTGATACTTTTTATTCAGCAAGTGTGCATTAAATTGATCAAAAGTAACAGGAAAGACATACTAAAGATTTATATTTCTAATAAATGCTGCTCTTTTGGACTTTATATCCCAGACAGCAACATACGGCCCATCTGGGATGACATTATTTTGCTGTCTGGGATGCATATACAATATTACGCAGCACAACTGTTTTCAACTTTGATAATAATAATAAATGTCTCTTGAGCAGCAAATCATCATATTAGAATGATTTCTGAAGGATCATGTGACACTGAAGACTGGAGTAATGATGCTGAAAATTCAGCTTCGCATCACAGGAATAAATTACATTTTAATATATATATTCAAATAGAAAACAGTTATTTTAAATTGTAGTAATATTTCACAATATTACTTTTTACTGTATTTTTGATTAAATAAAGGCAGCCTTGGTGAGCATAAGAGAAGTCTTTCGAAAACATGAAGAATAAGTTTATTCACTGTGGTATTAAAATTCTACTCATAGTTTGGAGAAAGAAAATGGTATCACCTAGTGTCCAAAATTTGATTATTGCTTCTTTGGCAGAAGGTGGCTATTTTGCTGATACCCTTGTGTGTTTGTGTGTAAAACAGGTCAAGATCTGGTTCCAGAACCGGCGAATGAAGTGGAAACGCAGTCGTAAGGCCAAAGAACAGGCCGCACAGGTCGAGGGCGAACGCCAACGCGGGGGAACCAAATCGACCAATGAGAGGACACAAAGGGACGGCCGCAGGGCTCTCGCTCAGAGTGTGGAGGAGCACGAGGAAGAGGACGATCTTGACGAGGACGACGAAGAAGATGAGGAGGAAGGGCCACACAAGTTCATAAGCGACAACCTTAACGTACCACGTTCCACAGACTTTCTGCACCACACATCTGCATTAGGATACCACGCCGACAGCCCGTTCTCTGAGGACGACATGGAGGAGGTGGGAGGCGGCGATAGGAAGATTGGGGCAGGGTTATGAAAAGATTTCCAAATGGAAACCGAGACTGCATGAACTCACGGCAGCATTACAGTCCTGTGCTGTGGTCTGGCAATGGTAAGATTAAAAAACGGAGACTTTAAAAGCCAAACCATTTAGCCACCTAAAGACACACCAAAAGCCAACCAAGTATACAGTATAGAGGGACTTCATTGGTGTCAGAGAATCTTATACAAAGTAGACATTTAATATAACACATAACAAGCATTCAAGCTGTGTTCCAAAACCTGTAGACAGCCTTTTAAGGCATCACAGTATACACGTTCAAAAGTGTGTTTTTAAAAAAAAAAAAAGAGATTAATACTTAATGAATTTTATTCAGCAAAGATGCATTCAATTGATCAAAAGTGACAGAAAGAACATTTATAATGTTACAAAAGATGTCTATTTCGAATAAATGCTGTTCTTTTGAACTTATTCATCAGAGAATCCTGAAACAATGTATTGTTTCCACAAAAATATTACGCAGCACAACTGTTTTCAACATTGGTAATAATAAAAAAATGTTCTTTGAGCTGGAAATCAGCATATTAGAATGATTTCTGAAGGATCATGTGACAGACTGTAGTAACGATGATAACAATTCAGCTTTGATCACAGGAATACATTACATTTTAAAATACAGTCAAATTGTAATAAAATTGAACAATATTAGCATTTTTTTAATTTTTCCCCTGATTAAAAAAAATGCATCATTTGAGAGATTTCTTACAAAAACAGGTAACACTTTATAATAATGGTCCGTCATTAATAAGTAACGATGCAGGAAGTAATGCAGGACTAATGAGTAGTACTACATAAGTAATATACAATTTATTAGGTAATCAATAATTACTGACTGGGATTGGCATCACAAAGAACTAGGTAACTATGACAAATGATAAAGAATTATTAATGAATTACTAAGTGTTACTCATTACTCAAGTGTTCCCTAGTCACTATGCAGGAACTACTAGTGACCTGGAGCATTATTTCAAAGTGAAAAAATATGTTTTTCACTTTAAAAATAATGGTTCTTGAATATTGTCCTTCTTTACTCTGAATAAAGTCATACATTTCTCAAGTGTTACCTAGTCACTCTTCAAGGACTACTAGTGATCTGAATCATTCTTTTAAAGTGAAAAACCAAAATAATGGTCCAGATCAGTAGTAGTTCCTGCATAGTGACTAGGTAACACTTGAGAAATTAGTGATGCACTTTATGACTTTATTCAGAGTAAAAATGATGAATGATTACGTCTCAGACATTATAATTTGTCAGTTAGTTCATGGTTATTAATGAGGCTAATCTCAGTCAGTAATTATTGATTACCTAATAAGTAACTATCTCCTAAACTTGATATTACTCACTCATTAGTTAAGCTTGTTTCTATATTAGTTAATAGTAGTAGCTGAAGTGTTAATGTCATTAGTCCTGTATTACTTCCTGCATAGTTAATTATTAATGACGGACCATTACTCTAAAGTGTTACCCAAAAACATAAAAAAAATACAAACCCCAATCTTTTGAACGATAATGTATTATTAATTCAAAAGCGAAAAATAATAATAGTAAACAGCTTACAATGGTCTGATTTCCCCAATATTTGCTTATATCATGTTGCTAGCTTTGCAACACGCTAATGTTAAACGCTATTATAAATTGTTGACTATTTGTGTGGCACACTGAGATGTTCCCTATGTAAACGTACCAAATCATTCACAAGGTTTTATTTGAATTAGAAGGAAGCTGCCTATGTAGGCAGCAAGGCAGCTCACTAGGTTTTGGAACAGAGCTTTTGATTACAATTGTCAATTGTTTCAGCAAGACTTACATGTTAATTTATTGTTTTTGTTCATTGTAAATAGCAGATGTTCTGTGTCATGCTTACATGTGTACAGTTTTTGCAGCAAAACACGAAATATTGTTTTGAGAAACCTTTCTAAAATCTTACAGCAATTGAATTCAGGTTAACAGTAATAATAACAGCAATAATAGAAAATAATGACAGATTTGAAACATTACCTTTGGGAAACGTCGAGATGCTCTTAAGGGTGAACTTGACCTTCAGCTTCCATGTCCAGGTCAAAGAGATTTCAAGCGGCCAGCAGTCCTCCACAATCCACTGCAAACTCATGACCCAATCAATTATGAGCCAAAACATCAGTTATATATTTTAAATGTACGTTTCATGTGGTGTCAAAGCAAAACAACAAAATAACATTAAATCGGTTTGAAATTCATGGTTTTAGAGTTGACATGTATGTTTAAAGGTACAACATGCATACTGTAGAAATAGGCCTATTTATTATTTGCATTAAAATATGCAGTAGCCTATAAATTAACATGCATTTCTCTGACTTCTCTCCACCTATGCATCATTTACCTGTGTGATGGAAGAAAGCTGGAGGCATGTCTATTTCTAAATGTCATGGTTACATTCATATGTGGCTCAGTGTTTGTTCACGTTAATGTTATTTAAGCAAGTTTGAGTCTGTGTAATTTATTTTCATTGAAGGATGCAAGGGAGGTTGATACATGGTATAATAATGCTATATTTGTCTGTGTTGCTGTAAATTGCTGCCAATAAACGAAAAGAAAAACAAAAGTGTGACAATGATTGTCTTCAAAATCTGAATAAAGCTCCCTTTAGAGGCATTCAAATACCTTCAGATAATGGGCCTATTTGTGTAACATCCATATTATACACTATATTGCCAAAAGTATTCGGACATCCCGCCAAATCATTGAATTCAGGTGTTCCAATCACTTCCATGGCCACAGGTGTACAAAGTTAAGCATCTAGGCATGGAGACACTTCTACAAACATTTGTGAAAGAATGGTCACAGGACACAGGACTTATGCCACCTGTGCAATAAGTCCATTCGTGAAATTTCTTCACTACTAAATATTCCATGGTCGACTGTTAGGGGTATTATAACGGCAAGTTGAAGCAATTGAGAAAAAGAGCAACTTGTAAAATCCCAGAGCGGGGTCAGCGCATGCTGAGGCTCAGTGCACAGAAGTCGCCAACTTTCTGCAGAGTCAATAGCTACAGACCTCCAAACTTTGTGTGGCCTTCAGATTAGCTCAAGAACAGTGCGTAGAGATGGCAGAGCAGCTGCATCCAAACCTTACATCACCAAGTGCAATGTAATGGACTCTAGAGCAGTGGAGACGTGTTCTCTGGAGTGACGAATCACGCTTCTCTGTCTGGCAATCTGATGGACGAATCTGGGTTTGGCGGTTGCCAGGAAAACGGTACTTGCCGGACTGTATTGTGCCAAGTGTAAAGTTTGGTGGAGGGGGGATTATGGTGTGGGGTTGTTTTTCAGGGGTTGGGCTTGGCCCCCTAGTTCCAGTGAAAGGAACTCTTAATGCTTCGGCATACCAAGACATTTTGGACAATTCCATGCTCCCAACTTTGTGGGAACAGTTTGGGGATGGCCCCTTCCTGTTCCAACATGACTTCGCACCAGTGCACAAAGCAAGGTCCATAAAGACATGGATGAGCGAGTTTGGTGTGGAGGAACTTGACTGGCCTGCACAGAGTCCTGACCTCAACCCGATAGAACACCTTTGGTATGAATTAGAGCGGCGACTGAGAGCCAGGCCTTCTCGTCCAACATCAGTGCCTGACCTCACAAGTGCGCTTCTAGAAGAATGATAACAAATTCCCTTAAACACACTCCTAAACCTTGTGGAAAGCCTTCCCAGAAGAGTTGAAGCTGTTACTGCAGCAAAGGTTGGGCCAACTCCATATTAAACCCTACGGATTAAGAATGGGACGTCATTAAATTTCATGTGCATGTAAAGGCAGACGTCAAAAAACGTTTGGCAATATAGTGTATGCATGCGTATAATATATATATATATATATATATATATATATATATATATATATATATATATATATATATATATATATATATATATATATATATATATATATATATATATATATATATATATATATACATACTGTTTTTTATTTGATTGCTAATGCAACCTTTTACACCACAGCCTGAACCAAATGAAGCATTGCTTGGTCATTAGTTGACCTAAATTGGTAATATCTAATTGCGTACTTAAATATAACAGCTGACAGCTGATTAGTTGATTGTAATCCATTACATACCTTTCTATCAAAGTTATCTGACATTATGTTCTTGTCATATTTTACTACCATTTTCTAAACTATAGCGAAGAAAATGTTGAAGGTGTCTGAATAAATTTTGGTTCAAACTGTATATATATATATATATATATATATATATAACTGTATATAGTGTATTAATATATATATATATATATATATATATATATATATATATATATATATATATATATATATATATATATATATATATATATATATATATATATATATATATATATATATATATATATATACACACACAGTATATATATAAAATATATATTAACTTTTATGTTAGATGCGATTAATCTATTTGACAGCACTATCAAATCTATACTATATATTGTAATATAATCTTTTCACAATCTTTATGTTTAAAGATCATTTGGATTTTTCTTGAAATTCTCTGTCAAATATTAATATTGAATAGCATTAAACAAAACCACTGCCTTTTAAGTCATTGACTGAATGGGCAGCAAGACAGTGGCCTTCGGATTCAGACAAAACCAAAGAGGCTGATTAACATGCTGGAGAATGACAAATCTGCGGCCCATAATAAACCAGCAGAAAGAGGTTATTTACAGCCCAGCCTCTCAAATATGAATTACTCAGGCGGGTTTACTGATAGTCAAATAATTAAGTTAATGAAGAGGAAGTAAAGTAATCAGCCCCTTGGTAGTGATGTCATCACAGTAATTTAATTTACAAAAAAAGCAAGAAAAAAAAAGAAAAATGATGGGAATACGACTAAAACAAGGCACTTTATTGGGCGTTTGTATGAGGGCGGTGATTAAATGCACAAGTCCAGACAGCATAACTTCTCTGTCGCGGAGGCTACAGGACAGCATGTTTATATAGAGATTAAATGCATTTTTAACTGGCCTCAAAAAGGTGCCTCTGCCTTGTTAAAGCTGAACCAGAGCGGGACATCGAGGACAGTCTCTGAGTGAGTTTTTTACTCATTTTCAGAGATTGGACTACACAGGTTTATTTCCTGGGTAAGGCGAATAGCATTTGCTCCCTGCCGGGAGATTATAGGGCTTTACAGCTTGAGAGTTGTCAATGAAACCCTCAAAAGTTTTACATCGGATAGGTTTTAAAGTCAAGAAAAGGACTCCACGTAGCGTCTACCTGATTAGGTAAATTGCACGTTAACATTTGCATTACATTTGGCAGACGCTTTTATCTAAAGCAGCTAACATTAATGTCTGGGAATCAAACACATGACCTTGGAGTTGCATGTATCAAACTCATAGAAAAAGAACAGCAGAGAGCCTCAGAATGCAAGATGTGTTGCTAAGTGCAGCACTTTTCATACATTTTCATGTTTACTTGTTTTCATTTTTCTGTTTATTTCATTAAGTGTTTTTTTTTTTTTTTTGGACAGGTGGAAAGAAAGCATCTTAAGCAGAGGTGGACAGTAACTAAGTACATTTACTTGAGTACTGTACTTAAGTACACTTTTTGAGTATCTGTACTTTACTGAAGTATTATTTTTTAGGGAAACTTTTACTTAAACTTCACTACATTTGAAAGACAAATATCCTACTTTTTACTCCACTACATTTCTATCAAGGTCCTCGAAGTCAAAAGTCGTTTCTGTAGCAGCTTTGCAAGTCAGTGGGTGATTTTTTCTAGGAAGACAGCCTAGTATACTTGTGTAGGGTCATAATTTCCCAACATTCTTTGAACACTGATCAGTTTTTTTGCAAAATGGAAGAAGACGGTTCCTCGGCACAGTGTGTGCACCCATGGCCATATTAGAAAGTAAGTTTCAGTTTTCTGAAAAGATTAAAGATTAGTTTCATTGGCAAACACTTGATGAATGTCTCATAAAATGTAAATGTCTGGGAGAAAGAGAAGCATAGACATATGGATGAATCTGAAAAACAGTTCAGTTCAGTCTGGTTTTTGTGCCTCTCAGATGCCAGAACGCGAGTACTGAATAGAGCTTTCTTTTGTGTTTTTCACACTTAAACAGACCAATACACACAAAATGTCAAAATTTTCATTTTGGAAAGTATTCACGTAAACAAAGTTGATTATGTCTTAAGTGATCGTAAACAGTTGGGGAAATATCGGATGTGTATCAGTGTATAGGATTTGTGCATTCTGCCTTAAAGTGACAGCAGCTTTGTAAAAAGCTTTGAAACTTTTATGCAAGTATTTAAATTAGTTCAAGGTGGTCGTATGCTAGCATGTCGGATGGAGCATCACTGGCTTAAACCACCATGAAGGCTATAGCGTGAATTCATACAACAATGCAACAATAATAAAATAATGCATTGACATAAAAAAGGAAATTTACTTTTGATACTTAAGTACTTTTATAAACAAGTACTTCTGTACTTTTACTTAAGTAAAAATTGTTTTTTTACAACTTTCACTTGTAACAGAGTAAAATTTGACCAGTAGTACTTTTACTTTTACTCGAGTAATGGAGTTGTGTACTTTGTCCACCTCTGATCTTAAGTGCATCTTACTGTATATAGCACTTTATCTATTTGCATATGTAGAGTTCAATTACAGTACATATCTTTAAAGGCTGTTTTTTTTTTCTCCTGCACTGAATCTCCACTTCAGCAGCACTTACATACACCAAACTTTACAGTTTTATTCCTATCTTCTGAAGGTTTTTATACTACATTTTATTCCTAATTTGTTTTTGTTGAAATTTAGTGAATTTAGTTTTTTTCTGGCTGTTGGCTGTATTTTCTGATTTATGGAGTGATAAAAACACTCAAAAAAGAAAATCATCCAGGCCCAGATATGACACATGTAAATTCTGTTCACGTTACTTAAACATATCAAATGTTTTCACAACTTAATTTAATTGTGTTCAATCAACCTAATATATTTAAAACTGAAGTTTACTTAATTAAGTTGTGTTAAAACTACATGAAATGCTTGTGTTGACATAACTAACTGGGCAGTGGATCTGTAGTTCCCAGCATGCTCTCCATTAGGAGAGTAAATTTAGGGATCAAAGTGTTATTTTATGTTTTTCTGTAAAGGGAAAGATGTTGTAAGTTAATGTTAGTGTTTAATGTTCAGTTATGTTGGACATTTAGAGGAGTTTATGTAATGTTTTTTTAATTTTGTTTAATTCTGTGCTTAGGCTGTGGGCACTCAGTGATCAATGCTAATGTCAGGAGCGACACCCCTTTTCTTTGGGGCTACACATATTTATTGGATGGAAAACCTGCCCTCAATTAAATTGAGTTTGTCCAATGAGTTATTTTTTTGAGTGAAGAGATATCCAATATCCCCTCTAATATGTAAAAAAAATTTAATGACCATGCAATGTTTAGATTTTTGTTCTAGAAATGTATTCAAATTAGTGCATATTTAATTATATAATGCCTCATTTGCATATTGAAACATAACATTTCAGAATACAGAATACTTGTAAATCTTTTACCCTATTCACCTGTCTTGCCTTAACATAACCAGGTTTTTGTACCATTTTACATAGTTTATTCAAATGTTCTGAAGAAAATGCGAGTGATACTCACCTATGTAAAACATTGGTCTTGCATGTTGCTGCCAGGCTGTTGCTATGTGGTTGTTAGGATCTTCCAGGAGATTTCTCCTTCAGTGTAAGCCTATGGGAATTTTCCCCCTATTTCTCCTAAAATACTAAAAACAGAAAAGTAATAAATCACCTCTTTAGTCACTAAATAAGTCACACGATTTGAGGTATCATTCATGTCCATAATCCATAATGGCACAAATTACACACCGAAGTTTACTAATTAAAGTTAGGTGTTTGTTCTCAATCAAGGGCCGAGGCCAACTAGGGGCCTCAGCAAACTAACAAGGGGGCCTCAGGATAAATTAAAATAAGAAAAAATAAGAAAAAATCATGATAATTCACTTTTTCAACAACTGTTCTTTTTTTTTCTTCTTTAACCCTTTTTTCGCCAATGATTATTACATATTGGGGTCTTTAGTGACCCGGATCTATATCTAATATAGATAGATCTCTACCTGTCGCGATAGTATAAAACTCTTCTGATATTAGAGTAACAATTACAGAAGAATAAAATAAAGCATATTTCGTTAGCTTTTGGAGCTTGGAAGGGTTCAGTTTGAGCAGATGTTTTATACCATCATCACTGTCCTTGTCAGAGTTCATATCCCAGTAATTTTTTTTTTTGTTTTTTTAAAGAGGGACAGTGCACATTAATTAACATGAGTATACAAGTCCATCATGGAAATGTGCCAGATTTAGCCATATAGGCTATTTTTCATCTGCTGTCCCTGGCATTCAGTACATTCAGCATCTGATTAATATTCGCCATTTCAAACATATTCCCAAAACTATCATTTTCAACATCTTCAAAATCAATATTTTGATCTCTGACAGTTTCTTCACCAGATTCAGTTCTTGCTCTGCAGTGAATCGCTGAGCCATTTCAAGTTTTGCTGATGATTCTTCCTTTTCTTTTGTTTTCTGCCTGCGGTAACCAGGGACGTCGGACTGGGGGTAACACCAGTACTGATTACCAAAGCCCCAAGGGCAGAGAGGGCCCTTGAAAAGTTAAAATATATTTTAACATGGAACATGGGGGCCCATCAGGACTGCCTATGCATAGGGCCCGGGATTTTGTGCTACGCCCCTGGCGGTAACTATGAGTGAAACGTCACTTCATCATTGTGTATAAGACATTGCCACCTTGTGGAATAAACGTGAATTGCAAAGTCATCAAAGATTAAATTATTGTTGTGCAGAAAAAAAATACACACTTGACATCTTTTGTGAAGCTCCCAGCGTCTGTTTTACATTCTAATCCTATGGAGTAAATCTTGTTTTCAAAAAAGTTGTGAGTGTTTTTTTAAGCGCTTGTGCTGCAGCTCAGAGCGTCTTTTCAAGTTCTGATAAAACTTCTTTTAAAAACGCCCTACGTCAAGCGCCTCTTTGACAGTTGACCAATGAAAGGAACGTAGCGAGACCTGACTCGTTTCCATAACAACAAGAAAAATGGAGAGTGTTCTGGTAGATCGACTTAAAGGGTTAGTTCACCCAAAAATGAAAATTCTGTCATTAATTACTCACCATCTTGTCGTTCGACACCCGTAAGACCTCCGTTCATCTTCGGAACACAAATGAAGATATTTTAGTTGAAAGCTGATGGCTGAGAAAGGCTTCAGATAGGCCTCCATTGGCATTCAGTACATTTACACTCCCAAGACGCATAAAAGGCACTTAAAACGTTGTTACAAAGTCCATCTCAACACAGTGGCTCTACAATAATTTTACAATGCGACGACAATAGTTTTGGTGCGCAAAAAAAAATCTAAATTACACCTTTATCCAACTTGTTATTGTCTTCCGTGTGTGCCTCCACGACGCATGCGCGAGAATATGACGTAGCGCCAGCGTTCGGGAATCCATGAAATGCACACTTTATCCCCATTTTGAGAACTACGCAGAGACCTAAAGCACGATCAATGTAGAATCCAACAGCTTAGATATGCGCGTCTTGTAAACAAATCGCTTCTGGGTCTTGTGTCCGAACGCCGGATCTGCGTCATATTCTCGCGCATGCGTCGTGGAGGCACACACGGAAGACAATAACAAGTTGGATAAAGGTGTTATTTTGATTTTTTTTGCGCACAAAAACTATTGTCGTCGCATCGTAAAATTATTGTAGAGTCACTGTGGTGAGATGGACTTTGTAACGACGTTTTAAGTGCCTTTTATGCGTCTTGGGAGTGTAAATGTACTGAATGCCAATGGAGGCCTGTCTGAAGCCTTTCTCAGCCATCAGCTTTCAACAAAAATATCTTCATTTGTGTTCCGAATATGAACCGAGGTCTTACGGGTGTCGAACGACATGAGGGTGAGTAATTAATGACAGAATTTTCATTTTTGGGTGAACTAACCCTTTAACAGCAGTAGCAGGTCTTCAAACTGACTTTTTTAAGTCTAAAATATGCCGCAAAGCGCATCATCCAAACGGAGCTCCTGCACTAAATTATTGTAGGCACCATACTGTTGCATACAAGTCATGCATCCACAAACGCCGCTGTGAACCGACATTCTCCTCTCCGTTAACTTCCAAAGCCAACACAAAAGCCAACTTTCTCTTCTCGACATTTTGTATCCCTAAAGCCAGTTTCCGTGTCCAGAGATCGGGTCGTCGGGGGCCTCGCCCTCGACTGTCACCCGATCCACTATGCACTGGCCCCTTTTGATCCCTCCTGCAGGTGGTGAGCCCACGGGAGGGCGGCCCCACGTCACTCATTCGGGCTGAGCCCGACCGGGCCCCATGGGGGGAGGCCCGGCCACCAGACGCTCTCGCATACAAGCCCCAACCCCGGGCCTGGCTGGGCACTCCCTTAGAGATAGGGTGAGAAGCTTGGTTACTCGGGAGGAGCTCAGAGTAGAGCTGTTGCTCCTCCACATCGAGAGGAGCCAGCTGAGGTGGCCCGGGCATCTATTTCGGATGCCTTCTGGACGCCTTCCCAGGGAGGTGTTCTGGGCACGTCCCACCGGAAGGAGGCCCCGGGGAAGACCTAGGACACGCTGGAGGGATTATGTCGCCCGGTTGGCCTGGGAAGGAGCTGGAGGAAGTGGCTAGGGAGAGGGAAGTCTGGGCGTCTCTGCTTAGACTGTTGCCTCCGCGACCTGGCCCCGGATAAGCGGAAGATGGATGGATGGATGGATGGACATTTTGTATCTCTGCATCACACAGCACTCTTGTTACAGCTGTTGTTTTTGCAACAAAAGAAGCCCTGGGCTGCTATTTGGAACCAAGTGCTGCCAGGTTTTTTTTTTTTTTACTAAAAGAGCGCTCTTGTCAACTTTTTTCTTATCAAAAAAGACATCAAGTGTGAACACAGCCTTACACTGTTACACACCTCAGGTCGCGAGCAACCCGATGCAATTTTTACAGAAAATTAATGGGAAATTTTTGTCTGGCTATCACCAAACCAAGCTCAATTTAAGATTGAACATTGGTCTGAGGAGTCTGCTATGTATTTTCTACTGCACAAAAGGCGTGATAAACAAGCATAATTCAAATGACTCTGTGGATAGTCCTCCATCCAATCAGACCACAAGAGGCGTGATCAACGTACAACAACCATCGCTTCTCTATCTGTCATCGCGTTAAACCCGCCAATAGCGTGCCAGGTGGATAAGCCAGTCTGTGATTGGTTCCCGCAAAAGTGTAACAGAAGCAGTAGAAATTAATGTACAGGTTTCCAGACTGAGTTGCAGGGCGAAATCAAATAGCCGGCAGATCAGGCTGGGTTTACCCAGTCTAGGGAAAATTGGCATTCTTTTATAATAATTGTATTATTTTTTCTTGTTATATTTTTTTAATTGATTGAGGTTAAGGTCTAACTTCAAAAAATGAATGAGGAGGAGGGAGGTGAATGACGTCCCGGGTCACTAAAGACCCGAGGTATGCGTTGAAGGGTTAAAGAACCACTGTTCCTACTGCTCTTTTTATACATTTGATCTAGTTATAAACATTATTTTAAAAATAATAATAATAAAAAGTCATGGGGCCTTTGTTGCGGACAATGGGGGGCCTTTGAGTCAAAAAAGGATGATAACCACTGGATTAGGGTTTTGTTCAAAGATTTCAAATAGTAATAGTGATTCTTGTATGTCACAGTACATCTAAAAACAGTCATGCTGCCATTATATTATATATTGAGTGTTTTGGTGTTTTATATTTAACACTTGCATATAAATGAAATGATTCAAGTGGTTTTAGAGTACACTTGTACTGCAAGATGAACACAAATGCTGACTAGCTTTATCTTCTAACCATTACAGCATTGACCCAAAGTCATAAGCATGTAGCATCGAAGATATCCCGACTTTATGCATGGCTCCGCTTTCTGCAATGGCCCTTTTATCCGCATGAAAATGTCAGTTTCATAGTGAAATAAGTAAATGAGACTCTACCAATCTGTCTGCCGGCAAATCAGCAACAATAACTTGAGCGACATGACCCCGTAAAATATTTATATCCTGTAGTTTAATCAATCAGACTCATTACGGGAATATGAACAGATTGTGTGATCTTTTAAAGTAATCACCCTTATTGCTTGAGATTTCCCTCGGCCTTGTCGTGTCACTTAAGCTAATGGGAAGGTAAGAGAATGAGAGACTGGCCCCATAAATTCACATCTGTCCCGACTTTAACCGCAGCTCAAACACACACAAAAAGGCCAAGTTTTAGTAATAAACTTTATTGAAAAAGGCTCAGCCTTTTCTCTTTAAATGCAAGCTTGCGTTCGGGACAGGCATTTATTATGCTTGCGGGAAATCTATCAAACAGATGCGAAATGTGGCTTAATAATCAAGATAAGCGACTAGCTACCCGTCACGATGATTATGATTGGCTTGGAGTCAGCAAAAGGCTGTGTTTGTTTTTCCCTGCCGCAATAAATAATCAGTCTATCCTTGAGATGTGATTTCTGAAATGTACACGTAGAAAGCGGCCGATGTTTACTTTTATACGCCAGTGGCTAATTTCAATGTTCGGGCCTACCTAAACTTGAAGCGAACGCATTATATTTATAGCTGATTGCAGCGGGACTGTTTTAAAGACATAAACTTCAACCCAGTCCTCTATTGCGGTGTGTCAAATAAAGCAAGATTCAAGATCAAATTTAAGCCTAGAAATAAACAGAACAGATTGTGAATGTTACAAAGAAATAGTGGCAGTAAAAAAGGTCCAATCAATGCAACATTTGTAGGCAAACAAACACAATATCCACAGATTTGTATTAAATGTGGCGCATTTAAACTGTATTCCCTACCCCTTCCCTTTATGGCAGATCTGTGATTTACTGAACGAGAGAACCACTGGAGGATCAAAGGCACTCAACGTTGACCCATAATCCCTGGCTAATTAAATAATTCACTAATTGATTCATCACCAAATCAATAAAGCAGGAGATGGTTTATGGTGTTGGTATAGCACTCTGTGACCAATTGGTTGCAACCAGGAAGATTTTTATTAGCGGTGTTTGCCTAGGCATGCATGATTATTACTTTTGCTATTACTATAGGCTTTTTTTATATCATTTTCCATGATTATGTAGTTTAACATACATTTTTAATTAAAAAAAAATAGCACCAAAGGACAACAAAACTTAACACTTTTATAGTGGTTCCATAAAAGATTCTGAGACAAAAATTTACCATGTGCACATGACATGGGCTTCACAGGGTAACATGTAACATGACCCTGAATGGGGTCCTTCTACTAATTAAACTTTTCAATGGAATTGCCCGACTTAAAATCATGGCGTCACAACGTAGGACATGGTTTTCAGTCCCAAAATGTATCAAGATCCTGTGCTTTTAGAAATACATGGATGAAAAAAATGACGCTTGTAAAATGATGCCTGAGCTATTTATTAACAGTTTAATGCTTTTCTTTTTAATTTATAAAAGTTGTAATTTATTGAACCATGCTTGAGACAGTCACACCATAGGACAATTGTGAGATTTGGCTCACAAATGGAAAAAAATCTAATAATAAAGCAGTTTAATTTGGACAACAGGTCCATGTAGCACAAAGAAATGTTTAACCATTTACTGCATTTTAAATTACGACAATACTAAGTATATGAATTTTTATCTTGTGTGACAGTGAAAATGCCACGTCACATCAACAACTATATTAAATATACCACGTAAATCCCTGACATTATTTGCATTATATATATAATAATGTCATAATCAGTGCTGGGCAATCGAATAATCACGATTAATTGCATCCAAAATATGTGTTTACATAATATGTGTGTGAGTATTGTGTATAATTATTATGTATATATAAATAAATACACACGCATGTATATATTTAAGAAAAATGTGTTATATTTATATATACAATATTTATATTTATATATACGATAAATTAAATAATATATATATCGACAGTATATACATGCAAATATTTCTTAAATATATCCATGAAGGAGTGTGTACATAATTATATTATATACACATATATTATGTAAACACAAACTTTTATTTTGGATGTGATTAATCGATTGCCCAGCACTAGTCATAATGCAATAAATATAAATATATGAAAATAAGGTCAGTAACTTTTCTTGGGTCATTTTTACACCCAAATCCTTAAAAAAAATTATATTACATATATATATTAAATTATATATATACACACACACAAAATGCTATATATATATATATATATATATATATATATATATATATATATATATATATATATATATATATATATATATATATATATATATATATATATATATATATATATATATATATATATATTGCATTATGACATTGTGCAAAAATAATGCAATACGGATATAGTATTTAAATTGTAAAGTGTATCTGTTTTTATTTATGCTGATTTAATTTAAATAATAATAAAAATGATAGCACTACAGAGTAACTACATAAGTTATTTACAATTTGTGGGAGCAATATGCTTAATTATCATGAAAATAATGTTTAATAATAATGTTTTAATAAATCCATGTGTTCTCAGAATACGCTCATTCTTCATCCAGCAACAAAATTGGCAAATTCAAATCGTAACCACTTTAAATATAAGGTATATATCTTTTTTCCCCCCAGCAGGGATGCCTATTAAAATACGAAAAAATATTAGCCTCAGACAAAACAAAGGTAGGTTTCGTTTGACCTTGACTATAACATGACATCATCTCATTGCCTGTGGGATCATGAAAGCAGAGACGGCCGTCCAATGGAGGACAGTCCCACACGCTCCCCAGACCATAAACATTGTTTCTGTATAATGAATGATTATCCAGAGAGGGCCGAGTGGACTTAAAGTGGGATGGTTTGCATGGATGGAAATGCTAATTAAAGTGTAATTCATCCCACTGGAACTGTATCTATGCCTGTGCATTATACGTTGGCTGTCTGATAGTGGCGATGTCTAGGTGAACATGTGTGTCCATATGCAGTTTATGGCTTCTCTTTCCCCCGTCGATGGCGCAAGGTCATTGATGAGATTTATTAAGATGAACATTGAGTCAGAACGTCACTTTTGACCCTCACAACCCCCGTGAATCATAAATTCAGGTGCCTAAACAGCCTATAATAATTGTTTCATACCTTCGAGTAACAGTGTAGACCACCCAAAGGGGTTTGACCAGTCCTTTTTGTTGAAGCTTCAGTAGGTGGTCATTGACGAAACGTTTTTTTGTGAAGGTCAGCCTCAAAATAAACAACATTCAAATGTCACATTCACAACATTCACAGATTTTTGGACGCCTTCCTCGGGTCAGTAGCAGATACATTTTTAATTAATTTGTCAAAAACAAAAGCTCTGTCTTTTTTATTAATAAAAAGAATAAAGTAAACAACATTTTTTATGACTGCTTACTTTCCAAAAACACTTTTTGTTATAAGTATTTTTCTCCATGATTAATTCTGAATGAATTCAAACGTTCAAGTGTCTTTTTTAAATCTAATCCCAAGTGTTGCAACCATTTAATACTATCATACATCACAGATGAAGGAAAATGTCATAGGGAGAAGCTCTTAATTTTACAATTAATCTCCAAAAATTACAAAAGGAGATATACAAAATTAAAAAGATTTATTAAACTAATTACACATATCAGGCATAACATTATGACTCTATCAGTAGGTTCGTTGTGTATAGATTTATACTGTCTGTATTTATGTAGCACTGTGGTCCTGTGAGGCACGACATTTCATTCCACTGCATTACGAAATGTAGCGGAATGACAATAAAGCTCGACTTGACCTTCCTAATATTGTGTTGGTCCCCCTTTTGCTGCCAAAACAGCCCTGACCCATCGAGGCATGGACTCCACTAGACCCCTGAAGGTGTGCTGTGGTATCTGGCACCAAGATGTTAGCAGCAGATCCTTTAAGTCCTGTAAGTTGTGAGGTGGGGCCTCCATGGATTCAGCACATCCCACAGATGCTCGAATGGATTGAGATCTGGGGAATTTGGAGGCCAAGTCAACACCTCAAACCCGTCGTGCTCCTCAAACCATTCCTGAACCATTTTTGCTTTGTGGCAGGGCGCATTATCTGCTGAAAGAGCCACAGCCACCAGGGAATAAGGGAATAAGGTTTACTTATAAGGGTGTACATGGTCTGCAACAATGCTTAGGTAGGTGGTACGTGTCAAAGTAAAATCCACATGGATGGCAGGACCCAAGGTTTCCCAGCAGAACATTGCCCAAAGCATCACTGGCTCCGCCGGCTTGCCTTCTTCCGATAGTGCATCCTGGTGCCAGGGATGCACACGCACCCGGTCATCCACGAGATGCAAAAGAAAACGTGATTCATCAGACCAGGTACCCTTCTTCCATTGCTCCGTGGTCCAGTTCTGATGCTCACGTGCCACTGTTGGTGCTTTCAGTGGTGGACAGGGGTCAGCATGGGCACCCTGACTGGTCTGTGGCTATGCAGCCTCATACACAACAAATTGTGATGCACTGTGTATTCTGACACCTTTCTATCAGAACCAGCATTAACTTCTTGAGCAGTTTGGGCTACAGTAGCTCGTCTGTTTGATCGGACCGCATGGGCCAGCCATCAAGGAGCCTTGGCTGTCCATGACCCTGTCGCCGGTTCACCACTGTTCCTTCCTTGGACCACTTTTGATAGATACTGACCACTGCAGACCAGAAACACCCCACAAGAGCTGCAGTTTTGGAGATGCTCTGACCCAGTCGTCTAGCCATCACAATTTGGCCCTTGTCAAACTCGCTCAAATCCTTACACTTGCCCATTTTTCCTGCTTCTAACACATCAACTTTGAGGAAATTTTTTTCACTTTCTGCCTAATATATCCCACTAACAGGTGCCATGATGAAGAGATGATCAGTGTTATTCACTTCACCTCTCAGTGGTCATAATGTAATGCCTGATCGGTGTATTCAGCATAGAATTATAGTGGAAAGTACCATGGTAAGTTAATGTATCAGGTGGAAATACCATCCTTGCTGAAAAAAAAAAAAAAAGCCTAGGTGAGTTGGCTGGTCAGCTAAAAGAAGTGTCCAAAACCACTCTAAAACTAAGCCTAGGAGACCAGCTAAACCAGTCATGACTAACAGCTTAGGTATTTAGGCTTTTTATTTATTTTTATTATTTTTGTTTTCAAGCAGGGATGGTTATTTCATAATGCTACGCATAGTACAAGGTTTCATTAGTTCAACATTAGTTAACATGAACTAATAATGAACTGCACTTCTAAAGCATTTATTTACCTTTAATATAAATTTCAACATTTACTAATGCATTGTTACAATCAAAAGTTGTATTTTTGTGAACTAGCATGAACAGCTGTACTAACATTAACAAATACAGTAACAAATGTATTGCTTATGGATAGTTCGTGTTCGTGTTAATAAATTAACTAATGTTAACAAATTAAACATTATTGTAAAGTGTATAACCCATTTGTATACAGTACCAGTACCACGGTATTTACATTGAAGGCTACTCCAACTAGCCTACTGTGAAGTATTACACGGTATTAGATTCTAAAACACCATGTTAATGCCATTTTTTGGGCATAGAGACGTATATGTTTACATATCACTAGATATCAAAATGAACAAGAACATAAAACGTCTATACTCACCAAACTCCCGTGTTGAGTTTGCTACTCTTGGCTTGTCAGCTTAAAGATCACAACGACACAACTTGAGCAACATCTCCCCCGTGTGGTGATACTGAAACCCTCAAGAAAACCAAACCAATTCCATCGGTCGCTGTTTAAATCACTTTATTCACCATTTATAAAATGAAAGGGAACAAATGACGTAAATGAATGGCAAGAGACATGTCTCCAGTCTTATATCCTATAAATTAACAGGCTTGCATAATGAAGTATTCCTGAACACAAACAAACCTGGACAGAATTGCACGAGTAAGTTCAAATGTCCTTTTAAAACACAACAAAATTAAAAACGAGGAGAGCCACCGCAAGGCAATCTGCAGTGAATCTGAATATAAAGGTCATTTTTCTGAAATAATCAGAAAAGAAAAAAAGAAAATATTTAGGTCCTTTTTTCACAGATAATATTCCAACTACAATATATAGTATATGGAATGCTTCGGTTAATTTAGTCCTGAATCATGAAACAGCATGTGATTCGTGACATCATGATAACATGTCCGAGTCATATGAATATATATAAAAAAAGAAAAATAAATAGTCCTAAAAACAGGCTTCATTTAGTTTTTTTAATGCAAAATCAATACCGATTTCCTTCTGTTGATATTGCAGATAAAATATGACCCGGACATTTTTCAGTGAGATTCATACACACTAGCCAAGCCTCATCAGACATAAACAAATGACTGAATGCAGAACTGATCTCTAGCTATGTGGATTTCTTGCAGAATTCAAACGCATTAAAACCTGTTTATTACATGGCTCCTTTAAATAACTCCCTAATACTGTAAGCAATGAAAGGAACTTGCTAAATTAAAACAAAATTGTATTTATGCAGTCATTTACACCACTTAAAAAGAGAAAAGTGAACACATTCTTGCAATATAATGTGAACTAATATTAAATATTCACAGGCATGACCATTTGTTATGCATCCTCTCAAAGTCTCATACAGAACAGCACTTTGACTTGCTAGTAAAAGCCGAGCGCTATAACCACCCGAGTTAAAGTTGATAACTTAATGCAAACATTTTTTGGACATATTTTCCAGACTGATTCATTAAACATGAGCAGGACTATTTTTCAATGCTACAACGTGCATAAGAACAAACGATTTAGACAGAAATCCGTTCTGGTCGTGTCTCACAAATAAAGACCAATGTCAGTTTTATCTTTGAACATTCTCTGAACATAACATAAAGTCCCTAAATCTCTGCTCATAAAAACCTTGGATGTCTTGCTTTACCAGGAGAACTGTTGTTCTAAAACAACTAATGTCAGTTACATTTTGAACAGCTAAAATATCAATAACATCGACACCCGGAAGACTTCGCCAGTGATTCCCTTAAGATTTTCTCATGGGCTTTTATAATGGGGTTTTCGATTTATGAGTAAAATAAGGTCTGTGGTAAACATAACTTGACAATACTTGGACATTTTGTTCTACAACATTAACCGCATATTGGTTTGGGTGTGTGTAATTTACGTTGTAAAGCAAATTGTCTAAATTGTTTTGACTTATTTTACTCATAAGTTGAAAACCGCCATTATAAAACCCCATAGGAAAATCTCGAGAGAACCACTGGCCAATTATTCTTCCAGTTTTTGCTGTCATCCCTGCAAAACTCTATTGTAACCCTCATAAATAATGTTTTGCTTCCAAGCTAAGAAATGTGGAAAAAGACAGAAGCTAATTACAATCAGAAAACAACCAGTTTGATGACACGTAACAGGTGCATGTGAGGTTTGCGTGGCATAAATCAGGAACATGCCCAGCTCATATTTGACCCCAAAAATCATCAAATAGATTTTCGGGTGAAATATGACAATCACCAACAAAGACTCATGTGTAACCATGGCATGCTGAGCTCACTGAGGTAAGAGAGAGCAAATGTTTGCAAGGCTTGTTTTGTCAGAAACAGAGAGTGCATAGTCCAAAAAGTCCAGAGTCCACTGGGAAACAGGCATGAAATCACAGTGGAAGCATCATACTCTGTTGGTATCTACATCTGTACCGTCTGAGCCCCGAAGGTTCTGGACCTGGTCAAGCACCCAGCCGATTCTGGGCCTTTCCTGAGGATTGGTCACCATAGTGGAGCTGAGAAGGGTTTGAAGACCTTGAGAATAACTGTCAAAGATAGAGACACGGTAGTGATTCTCTGGTTAGCTCCTAAAATATGTTTCCATTAGAAAACTTTTCGATGTTGTGCCAAATCCTAGCCTCCCATTTCATGACTATAAGTGTTCAAGAACAAGCTGTTTTCTGAAATGATGAGACTAGTATTCCACTGGTATTATGATCTGAAACAGAAACTTAGTCTTCATAATCTCTTGTCTGTGACTGCACATCATTTTAAACATATTTTCCAAAACGTCCATATTTTTTCATGTGTAAAATTTTTGTAAAGTGGGAAAATTTGTTTAAAAGACATATTTATAATCTTATTTAAAATGTAATATTCCAAATTTTTTAATGAGGGATTTAAAAAAATTTTTAAGAAAAAATACTATTATTTAAAATAGAGCATTTTATTATGTTTAAAAAAATACTATTATATTATATTATTTTAAATATAATATTCCATTTAAGTAAGTTATAATTTTTTTCATTTAAAATATATAAATGTGGGAATATTAGTTTAAAAATAATATTAAAGTTTATTTTAAAAATGTATATAATACAATATAGTTTAAATATAAAATTCTGCCTTTAAGTTTGTGTATATTTTTTAATGAGGGAAATTAGTTATAATTATATATAATTATATAAAATATAAAATTTTCCCTTTTTAACACATGTAACTGAAATGCAGATTATAATATTTAAAAATATATATATTTTAAATAAAATAATTTAATTTTATATTTTAAATATAAGATAATATAATTTAAAATATAATAATTACATTTAAGCTACGCAATTTCTTATGCATTATTTTGCTAATGTGGCAAAAACAAATATATATATATATATATATATATATATATATATATATATATATATATATATATATATATATAATATAACAATAATATTTAAAATATAAAATATTACTTAAAATTAGCTGAAAATGTAATACTATAATATTATTTAAATATTATTTAAAAAAATGATATTCCACATTTAATTTACACAGTGTAGGAAAATTTGTTTACACTTTAATATTATAATATGATTTAAAATGTAATATTACGAAAAAGAATATTACGATATATATGAAATTTGAATGACGATCATCTACAAAATATATAATCTGGCATTACAAAGAGCTGCTTCTTCCAACGAGGTCCAAAGCAGTTGAATTTTACACAATAAAAGCCCTGAACGATCTCAAGCTCACCTGCACGGCTGTGGAATGGAGACTGGATTCTGGACGGCGAGAGCCACGCTGTCACCCTTCTGAAATATCAAGTCATACGGTCCCTCCAGTATCATCATACAGTACAGCACACAGCCTAGAGACTACAGGCAGAAAAAAAAACAAATATGTCACCTACCGCAGACATAACAGACTGTCACAGACATAACATCAGGCTGATCAGAAGGGGCAGAGATGAAAGGATGAAGGACAAGGTTTACTAACATTAGACCTGTGCAGACGTAACAATGTATATACACACACACACACACACACACACACACACACAGTTCTCAAAGTCATGTTGTTTTGAGAAAGAAGAGCTGAAAAGTAAATAACCTTTACAGCCACAAAAAACATAAAAATGAGAATTACCCAAATATCTGTTCTCTCATCAATGATACAGTGACTCTCCACATTAAAGAGCTCTGGTGCTCTGTAGGAGATGGTGCACCTCTGAGCAGCCCAATCCTGAAAGGGAAAGCGTAAGCAAAAGAGGATTCACGTAATGTTTTTTTTTTCATTAGCTATGTTTCCATCCACCTATTTTTATACGCATTTAGGGATATCGCATAAAAAAAGGAAGGAAACTGCAAGATGCGCATTAAAAAACGTATGCACTCAATTGAGATGGATACATTTTTTTATCTGATAAAATCCATGCAAATAAACTACAATGCAAACACATTTACAGAATAAATCCCTTGAAGCTCAACAAAAAAATGTTAATTGCGCAATTTTAATTACCCACCCAGGTGAAAAAGACGTAATATTAAATGTACTAAAATGCATTATAGTATATTTGTGTTGTACTAAAAACATACTCAAGTACATTTTTTTATGCATTTAATAGTACATATTTTTCACCTGGGCAATTAGCCTACTTATACTACGCCCAAAAAGTATGTACTTTTTTATGAAGAAAAAGATCATACTTTAGAGTGTGTAGCAGAAGAGTAGACAAGCTTTGGACATACCATCACTGCATGGACGCTCTGTCGCATAGTTACATGCATCCTGTCACTGTAAACTGGCCTGTCAATTATTTTTTCACAGTTAACATCCTCCACATTTCATTCCATTTCCTACCGTACTGGAGAGAAAAGTAGGGCGTAGATCTGCCAGTCGTTGATCTTTAATGTGGAGAACTCTCCTCATAATTTTTGCATAATGCTGCATTTAAAAATGAATGGCCAGTCGGATCTTGAGTAAAGTTAACATTGATGTTGCAGATTAAATAATGTATTGTAAATGTAACACAGATAACATTACATTTTAATCAGATTAAATGTTGATTATTAGTCACTCACCCCTTTATCTAAACCTCCTACTTAACCTACTTAACTGTCGGTCACACACATCTTCCATCTTTGTAGTTTTTTTAACACTTCTTATTCTTGTTTGTAGTTCTGAACCTCCAATGCGCAATGGGTTGTGGGCAATATTAGTTGTTAAAGGATTACTTTCAGATTTCCTCACCCTGAAGCCACCCTAGGTGTTTATGACTTCCTTCTTTCAGACGAACAAAATCAGAGTTATATAAGTAAATATCCTGATGTTCCCAAGCTTTATGACAGTGAACGGCGCTTACGTGTTTGAAGCTCAAACAATCTATCCATCATAAACGTACTCCACACAGCTCCGGGGGGGTTAATAAAGGCCTTCTGAAGCAAAACGATGCATTTGTGAAAGGAAAATATCCATATTTAATGCGATAAAGTAAAATATCTAGCTTCTGAACTGGCACAACGTATGACGTTGGACGTAGCGCAAGCATTTTTAACTGGGAGAGGTGTTGTTACACTTTCTAAGTTGAACACGGAAGGCGGTCTGGCGGAAGCTAGATATTTTAACATGTTAAATATGGAAATTTTTCTTACACAAACGCATCGATTCGCTTCAGAAGGTAATTTTAATTTTAAAGCAAACTAATCCTTTAAGAGTGTGCACGGTTCCACACTTTGAAAATCTACCGGAAATAGAAAGACCATCTGAGGACTTTTGGCATACACTTTTCAACATCCTATGGGACACACTTATTATTCTCTCATACTATTTAGGATGGATAGGAGGCACATTGGGACACAGGGAAAGTCAATCATCAGAATGACTTGGTATAATGACCACCAGGCATCCCAATACAAGATAACATAACAATGCTTACTGTGTTTCGTCTGCTCTCTGAGACATTTATGATGACTTCCCTGATTCACTTCCCTGAAACTTCCATTTTTATTGCAGATATTTTGCGCCGATTTCCCAGGAAGTGACAATTTTGTTCTCTTGAACACATAGTATGGCAAAGCTGATTTATTCGCAAATGTTTTATGCGATACTCCAATTTTGCGCAGAAGTTCAATTCGCAACTTCGGATTGAAACACAGATACTGATACTTCTCGATAAAGCGCTGCTTGATATTTCTGCTCTAACCTGGATGGTCATGGCCTCACGTGACCCCCGAACTTCAATCCTGGCCTTGTTCATGGAGCCCAAGTCCATTAAAAAAGGCTGATCGTTCTCATCCAGTAAAACGTTGGTGGGTTTCAAATCTCTGTTTTCAGAAATAAAGCACATGTTAGAGAAATAATAAGAACAGGAAAACAGCCAAATATTACAGACTGAAAACAGGATATTCCTCAAGAGGTGTCTTTGTCAGCGGTTAAGCATCAAGTCAGCTTTTGTTGTCTTAGATTTATTATAATATCTCTTTTAGTGTACCTATTATTGAAACTCTGCCTAGGATTCATATAAGTGGGACTTTCATTTATCTTCATCTATTTTTATTTGACTTCAGGTCTTCAGTCTATGTTGGATGATGGATAATCTTCTCTCAGCCAGGATATTGTGTTTCAAGCTGATTTTACAGTGGGGTTATTGAGTCTAAAACTGATTCATCAGTAATACTACACAACAAAAATTCATCATAGTAAACCAAATATATAATTTCAGCAATAAAATCAGACTGTATCAGCAGCATTGTTCTCGTTAACTAAAATATTACTTTTTGAAATAAAGATGAAATAAAATTAAAATATAAATATTAGATTAAAAAACGTGTTTCCTTGGCAACTAACTGAAATAAAACTAACAATACTAAAATGACTGAAGCTGAAAATATAATAAAAAATAAAGCTTAACAGAAATATTGAATAAAATAAAATAAAAATAGATGGAGCATTAAAAGAGAAAGATTCGTTATATACTGTGAATAATTTGTTTTAGTGAGAAATTTGACACTGACAGTGGCTTATGTGAATGCACAGCAGGGTAAGTGAAATTACAAAAAAAATCTAATAATTATAAATCAAGCAGCTTATCCATAAGTCTTGTGGAATAAACACAAGACATTAGCCTGACCACTTTGCAATGATAACATTCTCCTGCTTATATTTTATATATATGTTATATATTCTCCACCACTGCTTGATCCACAGCAATCTGATGGGGTATTTTGCACTTTAAAATCGTTTTCCCAATAAGAAGTCACACAAGTTACACTGAATTATTTCACGTAAGTTAGTCACAAGCGCTAAAACGCAGTAGGATTTTTCGATGCGGTAGCATGGATCGATAGATATAGCTATAATTTTGCACCACAGTAGGAAAATCTGACAAGGTAGGACAAATCGACAGAACACCGTCATTTCTCCCCTGGGGTTTTAGGTTTTAGGTCAAACTTTTAGGATACCGGGTATCAGATTTGCACAATCTTGACAGCTTGACAGACCGTACGCACCTAGTTACGGTTGCTAAGCCACGATTGGCCTGTGGCAGTTTTTGGGCGTGGCTTAGTGAAGGGTCAATTACAGTAACTAGTAACTACTATAGAGACAGAGCGACACGCGTCATAATTTGAAGACCACGCCCACCGGGGGGGGGAACAATCGAACGCTCTCCATTGACTTTGCATTGCGTGAAGCGGCCTCATTGTCATTTCGGACTTATAACAAAAAACAGAACAATATCTAAAAGCGGATATGTGACAAAATGTACAGCAAACAAGCTAAACAAAACCCACAACCAAAAACCCAGAAGTTTTTATAAGCTGTTGACCCAAAAAACGAGCGTTTAAGAACAAAAAAGTGGATACAGGCCATAGAGACACGTTATATTACACTGAGAACTACACCCACTGGAGGGAGACGTAATCAGAGACAGGAAATATAATATCGAAAACTGACATTTGGATATTTGACTTAACAGTGACAAAATGTTTACTGCACACATACGCATACTGAGTGTCAGGATCCCAAAATTGACCCATTCTTCCTGCTGAAGCGTCACGTTTTACTGCCTTTATCCACTTTAGTCTCCTTAAACTCTCGTTTTTTTTGGGTCGACAGCTTATAAAAACGTATTTATGTGTTTTTTAGCTTGTTTGCTGTACACTTTGTCACATTGTTCTGTTTTTTGTTATAAGTCCGAAATGACAAGAATGCAGCCTCACGCAATGCAAAGTCAATAGAGAGCGTTGGATTGTTTCCCCCCCCGGTGTGGGCGTGGCCTAAATACGCTCTGTCTCTATGAAGTAACAAGCTATTTTTACAGGTTCCGTCTTCAATGCAGAACCAAGGCAAAACTAAACACACAATTTAACACATTTGCGTTCAGGATGAATGAACTGTACACCCAGTACCTGTGTGCATAGCCTTTGTCATGAATTGCTTTGAGGCCTTCACAGATGCCATGCAGAATGTGCAAGATGTGACTCTCAGGCATAGAGCTCCCCTTATCCCGCAGCTTCTCAAGAACGGACCACAGACTTCCCTTCTGCACAGGAACAATTCAGGGAGTGAAACACTGCACATGTCAGATCTCACTGGACTCTTGGTCTTTTTAGAGGCCTGGAATGGAGAGAAGAGCACAGTCCACTTACACTGATGTACGGGAGCAACAGCCAGGCCTCGCACTTTCCGGCACGCTCCGTGAAGGTGTGTGAGGTCAGGCTGAGGATGTTGGGGTGGCTGAAGAGGCGGTGCATCTCCACCTCGGTCTGAGCCTCCTTGCGGGCCTCGCGGTCATGGCAAAGGATCCGCTTTAGAGCGTAGAAGCGTCCATCTTGTGCACCCTCCACCAGGTCAACATAGCTGAAACCTCTAGAAGGAGCGGAGAATTTTCTTGGATGAAAACATATTTGGGAGACATCTTTGGGCTCACACAAATCCAGCACGTTTTCAAGTATTTTAAGAATTGAATTGTCTAGTTGAGGAGTCTTACCCTTCTTCTAGTTTCTGGACGAAGTAGTATCTCTTGTTGTCAATTGTGATGACACTGCGCGAGCAGATACACAGAGTTTGTCCCATTTTCTCTGGAGCATTGCTTAAGACCAACCATAGATGAAGGAGAGCCACTGAAAGTGATCATGACTTGATTACTTACATTCATATTCTTGCAGAATGTATATTATTTCATATTCATTTGTTCTGTTCTTTATTCTATTCCATATTCGGACTAACATTGAAGGCTATACCACAAAGGTGGTAGTACCAAATATTCAATATAGAGTGCATTTATTCGCAGTAAGATTGAGTATGTTGTGCAGAATTGTTGTTTTGATCCACTGCAAATCAACAGATAAAATTGATAAAATCTGTGGTAAAGTCAGCATATTTTATAATAAATACTGTATTGTTTATATTTATATACAACTGTATGACCCTATGAAAATGTGTCTGGAGAAATTTATTTTACGGTGTCCTTGTTACACGTGTTACATGTAGTTAGTAATAACTATAAATGATGCATAATTACATGCAACTAACCCTAAACAAAACCCTCATCCTAACCCTGTAGTTCATTAATATTGCCCAGTACTTAAATGTATAATTACACTGTAACACTGACACCTTAAATTAAAGGGTTACACTTTATTTTAAGGCGTCTGTTACAGTGTAACTATATATTTAAGTACTGGCTAATATTAGTTAACTACATGTACTTACTATAGGGTTAGGGACTGGTTTAGGGTTAGTTGCGTGTAATTATGCATAATTTACTTTTATTAGTAACTATATGTGACTAGAGAAGACACTGTAAAATAAAGTGTAACCTACATTTTCAATAACCACACATCTGTAACTAGGGTTATTTAAGCACATCCTCTTTTCTTGATTTCTATAAAGCGACATGAAAAAGACACCCTATATATATATATATATATATATATATATATATATATATATATATATATATATATATATATATATATATATATATATATAAAATGTAAGACAATTTAGACCAACTGATCAAAAGTCAATTGAATACTGCCTGTTCACATAAGCCACTTCCAGTGTCCAATTCTCCACTAAAATAAATGATTCATGGTGTAGAACGGAGCTTTCTGATTGGCTCTTTACATTTTTCCTTTATGGCGTCCTGTTGCGTTGGAAAATGTGATAGATGCGACTTGATAGAGTAGCTGGGGAAAACGCGTTGAATTTAATGTGAATTCGTCAAGTTAATTCATGACATCAAGTCTTGAATTCGCGTCCGCGGTAAACGTGGCATGACTCTTCAAGGTTTGACCGAGTGAGACCCGCGATATTCAGAGTTAGACTAGGGTCTTATCTAGTTAACTTACTTGACGCAGATATCTAGCCACCCAGTATATGAATAACTGAAGAATTAAAGCAAGACTCTTTTTTACCTTTAAGAGACGCTCTCCTTGTCCTCCTCCGCTGATTTCTTCGGTTTTCTTCCGTGTACAAAGAAAACGTAACTGTGACGTACAGTCACGGCTGCCGGGTTAACCCATTCAATGCTGGCACATATTGTAGTCATGTGAAAAGGTTATGGTATGATGTGACCAAAAGGTACTCTTTAATTTTCATTTTGAAAATGTAATTTTTGGATATTTAAAGTATGATAGTGTGAATAAGGAAGCTTTTGTAATTAATCTGTTAATGTTATTTGTCAAATTTCACATTCATAAATTTAAGTTTTCTAACAAAAAGAATACGTTTTTTCTTACCCATGTCCTTTTTAATTTATATACATGTTCTTTGCTCATTCCAGTAGACAGGTTTGTCGTGATTTACAGCCCAATACCCCATTTAAATTGGGGTATTAAAGATATTAAATATAATGATTAAGATTATAAATCAAATTATTCAAATATGACATTTTATTATATAGTTGTATATAAATTATATATATTTATGTCTATAAAAAGTGACTAAGAAGTCTAAGAATAAAAGCATTTATCTCATTATAATTTTCAATTATTAGTATTTTCCTTATTAATGCTCTTACCGTACATACACATTTTATATGTTTTACATTTCAATACAGTATACACCATTTTAATTGTGTAATAAATTAGCATAAAAGCTTATTAAATAGTGATGATAATATTCAATATTAATACAAATATATATATTTTCTCCATCATTCATATGATTAATTGCAGTTATATTGTTTATTATCAGGGGTTTTTTTTTTTTTTAAACCAAAGGTCATATATAAAGTAATGTAGTACAATAATGATCTGTTAAACTTATAAAAGTTTTATATTACACTCACACTATTAAATAGGTTATATGATTATAGAAGATCATCGATATAGCTCACATAATATATATATATATATTCACAATAATGATGTGTGTTAATGTCGTCACAGTTAAGTTATTGGCCTATAAAGCAGTCTCAATCAAAAATCTATCACTATATTGGAAGGAATTGCTTGTACTTGACAATGTCACCAAATGATTAAAATAACCACCACAACAACATAAGTTAAGCTAGATTTTATTAGATTTTTCTGGTAGAAAAATAACAACACATTTCCATTTTAGAACTCTTCACCCTCCTCATCTTCCTCGAATGAATCAAGGCCCACTTCTTCGTAGTCCTTCTCCAGAGCTGCCATGTCTTCTCTGGCCTCAGAAAACTCTCCCTCTTCCATTCCCTCACCCACATACCAGTGCACAAATGCTCTCTTGGCATACATCAGGTCGAATTTGTGGTCAAGGCGAGCCCAGGCTTCAGCAATAGCAGTTGTGTTGCTAAGCATACACACTGCCCTTTGCACTTTGGCTAAATCTCCACCAGGAACCACAGTTGGGGGCTGGTAGTTGATGCCCACCTTGAAGCCAGTGGGACACCAGTCCACAAACTGGATGCTTCGCTTGGTCTTGATGGCGGCGATGGCCACGTTGACGTCTTTTGGAACCACGTCTCCCCTGTACAGCAAGCAGCAGGCCATGTATTTTCCATGGCGTGGATCGCACTTCACCATCTGGTTGCAGGGCTCGAAACACGAGTTGGTGATCTCGGCCACAGAGAGCTGCTCGTGGTAGGCCTTCTCTGCGGAGATGACCGGAGCATATGTGGCGAGCGGGAAGTGGATACGAGGGTAGGGAACCAAGTTGGTCTGGAACTCCGTTAGGTCGACGTTCAAGGCGCCGTCGAAGCGGAGCGAGGCGGTGATGGAGGAAACAATCTGACTGATGAGCCGGTTGAGGTTTGTGTAGGACGGGCGCTCGATATCCAGGTTCCTCCTGCAGATATCGTAGATGGCCTCGTTGTCCACCATGAAGGCACAGTCGGAGTGCTCGAGGGTGGTATGGGTGGTCAGGATGGAGTTGTATGGCTCCACCACAGCCGTAGACACCTGGGGAGCTGGGTAAATGGCAAACTCTAACTTGGACTTCTTTCCGAAGTCAACTGAGAGACGCTCCATCAGAAGGGAGGTGAAACCTGAGCCTGTGCCTCCACCAAAACTGTGGAAAACCAGGAACCCTTGCAGCCCTGTGCACTGGTCGGCCTGTGTGGAAGAGGGGACAGAACTTGCATTTTAGTTTCTGTTATTTTGATCTCATTTGGAAGCAAATGCAACACAATTTTTGTTCACATTACCAGTTTGCGAATGCGGTCCAGCACCGAGTCGATGATCTCCTTGCCGATGGTGTAGTGACCACGGGCATAGTTATTCGCTGCATCCTCTTTGCCTGAGATGAGCTGCTCGGGATGAAACAGCTGGCGATAGGTGCCTGTGCGGACCTCATCTGGAAGAATAACATAACCGAACCGTACAAAGTTAGTGCAAAAGTCACCAAATCCTGAACAGGGTTATTACCTACAAATATTAATCAATACTATAATTGTCAGAGATGTTCAGTTTGAGTTTGTTTTCTGTCTTTGCTCTCTCCCTGCCTGGCATTGATTAGTTATTCTGCTCAGCTTTTGTCTATTTAGTTCCCTTTGTTGTTCCCTGAATATAAAGTTCCTTTGATTAATTTGTGAGTTGTCAATGTATACGTGTTGTGCTATGTCCCTGCCTTCATCTGTGCCGGCCTTACGGATTATCTAGTTAAGACTTGATTTGTGATTCAACTTCTTAGTCATGTGATTATATTAGTGATGGGAGAAACGAAGCTTTGAATCAATCGCTTCGCAAAATGATTCACGGTTTCGAAGCGTTCGAAACACCACATGCTTGTGACCCCTGCTGGTCAGAACAGAGGAAATGCAACAAAAACCCAGGCCAAACATGCATAAACATTTTACAAACACGTTGCAAAAGGTAATGGTTCGTTGCTGGGGGGAGCGATCTCAGTGAATCTGTATGATTCATGTGTTCACAGTGATCATCGCCCCCTAGTGGTGAACCATTGAATTTTTGAAACGTTTCGAAACGGTTATGATGTAACGAAGCTATAGTTTACTGAAATCACGTGACTTTGGCAGTTTTGATACACGCTCCAAACCACTGATTAGAAACAAAAAGATTCGTAAAGGTTTCGAAGCTTCATGAAGCAGCGTTTCGAAGTCGCCCATCACTAGTTTATATACACAACCTGAACGTGACAGAAGCCCAAACCAAGAAAAGATTTTGCTGTGGTGTTTTTTGTGAGCTGTTTTTTCCCCCATGGATCTGCCCGCTGTAAGACTGTTATGTCTGGAGCAGATGGACCGTTCGCTGGAGGATTATACCCAGGACTTTTTAGATCTGGCATGCCTTGCGCACTATTTGGATGACTCAGTCAGTGTTTTCTTCCACACTAGCCTGAGTGAGCAGACGAAGGCACGCCTGCCAGCGAACGGTCCCCATGAGGACTTCGGCGCCTATGTGGAGTGGGTGCTGGTGAACAATGGATCGGAGTTCACCATCGGCCCTGAGGAGGACACCAACAGCCCCACTCCCGACTCAAGAGTCCAGTCTGAGCCCACCCTGTGAGATGGACACAACACCTGAGCCCACCGCAGACAGAGAGTCAGCGCAAGGAGCGACTGAGCCCGAGTACATGTCTGACCAGGTGTGTGAGCCGGCTACATCTTGTACCACCGTGGGGATTATAGTGGAGTTTGAGGGATTCAATCGCCCACTCCCACCACCGAGGGCGAGTCACGGGTTTCTGGACAATGGGTTTGGGAAGAGGATGATTCCATGCCCCCACTGATACCACCCGACTTTGAATGCCTACCTTCATCTGCGCTGGTCCCACCCGGCCTCCCTCTCCCGCCTTCTCTTCTGGAATCACCTAATTCCTCTGACCAGGCTCCACTGCCTCTCGGCAGCCCCTCTGCTGAAGCTTTCGGGGGCTCTCCGTCTGCACCTAGGGCTCTACCACCATCAGCAGTGCCCATGGCCACGTCAAGGAAATCTCCGCCATGGCTCCTCCCCCCTTTGTGGGTTTCCATTCTGGCTGGACGATGGTGTGCCACCTGGCTCCTCCTGCACCACCCTGGTGTCTCCAGTCATCACCTCTCCTGGGTTCCTGTCCTCAATGGGACTGTTGGCGCGAGGTTGCGCCTTTCCGGGAGGGGGCGTACTGTCACAGTTATGTTCAGTTTGAGTTTGTTTTCTGTCTTTGCTTTCTCCCTCCCTGTCAGTTTCGTTATTGGATTCTATGGTTAGTCATTTGATTAGTTACTGTATTCTGTTCAGCTGTTGTCTAATTAGTTCCCTTTGTTGTTCCCTGTATATAAGTTCTGTGTTCGCCTTATGGATTATCTAGTAAAGACTTGACTTTGTGATTCATCTTCTTCGTCATGTGTTTATATACACACACAACAGAACGTGACAATAATAGCATATAAATAATACTAAAATAACACTGATCTTGACCCCTATGCTCTAAAAAAAACCTTTAACATTTATTATCAGTCATGCATACGTGATTTGCTCATGTACGGCTATATTATAATAATAATAATCATTTTAGATTTAATTAAATAATTTAGAATATATTTTGAACATTATTTATTAATAATAGTTAAATTTAATTTAAATTATTGAACAAAATACTTTTTAATAATTGTATCTAGATATTTACAATATCACAGACTGTTCTGCTCAGTTATTAGTTTGCAAAATGATTCAAACTTAAACTAACATTAAAACGAACATTTTAAATATATTTTTCATTTAAAAAATATTAATACTATAACAGTATACTAATTATATTAAAACAACAAGGATCCCCTATGATGGCGTTTAATATGCAATCAGTTTGCAAAATAATTGTTTATTGTGATAATAAATGTAATTATTGATTGAAAACTGGTGTCTTTTGTCCAGTTGCTTATAAATGCAATGTTTTTCACTGCCCAATGAAGACTGAATTGGTTGAAATATTGCATTATAGCAGTGTGCCATCCCTTTTTCTTTCTATTATTAATGCAAAGTGCTGCTTGGCACTACAATGATTTTACTCCGTGTTAAGCTAAACATGGCAAATGCATGACCTCTCATGGCTCGTTGCCTTAAATGTAACACCATATTTACCAATGACCGTTGGCTCAAGGTCTACAAAGATGGCACGTGGTACGTATTTGCCAGATCCAGTATCACTGAAGAAGGTGGTGAACGAGTCATCATGGCAACCCACTGGTTTGTGGCTGGGCATCTGGCCGTCAGGCTGGATACCATGTTCCAGACAGTACAGCTCCCAGCAGGTGTTGCCCATCTGGACACCAGCCTGGCCAACGTGGACAGAGATACACTCACGCTGTGGAGAGGAAACAGATTATTAGTAACCGAGTAATGCTGCACATGGCATTGCAAATAGAACATATTAGGTGACAGTCTGGAGGGTTCCTCCAAAACTCAATTAACAACCTTCATGGGACATTTGGCGGTCAATAGGAAATCAATAATAATTTCCAAACCCAATATGAACATCAGTCTATTTACTTAATATACATTGTCTTTTCTGGCCAATGTCGATGCAATAAAGACAATATATTGGTTGCATTGCACAAACCATAGTTTTAAAAAAACACGTTGCTGGATTTCAGACTTTTGTTTTGCCCACCAGGGGGCAGAAGCAATCAAAAAAGGCTATAGTGGGAGGTAGGTTTATTACACAATGTCAGTCACAGATGACTGACATCTGCAGCTGACACGACAGAACAAAAGTACAGGCCGGATCACTCAAAGCCCCCCAAACATGTTTGTCGTCAGGGTTTGAGCTTATCTAGATGACAACCCTGAGATAACAGTCTCCAAGCCAGCCTTGAATTCACATTATGGCATGTTAAACACCTCTGTTTGTTTGGAAAGGGAGTTTCCTGAAGGACCCGACCTGGGAACCGTTTATGATGTGACACTTGCCACATATGGCTAATGGCAGACAGGTCCACTAACCCTCATAGCCGTTATTTTCTCTTCGCACATACACACAAAAAACCTTCCACAAACATTTCCTCTCTCCTCTCACACACCCTAGCAAGTCTGAAGAAGCATGAAAAGGCTTGAGGCGTCGACATCAGCCCTAACAGGTTTATATCAGACAACAGAGCAAGCTGCGCCCTAACGTGGAATTTATAGTATGTTTCCTATAAATGAAAATGGAAAGTTGTGTTCTGTGGCCATTTATTACAATACATTTGTGAGTACATTTTTTATAAATTTAAATTGTATTAAATGAAAAGTGGCAGTAAATACATTTGCTACAAAATATTTCTATTTAAAACAAATACTTTTATTTTAAACTTTCAATTCACCAAGAAATCTTGTAAAAAAAAAAAAAATAAATAAAAAAAAAATAACCAGTTTCCACAAAAATATGACAACAAATTGGCATATTAAAATAATTTCTAAAGGATCAGGAGATACTGAAGACTGGAGTAATAAAGCTGAAAATTCAGCTTAATAATAATAACATCTTAAACTTACAAAGTACCAGGCAAGCACCAAAAAAAAATAAAAAAGGTATTGCCATGGTAAACTGTTCAAAATATATTGCAACTGGCCAATCAGAATAAAGCTTTTGTAGCTCAACTGGTAGAACATCAAGGTCATACACTGTATAAATAAATAAAATTCAACATATTTTTACATTGCTTTAACTCTTTTTTTACCTTTAATATTTGAACCTTTTTAAAAGTTCTAAAAGATTCAACTAATTTTAAGTCAGTTTAACGTGATTTAAGTTGATTGTACTTTTTCTTTGGTTGGATTTCCAGGCAACATATGGATAAAATGCACATTGTTTGGATAAAAGTGTCTGCCAAAGGCATAAATGTAGGCATAAAGGTGACATTAAGCATTTACATATTTAAATAAGAGTCACACGGTGGCAACAAAAAGTGCTCTGTAATGATTCAGCACCTAAATCTGTGCCTGCGCTCC
The DNA here is from genome assembly GCF_949357685.1 of Gobio gobio. Classification (NCBI taxonomy): domain Eukaryota; kingdom Metazoa; phylum Chordata; class Actinopteri; order Cypriniformes; family Gobionidae; genus Gobio; species Gobio gobio. Next base: position 9,303,444 of record NC_137099.1, on the reverse strand, counting down.
AGAGAGATGGCCTACATCAGCCTGAGGAGAAATATCCAGACTGTACTCCTCTATCGACATGACTCTTCCTCTGAATTCATTCTCCTGCGGTTGGGCCACTATTTTTACCCCGCTGTCCCTTTCTGCCTATTGGTGAGTCATTGGGGAGGGGCATGGTGCATTACACAGGCACATGGGACTGCCTAGTTTGGGCATGGCAGCCAGGTTAAAGTTATTTATGGGTTGGTACAGGTCATCTTTCTCCACTAGCTCTTTTCCCCCCACCACCAACCCATGAACCCCACAACGAGTTGATACAAGTTATCCTCCATTATTTATTTTTTTCACTTCTGCAAATTCTGTTGCTTCATAATTTGTTTATTCTCTAAGTATATATATACACACCTGGAAATTGTAATGTATGGCCACAGAAAACCAGATTTCTTTTAGCCTCTTTCAAAAAATAGTTCCAATGGAAATATACCATAAATGTGTTTGGGAAACCAGTTTATTTTCTCTTTCACCATTGGAAATTGATTGTATTGACCATGACAGAGCCGAATCTTAATTTGAGTTTGCTAAACAACGCCCTAATACACTGTACACGTATAACAATAGCCGACATGGCCAAGGTGTGGTCAGCAGGGAAAAAAATAATTTTGATTAAAGTTTGCATAGAAAAGTTTCTTTAGAATAATGCGCACGATTCATCAGCCCATCAAAACTGACCCTGTTTAGTTTTAGTATTTACTTCCTAAACACTGTCAATTTCATGTTGACTTTATGAAGGAAATAATTATCCAAAAATATATTTAATATGCACAAATTCACCGATTCATTGAAGTGAATTTGATATTTGTCTTCACCTTCAACCTTATTCTGTGTAATGATTGCCAAAGAAGCAAATAGGTATGGTTACAAAGTGTAAGGTGAGATATAACAGAGACTAAAGTTTGTTAATTGTTAACTTTACTGGGCGGCAACCGACCTCATCTCATGATTTGTTAAAGAAAATAAATGCTTTTTCAGAGCTATTAGAAATAAATGAGCGGTTTCCATGTTTAAAGAGAGCTTACAAAATATTAAGGATTCAGATGACGACAATCACTGAGAAATATTGTGAAATGTTAAAGTTTAGCTGGCATCCAATAGACAAACACAATGTCCTTAGGAGTGTGACTGGGACCTTTAGAAAGTGAGAACCATTTGTCCTTGGAATTCAGCATAAACAAACCCCTACACATGTGCCTCTAATATATTTTCCATGTAAAAACAGGCTTGGAGACTTTACAACACTTCTTTAGTTGGAAACAGGGGCACTACAATCCATGTCGCAATGTACGTGGGTTTATTTGAGAATTGGCACACAATATTTCACCCCATTAACCAAAGCTTGAGATTCTAGAAGATTCACAAACTACTGAATGACGCCCTCTTATTACCAGTCCCATTATTACTCAGTATTTTTTTCTGAGTAAGATGCATCTTTCTCTTATTATGACACATACTTTCAACCAGCATGAACGTCTTTGTGTCTTTTTCTGGATTATGGGACATACTGAAACAGGGAGTCATAACAGCATTTAGTAAAATCACAACACACCCACATAAATGCCTAAGGCATAAAGCGCTCAGTAGTTTCCATACTGGAAGTGGTTGTAAAGAATGGTTAAATCTAGCTATAAAAAAAAATATGGCATATAAATTAGTCAAATTAACCATTAAGCCTCAATTTCAGTTAAAATGGACACAACGGGGCTAGTTGTCACATGAGAAAATACTCCCAATAACTATATTGAGTCAAAATGCCATTTGAATAAATACTTATTCCCTCTAGCAGTTTGTATGATGTATAAATCTTTATTCATAGTCATTTCAAAAGTTACACACCTTATTTAGACACCACTGCATTTATGAGTCATACAGTGCATTAGACTTCTTTTAAATTTTCAGTTATTTGATGTTAATGTATTCAAAATACTCGGTTAATAAATCAAACACTGGCATATCATTAGCTCGCTATGTTTCATCCACCTGCGCAGTTGGGCTATCATTCAAAAAAAAAAACGCGGGACGGAAACGCCCAGATCCGCATTCATTTTTAAAAAATGCGCATTTAAAAAAAACTTTTGCCTTCAATTGAGTCGGATAAATTTTTAATCGTTTAAGAAAACGCGCGAAAACTGTTTTGATTGAATAAATGCCTCTATACGCATCAAAAAAAGTCACGTGACGGTGCAATGAGAAGGCATAACTGGACCAACCAACGGTCCGACCTCACCGCACAGAATCTGAAATGTTGATTTTGTCGTTTTGAAATGCCCAAGCAAAGTCTGTCGTCAAAGTGATTCGGTATAATTATCTCTCATAACTGCGTTACACGACTGCGTTCCCAAACAGCAACATCCGCATCAGAAAGCCTATATAACATGGCCGCGGTTAGTCTGCGCGCTCTATATTATATAGGCCTTTATTATATACAGTGGCTTATCCAACTGCGTCAGCTTCCATTTCTCCAAGTGATATTTATCGCCAGATTATCAGGAAGTGACTATTTTGTTCTCTTCGACTGTCTGGATGGAAACAGTGCTTTATTCGCACGTGTTAAATGCTATTTTCAAATTTTGCGCATAAGTTAAAAGCACGAATAGGCAAATAAACGTTCACAGTAGACGTGACTATTAAATATAAGGTTCTACTCACCATGTTGATTTAGATTTGGGTGATTTTTCGCCGGGAATATCTTTTGTAGAACACTTATCCTCTCACTGCGTACCTGCAATGTGGTATGAGTGAGACAGTCTCTCTGGCGCAATGACAGCAGTTTGATTTTATACTACGGCAACTCAGAGGAGGGGCGACCTGACACTCCTGTCAAACTGTCTGTGATGCAATATATTTAGACACAAAAAGAAGGAAAACCATGCAAAACAACAACACTATTTCATGAAAAATTCAGGGGGAAATAAATCAGGTCGATGTGCTGTATTGTGTTATTTTATTTTCAAAAATATCACTTACTGAATAAACCTAACAAACATCAAGGTACACGCATGGTAATGTTTTAAGAAAGATAAACACATGAGCTATTTGTTGAACGCTTTAATGCTGAACGCAGAACATTATCAACCGGCACAGTAGCCTACGCAGCACGTTTATTTTCTCCTACGACACTTCCTGCACTCCACGCATTAACCCCGTAAATGCTGGTGCAACGTGGAGTCAAATTCATGCCACATGTATGTGCAATGTGTTGCCAAAGGAAATAAAGTTATGCGAAAGAAAAATAAGGTATTGAGCAAAAAAAATATTGAGAGAGAGAAAAAATAAACAATTGCAAAAGAAAAAGAAAGTATTGAGAGAGAAAAATATAGAATGGCAGCAGCTATTTGCAATATTTTCTACTTACACTAAGTGAAAATAGCAGCGTTTCTTAGCGATCTGCTATTTACACTAGTTAGAGTACATTTATACTTATAAATAATGGCAGATACTATTTGCACCTCTGTGTTGTTGTACATTAAACAGTATGCAATAATAACAGGGTTTAAATTATTATATATATATATTTATTTAAATTATTAAATTAATGCCGCCTTATTGAGACAATAAAGCCCTCCCTTAAAGGGATAGTTCACCCAAAAATGAAAATTCTGTCATCATTTACTCATCCTCAAGTTGTTGAGTTTCTTTGTTCTGCTGAACACAAAAGATGATATTTAGAAGAATGTTTGTAACCAAGCAGATAGAGCAACCATTGACTACCACAGTAGGGAAAAAAAAAACATAGCTGGGTTACAAACATTCTTCAAAATATCTTCTTTTCTGTTCAGCAGAACAAAGAAACTCAACAACTTGAGGGTGAGTAAATGATGACAGAATTTTCATTCTTGGGTGAACTATCCCTTTAACCTTCCCGATAAACACGTTTTCGAATATTTTTATTGAAAATGAATGCCTTTTCGATCCGATATCTACGGTGGCCCAGTAGTGCACAACACAACGAAATTGAAAAAGCATACATAAGTTCACAACACAACGAAAAAGCCACAACACAACGGAAATGCTCCGGACCACTAGGGGGCTCTCTGAGTGCGGTAAAGTTAGTTTTCCTTGCCATTGTTCTATAGATTCGCCAGTCTTACAAATATATAAACACTACGATCAGTTTTAAGTGTGCATTTGTAATGCACAACACAGTTGTACAGTAATGCACAACACAACTTTGGAATTTGAACATAAAAAAGTAATTTTAATTAATACAAATTGTTTGTGTATGTTAATGGTAATGCAATGGAGAGAGATAGTTTGTGAATGAGATGTTTATGCGCACTTCTAATGCTTTGTTTGTTCAGCTCTTACGATGATTTTTTGGAGTGAAAAAGTACATAATAAACTTGATAAACCATCAGTAAAGTTTGGCCATCATTTGGACGGGGTATACGCTACATTCTGTGTCCAAAAACATCTTGGGATAAGGTTTTCACACTGACAGCTGTCATTGTAAGATATAGCAACTCGGTTTGTTTGTCCGAGTTAGCAACAGTAACTAAGGGGGGCGGGGCTTACCGATAGGTCAATTGCACACTTAAAACTGATCATAGTGTGGCTGGCGAATCTATAGAACGATGGCAAGGAAAACCAACTTTACCGCACTCCGAGAGCCCCCTAGTGGTCGGGAGCATTTCCGTTGTGTAGTGGCTTTTCCGTTGTGTTGTGGCTTATTCGTTGTGTTGTGGCCTTTCCGTTGTGGCTTGTTTCCGTTGTGTTATGGCCTTTCCGTTGTGTTTTGTTTCCGTTGTGTTGTGGCTTTTTCATTGTGTTGTGGCTTGTTTCCGTTGTGTTATGGCCTTCCCGTTGTGTTGTGGCTTGTTTCCGTTGTGTTGCGGCTTTTTCGTTGTGTTGTGGCTTGTTTCCGTTGTGTTGTGGCTTTTTCGTTGTGTTGTGGCTTGTTTCCGTTGTGTTGTGGCTTTTTCGTTGTGTTGTGGCTTGATTCCGTTGTGTTATGGCCTTTCCGTTGTGTTTTGTTTCCGTTGTGTTGTGGCTTTTTCGTTGTGTTGTGGCTTGTTTCCGTTGTGTTATGGCCTTTCCGTTGTGTTTTGTTTCCGTTGTGTTGTGGCTTTTTCGTTGTGTTGTGGCTTTTTCGTTGTGTTGTGGCTTGTTTCCGTTGTGTTATGGCCTTCCCGTTGTGTTGTGGCTTGTTTCCGTTGTGTTATGGCCTTCCCGTTGTGTTGTGGCTTGTTTCCGTTGTGTTGCGGCTTTTTCGTTGTGTTGTGGCTTGTTTCCCATGTGTTGTGGCTTTTTCGTTGTGTTGTGGCTTGTTTCCGTTGTGTTGTGGCTTTTTCGTTGGGTTGTGGCTTGATTCCGTTGTGTTATGGCCTTTCCGTTGTGTTTTGTTTCCGTTGTGTTGTGGCTTATTCGTTGTGTTGTGGCCTTTCCGTTGTGGCTTGTTTCCGTTGTGTTATGGCCTTCCCGTTGTGTTGTGGCTTGTTTCCGTTGTGTTGCGGCTTTTTCGTTGTGTTGTGGCTTGTTTCTGTTGTGTTGTGGCTTTTTCGTTGTGTTGTGGCTTGTTTCCGTTGTGTTGTGGCTTTTTCGTTGTGTTGTGGCTTGATTCCGTTGTGTTATGGCTTTTTCGTAGTGTTGTGGCTTGTTTCTGTTGTGTTGTGGCATGATTCCGTTGTGTTGTGGCTTGATTCCGTTGTGTTGTGGCCTTTTCGTTTTGTTGTGGCTTGATTCCGTTGTGTTGTGGCCTTTTCGTTTTGTTGTGGCTTGTTTCCGTTGTGTTGTGGCTTTTTCGTTGTGTTGTGGCTTGATTCCGTTGTGTTGTGGCCTTTTCGTTTTGTTGTGGCTTGTTTCCATTGTGTTGTGGCCTTTCCGTTGTGTTGTGGCTTGTTTTGGTTGTTTTGGGGCTTTTTCGTTGTGTTGTGGCCTTTTCGTTGTGTTGTGGCTTTTTCGTTGTGTTGTGTCTTGATTCTGTTGTGTTGCTGCTTGATTCCGTTGTGTTGTGGCCTTTCTGTTGTGTTGTGGCTTGTTTCCGTTGTGTCGTGGCTTGTTTCCGTTGTGTTGTGGCTTTTTCGTTGTGTTATGGCCTTTTCGTTGTGTTGTGGCCTTTTCGTTGTGTTATGGCTTTTTCGTTGTGTTGTGGCTTGATTTCGTTGTGTTGTGCACTTATGTATGCTTTTTAAATTTTGTGGTGTTGTGCTGGGCCACCGTAGATATCTGTGATGGGAAAAGGGATTAGAGCGAGTCTGGCAAAAGGCAAATTCGAACCTTGATTCGTTTGGCGTCAAAACGTTCTGCCGCATGCTTTACCCCTACACTATTGCCACTTCCATCCTTTTGTCTGGCCCATCCAGACATCAGTGGGCGGAGTTAGTGCAAATAGCATTTGCCAACAAGGTGGGCTATTTGCACTTAGGCCGCGTGTCCACCAAAGGGTTTTTTCACGCGGCTGGCTGGCGTTTTCAATGGGAACGGCGTGTTTTTAGGATGCCATGAGCGCAACGAGGTGCTGAGCGAGTATTTCACACTCAAGCTCTGAGCGCTCAACGTTTTTTACTGGTCGCCGAGAGTTGAAGAATCACAGTCATGTTTCACCCAGCCGTCCAATCACAGTGGAGGAGGGGCGGGACAAATACAACACAGACCAACCGCCACATTCTGCGTGTACAACGTCATCAGATGAAAACAAGCAGTATAATAACGGAACAAAATCATTTAAAACACGAGCCACAGCAAATACTTTACATTTCATCAGCATTTTTATATAGAATCAATACAGAAACAATCTGTGAAATGATATACTAGTAACACATCCGTGTATATTCAGTATCATAACAAGCAAAGAAACGCTCAAAAACAAAACAAAAAACGCTGCACTGCCAAAACGCTCTCAAGCGCTCACAGCGAGACGTTTTCAGATGAGCGCCTAGCGTTTTCAGCCGGCTAAAAACGCTTTGGTGGACACACGGCCTTAGTGTAAATAGACAATCAGAGAAAGAATCACAAAATAAAAATAAAATAGAGCAAAAATAAAGATATATTATTAATTGCAAAAGCTGTAAAAAAAAATGTTGGTAACCAGACAGTTGACAATATCCATTGACTTCCATAGTAGGAAAAAAATACTGTGGAAGTCAATGGTTGCCCGATCTGGTTACCAACATTCGTCAAAATATCATCTTTTGTATTCAACAGAAGAAAAAAACTCATACAGGCTCAGAACAACATGAGGGTGAGTAAATGATGACAATGTTTTCATCTTGGGCTGAAACTATTCCTTTAAGAACTTTGATCCTATTTTATCTCTGCAAAAGATTTTTAGCAGCAATGCGTTTGCAACATATTTTTCCCATGACCATACCTACTAATTAATTTGCAACTCTCCTTTTATTCAGCATTTCAGTCAAGTGTGAGCTTGCAATACCTTTTTCCCTTAGCGCTTCACTTTTATGTGGGTTTCACTACATGGCACTGTTTTGAAATGGAGGAGGGGTCAAGGGACAGGGGTGTGTATAACGGGCTTGGCCACGCCTCTCTCGGACTGATGTCATCAGCTTGAGACCCAGACCACAACAGCAAGGCACCATGCTGAGCAGTGCCATGCGGCTGGATCGTTTCCTTTTATTCACAAGCATTAAAACAAGCATGGTTTCATTTTGTTAACTAAATGTGTGTGTTAACAGCGTTTGCTCAAATTGAAGAAGTTAGAGATCAGTTTAAGTGGAGAAGTTTCTGAAATAGCATCTGCTGTTTATTTATCTCAAAATGCACATTTTTATACTGTTGATAGAGTCTTTTGATAAATAATACTTATTATTGTCCTCACTGTCCTATTCCCATCTAGCCGTAAATGGCTCTAATTATTCTTTTTTGTCTTTATTATATTTACTAACGCCTTTCCATTCATTGTTTTAATAGCTTACTTCTTTGGTCAGACTTCTCACTTTACCTTCTTTTACTTTTATCAAATGCCCTTCTTAAAAAAAAAACATTCCAATGTGCTTTACTTTTCAAAATTAGTCATAAAACATAACCACTCGATTCCTCCTGGTAACAGGCAGAAAGGCTAGCATGTTAGCTTAGCATCAACACGAAAATCTATGAGATTAAGACCATGTTTTTGCTCCAAACTCACTTCATATCACCAGTTGAGTGTCGGACATAGGCCTAACCTTCTGTGATCTGTTGTGGCTTCTTATCAGTGGTAAAGGCTATGCCGATTACCACTGTATTACAAATTGCTATGCATTATTCTTATGAAAATACCCGAGATGGCTTGAAGAAAACATATAAACCATGTTTATTGTCTTCATGTTTCATCGGTCAAAACGTTCATGTCATGTTATTCAGCTGCAGCAATCTCTGGATGCCTTTGTCCATATAAGGGATTTCCTGGAACATCATTAAGATTTATGACCTTAATAAATCCCCTTGTTTCGGAGGCTTGAGACTAGTCCCAGACTAAAATGCATGTTTGGGCTGTTTTAACTGAAAGCAACTTGCGTTTTCTCTCAAGATGCATGCAAATAATGATTTTTTTTTTCCTAAGGCATGTTTATAAAAGCTACTTAAATGCCCTAAATGAACTAAGGCCTAATTTTGGCTTAATCTAAGTCCTGTCTGTGAAACCGCTGTAGTGCCGAGTTCTCTGACCCACCGAATTATGTGACCCTAGTAGGTGCTGTAGTGACGGTAGGGTTAGGATTAGGATTGGGATTAGAATTAGGTCGCCTACTACTTACAGCGCCTACTAGGGTCACATAATTCAGTGGGTCACAGAATTCGGCACAACACTGGACAGACATAAGCCTATTTGTTTAGGGCTCCATAATGCTCACATCGCCTCATTTTGGGTAAAAATGGAACAAATATCACTCCTCTTTATAGACTATGAAATAAAAGTACAAGAATCCATCAATATTTCTCCAAATCTGCATGCTTTTGAACTAAACCTTTGAACTTGAACTTTAGTCAAGCGCCTTCATGATGATTAGGAGGTTTTTTTTTCTCCAGATGAGGCTCATATTTCATATTAAAGGCATCAACTCCGTTTTTCATAACTCCTGACACAATTTAAGCAATTACTATCATTATAAGATTTTAAGTGTAAAACAACAGTCTAAAATGGAAGCTTGAGTCCTAGGTTCACACAGAATGCGTTTTTCCATTGTTTTTCAATATAAACGCGCTAGAGGTGATGGATTCTTGTACTTTTACTTCATAGTCTATAAAGAGGAGTGATATTTGTTCCATTTTTACCCAAAATGAGGCAATGTGAGCATTATGGAGCCCTAAACACATGGCTAATGTCTGTCCGGTGTTGTGCCGAATTAAGTGACCCAACTGTTTTTGACAGTTGCGCTTGCGTCTCTTGTCTTTTGCAGCTTCTTGCGCATGACAGCATAAAAATTTTAAAAACATGGCGCTCAAGTTAAAAGAAGTTTTGTAAAAAGCATCTCTGGACCTTACGATTTTCTTTTCCGTTCCACTGACCTGCTCCTTGCGTTTTTAACAACAAAATGCGTTTTGTGTTTATTAATGATGTATAGTTTGTCAAGTTAATTGCATTTTTTTTTCATTAAAACTAGCAGTAATTTTCAACTAACGCATTTTTCCGTCTTAAAATGATATCTAAATTATGATATACTGTATGCTCTCAATGACAAATGCGGAACAATTCGTTCATGCGTTCATGACCTCAAGGCTAGATTATTGTAATGCTCTACTGGGTGGTTGCCCTGCTCGCTTAATAAACAAACTCCAGCTGGTCCAAAATGCAGCAGCTCGAGTTCTTGACCTAGAGGAAGTGTGACCATATTAGCCGGTTCTGTCAACACTGCATTGGCTCCCTATTAAACACTGCATACATTTAAAAAACCTTAATTACTAACAAAGCACTAAATGGCTTAGCTCCCCAGTACTTGAGTGAGCTCTTAACACACTATAGTCTATTGTTATCTCAAAATTCTGGTCAGTTGATAATACCTAGAATATCAAAATCAACTGCAGGTGGTAGATCCTTTTCCTATTTAGCACCTTTGGAACAGTCTTCCGAGCCTTGTTTGCGAAGCAGACACACTCTGTCATTTTAAATCTAGACTAAAAACCCATCTCTTTAACCTGCCATACACATAGAACATTATCAATTTCTATTATTCAAATTAGTTAAATGATTGTTAGGTTGTATAAACTAGGTCAGCCGGAACCAGGAACACTTCCTAAAACACCCTATGTACTTGTTACATCTTATGAAGAATGGCATCTATACTAATATTAGTCTCTCTGTTTATCCCAAGGTTACCGTAGTCAGCTGGATCCGGTCTGTATCCAGATCACATGATGGACCTGCGCCTAAACAAGACAACACTCAATGTCAGCAGAGACCATTTCTACTAGACAATCCCCTGTGAAGGCCTTGTCAACATGACAGTCATCGGCACAGATCCTCAGCAAAGACCACAAGAACCAGACATGTCCTCCACACAGCTTTGGCTCCATGCCAGCGTGATGAATCTGATCTTCAAGCAAAAGGAACTGGATGAATATTTGAATGCTACTGATCCCGATCTGAGCTCTGACTTGTGATGCAGCCTGAATCATAATCACTGTGTTCGTTTGTTGGCCAGAGGAGAACTGGGCTGGTTTCTCCCAAGGTTTTTTTCTCCATTTTGTCACCTGATGGAGTTTGGGTTCCTCGCCTCTGGCTTGCTTGGGGACACTTAATATTCAACAATATTATTGATCTGACTGTACGCTGTTGTATGAGAACTGAACTGAGCTGGATGACGACTTCCCTGTTTTCTGCAGAGCTGCTTTATAGCTGAAATGAACAAATGTAATAATTGCTGATCTTTATAACAAAACTGAATCAACACTGAACTGACTTCATCTGAACAACAGCCAAAATGCATTATTTTTCTTTAGACCCTTTTCAAAGACTGTGATGGGGGTCATCAATATCATCGTAGGGTCATCGTAAATCCTGCTAACTTTTTTTTTTTAATGTATTTACATTTATAACAATAATACTTTGTATTTTATTACTTTTACAAGTTACCGCTGCTGTGAGGGTGTTTCTAATACAGCGTCTATGAGAGTGATTGTAAAAATTAACCCATTTCTCTCTTTTGACTGCCGTTATCAATCTCACTCTATTTTTAACCTCTTTTTGAAAGTTGTGAAATCACGATTGTGGCTGGTTTTTTTTAGCCTAGCTCCTCCCTCCTACGTACTTCCGCTCAATTTTCATTTTCCTTCAGTACTCCGTCTGGTACTGCGGTATATTCTTAGGTTTTCTCCAAACAAATTTTTACCGGTCCAATCAGCAAACAGAGGGAGTAGCTGAGAATAATGATGGTGATGTCGTGCGCTAGGTTGAGTTGTAGTTCAGTAATGTCGGTGGAGAAAGATGCGATTGATGCCATTCGGTCCGTTGTGGCACCGCTGCCCAATATCCAGAAGTTAAAGCGGGAGCAAGAACAATCTTTGCTGAGTTTTGTTGGTGGCCATGATGTTGTGGCCCTCCTCCCCACAGGGGTCGGGAAAAGTTTGATTTTCCAGCTCGCTCCGTTAGTGGTGAAGGAGTTGGCTGAAGCCCTATTCGGACGGTATTGTTTCTCGTGGGGTCGGAAGGTATTGTCATCATTTACTGCGGCTAGTCAGAGATTTTATTGCCGTCCGTCTCCCACCACCCACGTAAAAATCCCCAGCTGAATTACCTACTGTTTTAGACAAACACCAAGGTCGTGTGGTAATTGAACTGCTGTCCGAATCCACATCTCTGAGTTTAAGAATATATCTGTCACGGGTGACCTCAGGCAGGAAGGCAAAGACAGGTAAGTAGGATACTCAAATGAAGTTTAATAAACAGGATACTCACTTAACATTAACGTAAACGTGACCAGACAAAGAATGAATGAACAAAGAGGAACTTAAATACAAACACAGATGACTGGGTAAAGGAGGTGATACAGGAGGAGATTAATTAAACACAGCTGAACCGAACTAGACTAACGGGGGGTAACTAAGGGAACCGACAAGTGGCGGGAAACTCAGACAAAGGAACACGTGACAAATGAAACTAGGAAGTGCAAGGAACAAAACAGACCAAACATGTGACATAACGCCCCCTCCCGGTAGGCGCGTCCTTGCGCCGTAGAAGTACAAATTGGGAGGGAGGGTGGGCACCCTGGAGTCCTGGGAGCACTGGGGTCTGACTGGCTGGAGGGCCTCCAGGGTGGAGCCGTGGGCGGCCATGGCGGGTCAGGGGCCGTGGGCGGCCATGGCGGGTCAGGAGTCTTAGACGGGTCTGGAGCCTTGGGCGGAGCAGGAGTCTTAGGCGGGTCTGGAGCCTTGGGCGGAGCAGGAGTCTTAGGGCGCCCAGGCCAAACCAGAGCCCCACCCACATGTTTCCCACCCACAGGTACATGGCCCCCCCCCCAAAATGTTCTTTGGGGAATTCAGGGGTGGAGTGGAGATCTCGTGGGTTGGAGCGGGCTCGTCGAAGGCTGGAGCGGAGTGCAGGAAGTCAAGGAGGGCTGGAGCGGAGTCCAGGAGGGCTGGAGCGGAATCCAGGAGGGCTGGAGCGGAATCCAGGAAGTCAAGGAGGGCTGGAGCGGAGTCCAGGAGGGCTGGAGCGGAATCCAGGAGGGCTGGAGCGGAATCCAGGAGGGCTGGAGCGGAATCCAGGAAGGCTGGAGCGGAATCCAGGAAGTCAAGGAGGGCTGGAGCGGAGTCCAGGAAGTCAAGGAGGGCTGGAGCGGAGTCCAGGAGGGCTGGAGCGGAATCCAGGAGGGCTGGAGCGGAATCCAGGAGGGCTGGAGCGGAATCCAGGAAGTCAAGGAGGGCTGGAGCGGAATCCAGGAGGGCTGGAGCGGAATCCAGGAGGGCTGGAGCGGAATCCAGGAAGTCTATAAGCCACTTCTCTCCAACTGCGGTGGGCACATTCTGCCATTCCTCGCAGAGGGGTTGTTCTGGGCTGGGTCCTGGATTGGGAGTGAGGCTGGCGGCATCAACGACGGTGAACGGTGAGTTGCAGGATGCCAGCACCCACTCCACAAATGTAGAAAAGCTCCCTCGAGGACCCTCACCAGACAACTGTGCACGTATGGCGGTGTTGAGTCCGACATGCAGGAACGAGCACAGGCAGTAGTCTGGGAAGGTGGTCTGATGGGCGAGATACAAAAACTCTTCTAAATGTCTCTCGAGGGCGCTTTCTCCCTGCTCAAGGCACATGAGTCTGACTGCTGGAAAATCCATGGTGCACGCAGGGGTGAAAACGGAAAACAAAACACTGAACACGAAAACAGAAAAGAAACTCCAACAAACACAACACTATATGTTGTTTTCTTCCCTTTTTGGTCCGATCTTCTTATATCCTTTGTTTGGTCTGGTCATCTGTCACGGGTAAGCTCAGGCAGGAAGGCAAAGACATGTAAGTAGGATACTCAAATGAAGTTTAATAAACAGGATACTCACTTAACATTAACGTAAACGTGACCAGACAAAGAATGAATGAACAAAGAGGAACTTAAATACAAACACAGATGACTGGGTAAAGGAAGGACAGGTGATACAGGAGGAGATTAATTAAACACAGCTGAACCGAACTAGACTAACGGGGGGTAACTAAGGAAACCAACAAGTGGCGGTAAACTCAGACAAAGGAACACGTGACAAATGAAACTAGGAAGTGCAAGGAACAAAACAGACCAAACATGTGACAATATCACTTCAAAATTCACTGTTTATTTCCTTTTTGACCATGGTGTTTTGGTTTATTTCTGTCCTGTGTGCGCCTGTCATCTGTCTTGACCCCACCCCTCGTTATCTGATTATTAGTTAATTTGCTCCACCTGTTGTCCCTTGTTACCTGCCTTGTTTGTCTGCTATTTAGTCTCCTTCCATTTTCAGTCCTGTGCGGTTATGTTGTCTATGTTACGTGTGGAGGTATTCTGGTTCCTGATTCTTGTCCCTGATCTCGGTCCCTGGTTTGTCTCTGTTTGATGTTTGATTTTTACCCCATAGTGGGTTTTTGTTTTGTGTTTATGTTTCTTTGGTTAATAAAATTCATGTTCACCTGCATTTGAGTCCTCACCCCTTTTTTCACCATAGCGTTCGTGACAGAACATAACCGCCAGTAGAGGACTCAGCAGTTGTTTTTTGCCCTTTTTTCTGTTTCTCTCCATGGAACCTGTCACCCACCTAGAGGCTATGTGGTATGTGAACTCCCGTTATCTACGTCAGCAGGGAGCTGATGTGAGGAGGTTTGCTCGGGTCTTCCTCATTGAGATCGATCACTTGGACCTTAGTGAGGCAGAGACCAAGGAGGTTTTTAATCTTTGTCTGGACATGCCCCTCACTCCGGAGGAGATGGGGAGGATGGGGGTTTTTGGCTTCTGGGAGTTCATAGACTATCTTGACCCCAGCCCTCCAATGACCATTGTCCCTGTTCCGCTGGTCCCTGTTCCGCTGGTCCCTGTTCCGCTGGTCCCTGTTCCGGTGGTCCCTGTTCCAGTGGTCCCTGTTTCGGTGGTCCCAAAACGGAGGAGGAGGAGGAGAAAGGCTCCCTCCATGCCTGTTCCAGTGGTCCCAGTTCCGGTGGATCGTGGTCCGGTGGATCGTGGTCCGGTGGTCCCAGGTCCGGTGGGTCGTGTTCCGGTGGTCCCAGGTCCGGTGGATCGTGGTCTGGTGGACCTTATTCCGGTGGTCTGTGTTTCGATGCTCCATGTTCCGGTGGTCCCTGTTCCGAAACGGAGGAGGAAGGCTGTTCTGGTGGTCCGTGTTCCACCCACGCCGACCCGGCGCCCTGCTCTGTCTGCGCCGCCCAGACACCCTGCTCTGCCCGCGCCGACCCGGCGTCCTGCTCTGCCCGCGCCGACCCGGCGCCCTGCTCTGTCTGCGCCGCCCAGACACCCTGCTCTGCCCGCGCCGACCCGGCGCCCTGCTCTGCCCGCTCCGACCCGGCGCCCTGCTCTGCCCGCTCCGACCCGGCGCCCTGCTCTGCCCGCTCCGACCCGGCGCCCTGCTCTGCCCGCTCCGACCCGGCGCCCTGCTCTGCCCGCTCCGACCCGGCGCCCTGCTCTGCCCGCTCCGACCCGGCCGCCTGAACTCTGCGGGCCGTCTTCCCGGCCGCCTGAACTCTGCGGGCCGTCTTCCCGGCCGCCTGAACTCTGCGGGCCACCTGAACTCTGCGGGCCGTCTGAACTCTGCGGGCCGCCTTCCCGGCCACCTGAACTCTGCGGGCTGCCTGAAATCTGCCGGCCGCCTGATCTCTGCGGGCCGCCTTCCCGGCCACCTGAACTCTGCGGGCCGTCTCCCCGGCCACCTGAACTCTGCGGGCCGCCTGAACTCTGCGGGCCGCCTCCCCGGCCGCCTGAACTCTGCGGGCCGCCTGAACTCTGCGGGCCGCCTCCCCGGCCGCCTGAACTCTGCGGGCCGCCTGAACTCTGCGGGCCGCCTGAACTCTGCGGGCCGCCTGAACTCTGCGGGCCGCCTGAACTCTGCGGGTCGCCTGAACTCTGCGGGCCGCCTGAAATCTGCGGGCCGCCTGAACCCTGTGGGCCGCCTCCACGGCCGCCTGAACCCTGTGGGCCGCCTCCCCGGCCACCTGAACTCTGCGGGCCGCCTCCCCGGCCGCCTGAACGCTGCGGGCCGCCTCCCCGGCCGCCTGAACTCTGCGGGCCGCCTCCCCGGCCGCCTGAACTCTGCGGGCCGCCTCCCCGGCCGCCTGAACTCTGTGGGCCGCCTGAACTCTGCGGGCCGCCTCCCCGACCGCCTGAACTCTGCGGACCGCCTCCCCGGCCGCCTGAACTCTGCGGACCGCCTCCCCGGCCGCCTGAACTCTGTGGGCCGCCTGAACTCTGTGGGCCGCCCCCCCGGCCGTCTGTCCCTCCCGTCCCGCCCTGGTCTGTCCCTCTTTGGGTTCTGATGGAGCGTCTGGAAGCCGCTCCTTGGAGAGGGGGTAGTGTCACATGTCTGTCTTGTCCTGTGTAGCACATGGTGTTTTGGTTTATTTCTGTCCTGTGTGCGCCTGTCATCTGTCTTGACCCCACCCCTCGTTATCTGATTATTAGTTAATTTGCTCCACCTGTTGTCCCTTGTTACCTGCCTTGTTTGTCTGCTATTTAGTCTCCTTCCATTTTCAGTCCTGTGCGGTTATGTTGTCTATGTTACGTGTGGAGGTATTCTGGTTCCTGATTCTTGTCCCTGATCTCGGTCCCTGGTTTGTCTCTGTTTGATGTTTGATTTTTACCCCATAGTGGGTTTTTGTTTTGTTTCTTTGGTTAATAAAATTCATGTTCACCTGCATTTGAGTCCTCACCCCTTTTTTCACCATAGCGTTCGTGACAGACCACTGCAGAGCACCGTGCGGTTGCACTTCGCTGTAATTTGGATGCATTTCTAGACTTGTATTTCTTTACAAGCTGGCAAGTATTTACAAGAGCAATATTTCATCACCGCTCAAAAAATAATAATAAGAAAAGCACGTAAACATTTGAATTGGGTCATTATTTACGGCAGCATTTATTCTAATCATACCAAGCATATGACATTATTTACAGCGTACAATCATGTTATGGACCACGTGAGCAGCGTGTTCCCGATCACAAAACTCTCCCCTACACAGTGAATAAATCACAATCCGCACAAGTTTTAGGTTTTATCACGGAGGTGGCGTGCACAAACTGCACAGTTATTTTTACGGACTTCCATGTGAGAAACAGAGGCGAACGGCGCATGACATACGTCACAAACAAACGTTAGCGATTGGTTATGGCAGATCCAGAGTGGCTCTGGGCAGATCCAATAGTTTTAAACTTCAACAGAGCACCCGTCTTCAAGGAAGTTAACACTTGTCAATGGAGAGTGGCCAGACTCTCTGTACAAATGAAATGTAAGTCCAGGCTAGGTTTTTTTGTGTGCTTTTGAGCAAATGGGAACACAAAACATATATTTAATGTATTCTCTCATTCACCACTATAAAAGTTAACCCATCTATGACGACTTCCGCTCTGAGAAACCTGGAAATGTGAAAAGGGTCTATTATCTCTGTAAAGCTGCTATAACAATCTGCATTGTATAAAACGCTATATAAATAAAGATGACTTGACTAATGTAAACAATGACCACTTCAGTGCACCAGCGTCCTCCTGAAGGTTTACAAGTTTTAAGCATTAAAACAAAAAACATTGAAATGCCATTAAAGTGTCCACATTGAGATAAATAAACAGCAGATGATGACTATATCAGACAGTTCACGTTAGCGAGTAGCCTACGGCTAATGATAAATAGGGCTGGGTATTGATACAGATGACCCATGTCTTTGACCCATGTATCCTTGTGTTTTAATATGACCCCAACATTTTAGATACCAGTGAAAGTTTAACAATTCTCGATTCCAATTTCCACAGCTAAAACTACTATCTTACTAATAATGTCAAAGATTATTAAAGACAAGTAAACAGTCAAAAATAAAAAAGAATAAAAAATAACTACAAGTAAAATAATCATTCCAGTAAGTGAGATAAGTGAAAATGCTGGTGAGGATGTTACTTTTATATTTTTTTATATTATATTTTATTAATTAGGGGGATATTTCCCATTTTTTATTAATGAGTTTTATCAATGAAACAAACAAACAATATATGTAAAGGGGAAAAAAAATGACTGCTATTAAGAATGGACTTGCTTGTCCAATTTTTAGGAAGTTTATCTGGATCAGCTATAGCCACTGAAGCTATTAAGGAGAATTTACAGCATTTTGCATGTCCTAATCAGTTGTTTTTGTGAATTCTGTGTGTGTAGCCTAATAAGAGGGCTGCAACGGCTGTCCTCACTTCCTCGCCACACAAAAATGTTACAGGCTAAGGCGACAAAAAAAAAAAGGAACTGGTAAGTCTCCACAGAAACACAAGCAGAAAACAGATGACGATGCTGAATGCATCTGTTGTGGGGAATTATCCTCCATCAGTGGATTCGATGTGAAGGCTGACAGAAGTGGGCTCACATCAGTTGTTCAAGGGTAGAATCAAGGGGAGTTCATCTTGTATATTTGACATTTTGTATAGTTCATAGAATATTTTATTTCTTTAACTTATCTAAATGACTTTCTCCTTTTTGGTCTTCGACTTTACCCTATAGGTCCTGGTATTTATACACTTTATTAAGTATTTTTTGTTATTCAATGTCATGGTAATTGTGCAAAAAAGTATGATGTTTAAAAAAAAGTGCTTTTCCATTAAATGTTTTTGACAGACTAGTGGAAATGGTGGTCAAAACCGGTATTGTTCATTTCCACTTCATTGCATGACAGCAAACAGTCATGTTGATGGCCCTGCCTAAGGTGGCCCTCTAGTGCCTGTAAAAGCAATCACACTGTCTGCTAAATGCAATGAGCTAAGCTGCTTATAAATCTTTAGGCTATGACACTTTCCATTTTAGAACAAATTCGATTTTTGAATGACTTGTGTCATACAACATCACTGAATATTGTCTGATTTGCTAACTGTAAATATGACTGTATTGTTTTGGTACATTAAATAATAATACTTTTTTTTTTTGTAGAGTATGCAAGTATTTGACTGCTGTTGAAATATATTAAAATAAATTACATATTTATATTCATCTGGCTCCAGTGATTGTGCTATATTATTCTGTTCAATTGTTCTTCAGACCTTTTTATATATAACGTCCTTGGGATGAGACGTTAAACCGAGGTCCTGACTCGGTCCTGACTCTCTGTGGTCATTAAAAATCCCAGGATGTCCTTCGGAAAAAGAGTAGGGGTGTAACCCCGGCATCCTGACCACATTTGCCCATTGGCCTCTGTCCATCATGGCCTCCTATTCATCCTCATATACTGATTGGCTTCATCACTCTGTCTCCTCTCCACCAATCAGCTGGTGTGTGGTGGGCGTTCTGGCGCAATATGGCTGCCGTCGCATCATCCAGGTGGTGCTGCACATTGGTGGTGGTGGAGGAGATTCCCTCTTCTATATGTAAAGCGCATTGAGATACATAGAATTAAACACATTGATGATTTGAGACCAAAGTCAATAATCGCACCGTAAACTCTAACTATTTTAAAGAACTTTAAGAGATTACTTATTTATTTGAGTGTTTTTTTGTTTATTGTGTCTACTTTTTGTCCAGCTTTTCCCAAATAACCCCAAACATTTTGGATATTTTGTCATATTTAACCCATTTGTGCCCAAATTTTTCTAAATAGTTTCATAGTCATGTTAATAGTGTCCTACGTGAACATGTTCTACATTTATTTTCCCCAGGTGTTTTTTTTTTTCTTCTTGAAAATTGTATTTGAATGTGCGGCAACTATAGTTGCCGGTGGGCAAATATGTTGTATGCACCCCTTCAATGTCAAATTTGACTAGGATGAGAACATCTGGCATTTAACTCAAAATAACTGTTTTCAACAGATCAATCTTTATTCACAAACAAATTTATTATGTATAAAAGTCGAAGAACATTCGATGCAAACTCAAAAAAGCTGCATCTATCTTATAATCGGTTGAATATGAAAATACAACAAACAACAAATATCTTAAAACAACAACAAAAGTCTTAAAGTGGTGGAACATAGTGCAGAACAAAGTGCAGCCATTAAGTTGCCCTAACAGGGCATTGTGTATCAAAAAGTTAAATGAAATTAAATTAATATAATGACGAAAAAATAACATCTATATAACAAAAATAAATAAATAAATAAATAAATAGTCCCATAGTATTCAATGGCTGACTGAAGTAGGTGATTTCATATAATAATGTAAATGTAAACTCACTACTTGTCTGAATTTCCACATTAATCGTAAGCTACTAGTCATAAAAAGAATGAGGGTCCTTGACCGATTAGAATGAAATGCATCCATTCCAAATTGGATGAAGGGTCCTCAATATTTTGGCCCTTACAAGACATAATATCATTAAATATGATATTTTCCCCTATCGAATTAAGGTGTACAGTAAAGATGTCAGTTAAAGGGTTAAGTTATGTTGGTGGGATATTATGAAAGCAAAAAGCACTAAACAATCTTGATTTATTAACTTGTTAACACAGTACACCCCATTTCCCCATTATATCTAATTACAAGTAATTTGCCCACCGGCAACTATAGTTGCCGCTTGGACTTTTGACTAAGTATACAAAAAACTATAGATCTCTTGTAAGAATTGTTTTGTTTGGATGATTTTAGAGACCTTCACGATTATGTAGATATATATATGTCAACAAAAAAATTCTTATTAGTAACATGAAAATAACCTTTCTTTGGGAGGGTTTGCCTTCGTTATGCTTCCTGGAGATTGGGGTAGGAAGTTGGCAGTCTCGTGTGACAGGAAGGAAGTTAATGCCTTTTTTTTCCTCTTGAAATCCTTTATTTGGTTGTTTTCTTGCGTGTCATTGAGATATAAAACAGGGATACTATCTAGAAAAATACTTACAAAAGGAAAAATGACAACTATAGTTGCCGGTGGGCTTAAATATACACAGTACTACACAATCTTTGCATTTTCTGTCCAGTAGATGGAGATATTCATGCTTGATTTCAGCGGTCTGCTAGTTGTTGACACTAAAGGATTACTGCACTGCTCTTTGACCTTTCAAATATAATTTCACAGATAAGAAATAAATACACAGGGATAGAAATTGGGCAATGTAATGTTGTCATCAACATTCTCAGATCAAGGACAATTGCTAACTTTTCTAGGCAGGTCACCTTGAAGGCCATACAAGGACAAATATTCAAGGGGGGAAAGGTGTAAACTTCTGTCAGTTTTTCCAAACACACAGAGCTCGAATTACAAAAATCTTAGTATACCCCTACAACAAAGTTCAAAAGTTAACCTCATGGGTGCCACTGTCCTCGTACGAGGACATTTTAGTGAATTTCTCTGACACATGTCACAGTTTTTAGTCTGAATGTCCTTTAAACACAACAAAAAAATGCTTGTCTTACTTTGTATTTTTGTCTTGTTTTCAGTCCAAATATCTAAAAAATCTTACATTAAGAAACATTTACTAGACAAGAAAAAGTTTTTGTCTTATTTTGGGGGAAAATAACTCAAAATTAAGGGAGTTTTTGCTTAAAATAAGCAAAATAATCTGCCAATGGGGTAAGCAAAATAACCTTGTTTTCTGTTTGAATTAAGATTATTATGCTTACCCCATTGACAGATTATTTTGCTTATTTTAAGCAAAAACTCCCTTAATTTTGAGTTATTTTCCCCCAAAACAAGACAAATTTTTTTTCTTGTCTAGTAAATGCTTCTTAATGTAAGATTTTTTTAGATATTTGGACTGAAAACAAGACAAAAATACTAAGTAAGAAAAGCCTTTTTTGCAGTGAAGAGGTTTTGAGGTTTCACCGGGGGAACTTCTTGTGGATTGAATTGAAATGGAATCAGTTTATTCTGTTATATCTTTCATAATAACATAGTTGAGAAGCATCTAATCACACAAAGTTTGGTTAAAAAAAACCCCTGAAAATTGATTGGTGAATGAAACAAAACCCCAGGTTCTATATGGCACCAAAAATGATTCTTGGCTTGAATCATATAGGGGAACCTTTTTTAGTGCTATATAGCACCAATTTTGGTGCTTCAGTGGCTCTTCAGCGGTTCTTCAGAGGTGCTATAGGCCTATCACCTAGTCAAAGAACCAGTGAAGAACCAGTGAAGAACCACTGAAGAACCGCTGAAGAACCACTGAAGCACCAAAATTGGTGTGTATAGCTAATTTCTTGTCTTTTTATTTTTTAAACAAATGAGGTCTGGTGTCCACGAGTACACAGCATATCATATGAATAAAATATTACAACACAAACCCATTTGTTTCCTATGCTCTCGTCTAAACAATGACGTGAAAAACATACAAAGTTAAAAAGACTGTTTTCCTGGGTTTTAGGGGGTTGATTTTCCCTAAACTCTCCTCATTAGCTGGCGAGAATATATAGCAGTTATAATAATTTTGCAAATATATGTATGTGTTTATGTTTATCTCTATATCAGTTTGACGCGCACAGTGCGACGTCACGGTTGCGTCATGGGCATCTCCTCCCACTCGCTTTGTTTCTTGCTGTAGGATCCGCTGCATCTGCATGACCGTTAGCGTTAAATCATGTCTGTTGAGTAAATTTGAACATCTCCGGTCTCCGTGTATGACTGAACCGTGACATATGATCTCAAGTAAGATCGGAAGCTGCCTTTAATTTGAATTAATCAAGGATTTACTGGTTTTATTCGCCGCTGGCTGGACTGGTCGTATAGGAAAATGGACCAGGCGGCGAGCCGCTACCAAGTGGTAAGTCTAAATCACGCATCGTTATATAAGTCGATCAAACATGCCATGTTACACAATAGACTGACATGTCCGATTACTGTCATTTTATCGCCAACCTTTAATCGTACGTGACTTCCGCATCATCGCACACCTTCTTCACGCGTGTTTGCGTTTGCGTTCAAATCCGCAAAACGGTCTTCAACGGAATGGACGCGTTTGCAAAGTTGAACTACTTTAATATTGTCGCCCTAAATTAATTTGAACGGCTCCTAGCCCAGTTGGAGATATGATACAGTGGCTACAGTAACCGTAGTTTATTTGTAACTTAGTAGCTACAACCACAATTTTACCATCTTTTAACTTTGCCATATTTAAGCATGACATTTTTAATAAAAACCATGGAAATAAAAATAAGGCATTCTGACTGGTTAGTCCAGTTAAGCTTTTGTTTATGTTCAAGAATGTTCTGACATCATCTATTCAATCATACTTCTCACTCTGTCACATTAACTTTAGGCTACTTTTTTTTTTTTTAACGAGGGATTTATTCAGTAGGCTAAATGTGTTTCCATCGTAGTTTATGTGAATGTTTTCTTTTTTTTAATGTGATATCCCAACATTTGCATAAGAGATGGATTGAAACATAACCTACAACTGGTGCGTTTCCCAAGTAAGTTTGAGTTGTCACAGTTCTTGGAACTGTTAAGGCACATTTGGAACATCAAAATAATTTTTTAGCTGTTTATAGATATGTTTTGGGGTGCTCAAACACATTTTGCAGTATCACAGGGATGTTTGGTTCATTCAAATGCATTTTGAAGCATCATTGGCTTGTTTAATCATTCAAACGCATTTTGAGGTGTTACAGTTGCGTTCAAAATTAAATTTGAGTTGTTACAGGTTAACTTGCAACATGTAAAGCCACATTTTTAGCACTTTTTAGTCATTATAGACATTACAATGCACTCTGAGGCACCGTAGGCACGTTCAAATTGTTCTTACACATTTTGAGGCGTCACAGGCCCACTTTGAAATACAAATAATACGTCTTCAAAAAATGGATACTACAGTTTTACCATCTCTATATCATCTCCATCATGGTTTTAAATAATTATATTGCTTCACAGGTGTGTTGGGGGATGTTCAAGTAGGGGGAGAGCAGGGACGAAAGTACCATTTTTTCAGAAAAACGTAATTTTAAAAGATAATATTTTAGACTGAGATATATTTTTGCTGTGGTCAATAACTCACAAGTGTGGTCTATCAATAGCAGGTGGTATTTTGTACAAATGTAGAATGACTACAGTATCATTTCACTTTGAACATAAGCTGCACATTGTTACTTTTGACCCAATCAGGTGGGATGAAAGTAACACACAGGTGGGTCAAAAGTAACACAACAATACAAGCTAGATTTTTTTGTGTTACTCTTGTTTTTATTAAACATACCTGAATATGACCTTGTTAATATGTAACTGCAAACATATTTTGTCCTTTTATCTTTGCAAAAAAAAAAAATATTAAATTACATTTTCATTTTAAATGTTAAAGTTCATCAAATGTTTCAAATGTAACCTGACATTACAAATTTTTATTTGCAATGTAAATCTATTTGATAAGATTTTTCTTCAACAGTATAAACAATATGAAAATTAAATTAAATTAGCATAATATGCATTATATATATAATAGCGGGACAAAAGTAACAAGTGTTACTTTCGTCCCGACAGGAAGTCCTGACATTTAAACACGATTTACTTTTATACTGAAAAACTGTGAAAAGACAAACCTTCAGGGTGTGTAACAGCACTAAATAACCCATAGATTGATCATTACTGTGACACATGGAACAAGAAACACAACTTTTAATTAGAAAAAAAGCAGAGGTGGACAAAGTACACAACTCCATTACTCGAGTAAAAGTAAAAGTACTACTGGTCAAATTTTACTCTGTTACAAGTGAAAGTTGTAAAAAAAAAAATTTTTACTTAAGTAAAAGTACAGAAGTACTTGTTTATAAAAGTACTTAAGTATCAAAAGTAAATTTCCTTTTTTATGTCAATGCATTATTTTATTATTGTTGCATTGTTGTATGAATTCACGCTATAGCCTTCATGGTGGTTTAAGCCAGTGATGCTCCATCCGACATGCTAGCATACGACCACCTTGAACTAATTTAAATACTTGCATAAAAGTTTCAAAGCTTTTTACAAAGCTGCTGTCACTTTAAGGCAGAATGCACAAATCCTATACACTGATACACATCCGATATTTCCCCAACTGTTTACGATCACTTAAGACATAATCAACTTTGTTTACGTGAATACTTTCCAAAATGAAAATTTTGACATTTTGTGTGTATTGGTCTGTTTAAGTGTGAAAAACAAAAAAGAAAGCTCTATTCAGTACTCGCGTTCTGGCATCTGAGAGGCACAAAAACCAGACTGAACTGAACTGTTTTTCAGATTCATCCATATGTCTATGCTTCTCTTTCTCCCAGACATTTACATTTTATGAGACATTCATCAAGTGTTTGCCAACGAAACTAATCTTTAATCTTTTCAGAAAACTGAAACTTACTTTCTAATATGGCCATGGGTGCACACACTGTGTCGAGGAACCGTCTTCTTCCATTTTGCTAAAAAACTGATCAGTGTTCAAAGAATGTTGGGAAATTATGACCCTACACAAGTATACTAGGCTGTCTTCCTAGAAAAAATCACCCACTGACTTGCAAAGCTTCTACAGAAACGACTTTTGACTTCGAGGACCTTGATAGAAATGTAGTGGAGTAAAAAGTAGGATATTTGTCTTTCAAATGTAGTGAAGTTTAAGTAAAAGTTTCCCTAAAAAATAATACTTCAGTAAAGTACAGATACTCAAAAAGTGTACTTAAGTACAGTACTCAAGTAAATGTACTTAGTTACTGTCCACCTCTGAAAAAAAGTACCGCTTCATTAATTTACTTGCCGTACTTGAAAACTGTATTTCGGACCTAACCGCGGAAAACGATGACGGAATCACGTGATATTTGGCAGATCCGTCAAGGGTTGTGTGCTGAACGTGCTGTCATAACTTGGAATGCAAATGTAGTCAAGGGCTCTGAGAAAAACGCTTTGTTACTTTCGTCCCGGTTCTCCCCTACACACTGAGCCATTATAGATGGTTTTGGGGCATTTATTCAAATGCATTTTGGAGCGCATTTTGCATTCAATTTTGAAGCATCAGGGTGCGTTCCAACTCAGTGTGAGTTGTCACAGGTGCACTCTGAACCTTTTAAGCTTTTGGGGCGTTCAAACGCATTTTGAAACGTCACAGATAGGAATGGGACGTTGGGTGCATTTTGGCATTCAGTTTTGATGCTTCACATTTCAATGCAATTCCAATTCCAAAGTGTTCCAATGAAGTTTGAGTTGTCATCGTTGCACTTGGAACTTTTTAGGTGACATAAGTGCTTTTGGGAACGTTAAAATTTGTTAAAATAGTTTGAGAAAAAAAATAGTCACTTCCAGGGAAATTGCCGCAAATTATTTGTAAAAAAAAGGTGCTTCGCTTAAATTGGGGAAGCATGCATCATAACTGACGAAACGCAGTAAATGTTGTCATATTGTCTTGCGCAATCATGTGAGACAGTTCTGGAAGGTAATTTATACTCAACCGTTTTGATTCGTTTGTCTCAGGCATTTCAGCATAACTAAATCAACATTTGAGATGCTGTGCAATAGGGCTGCACGATTAATCGGAAAAAAATCACGATCTCGATTCAAACTTAAATGCGATCTCATTTCTTAATGTTGGCGATTCACTTTCGTGTATTTCCCTCAGATCATGCTGCGTTCACGCGTTATTGGTCACACCAGAGCTTGTCACACTCACACAATAACAAAACACTAACCAATCAATCATAAATCTCCACTTCTCTCCTCTCCCTCATTGGCCATGTTTCGCTGTTACTGACGTGTAACAAGACGGCAGAGCAGACCTAATATGAAATAAATAAAAAAATTAAAAAAATAAGAGGTAAAAATTAACCGCAAACTTTGCACGCGCGCACGGCAGCGAGGGAGAGAGAGCGAGAGACCTTGCGTGTGTGTTCTGGTGTGCACCTAATGAAGCGCATGTAAGACGGAGAGCATCCTGATTGGCTTGTTTCGGTAAGTCAACCAATCAATTGTCAGTGTGGGCGGGCTTTTATCTCTTCTCCTGAACTGAATTAATCAGTTCAGTGTATCTAGAAACTGGAGCGCTATGGCAGAGGGAGAGTGCCCCAAAAAACGAAAGTATAAAGTATAAACATAATGACAATCTTGCACGCTGTACAGTTTGTTACTAACATGTTATGTTTGAGTTAAACAAGTTACCTCCCTGAAATGACTTTTTTCAGGTTGGGATGTCTGTAACACTGTCTTAGTACATTAAGCCACGTTAAGCGTTTTCTTATAACATTTTTAAAAAAATAGTTTATTTATAGTTTTCATTTTTTACAAAAACGCAAAAACAAAATGAAACAACGAAATAAGACAACAAAAACCCTCTCTCCACAAGGCAAGATATTGAATAATCATAAAAATAGAAATAAACAGTCATAAGCATATATTTACATCTAGTCTGTCTACATTTGTTGTTTCTACATTTTAATTTAATTGTAACTAATTACTTATATTTAAAATTGATTCATTTTTTTAAAAGTATAAGAAAAAATGAGAATCGTGTAAGAGAATCGTGATCTCAATTCCCATGGAGAAAAATCGTGATTCACATTTTAGCAAGAATCGTGCAGCCCTACTGTGCAATGAAATTATTCCACTGGTTAGTCCAGTTATGCTGTTGTTTTATGTTTAAGAATGCTCGGATATCATCTATTAAATCATACCTCACTCGCTGCCACAAGTCACATTACTTTTTTTGTTACAAGGGACTTATTTGGTAAATGTGTTTACATCGTAGTTTATGGGAATGTTTTTTTTTTTAATGTGATATCCCAAAATTCGCATAACAGTTGGTAGATTGAAACATATACAGGTCACAGGTGCTCTTAGAACTGTTAAGGCAAAATAAGCGCATTTGGAACAATACAATTGATTTTTAGCTGTTATAGATATGTTTTGGGGTGCTTAAACACATTTTGCAGTATCACAAGCATGTTTGGATCATTCAAATGCATTTTGGAGCATCATTGGCACGTTTAATCATTCGAACACAACACATGTTGAGGTGTTAGGCCGGTTTCACACCACGCTTTAGCAGGACGTATGCAGTGCGTATTTTTCTCAGCGCTCATGTTAACAGATCAGAGCATTCACACCGCACGCAGAGGCGGCGCGGCAGCGCGTAGCAGAAGATGCAGTGCCACGATCGTTTCGGCGCCGAGTCCATTTCTGCCACGCTGCTCACGCTGAATTAAAGCCACAGTGCATTGTTTTGATCAAAATTGACCTGATTAACATGAAAAATAATACATTTCACCATGCAATTATGTAGTTAAGTGTTCCGTGGGTTTCACAATCACCATATGACATCCAGCACTGTGAAAAAAATTAATAAAATACACAAAAACACAACACTGACAGAAGTTTTCCCCCAAACT
This sequence comes from Gobio gobio, assembly GCF_949357685.1. NCBI lineage: Eukaryota > Metazoa > Chordata > Actinopteri > Cypriniformes > Gobionidae > Gobio > Gobio gobio. The sequence continues at coordinate 9,275,581 of NC_137099.1, read as the reverse complement.
TCAAAGGTCTGTTTAAATTATTAAAACTAGAGGCTTATCTTAACTTAAAGGTTACTTTTATCATGTTAACTATCTACACACACACACACACACACACACACACACAAGGGCGTAGATTTGGTTTGAACATTGGGGGGGTTGAACGTTGGTATGCTGCCTGTTATTTTTATATTATTATTTTATATTATTATGTGTATTGTTATTGGATAATATCTGTCTGTCTGTCTGTCTGTCTGTCTGTCTGTCTGTCTGTCTGTCTGTCTGTCTGTCTGTCTGTCTGTCTGTCTGTCTATCTGTCTATCTGTCTATCTATCTATCTATCTATCTATCTATCTATCTATCTATCTATCTATCTATCTATCTATCTATCTATCTATCTATCTATCTATCTATCTATCTATCTATCTATCTATCTATCTATCTATCTATCTATCTATCTATCTATCTATACATGCTTTAACTGATTACAAATTCAACATATACAAATATGAAAGAGACAACATTTAGAAATTTATTTTATGATTTTTACATTCCACTTTAATGCATTAAATTTTTTTTAAAAGGGAAACACATCGGCTCTTGAACAACTGTAAATCATTGATAATTACAGACACTATTAAAAAGTGAACTAGCAAATAGGGATGGGCATTTTTGTCAATTTCTCATTTCGATCATCGATAGGTCTCAAAAACGAGTACTCAAGTAATTGGGGGCGGGGCATGTGCAGGGGGCGGGGCATGTCCGTTATTGAGATAATGAAAACTGTTATGAAAATGGTTGTTGACAAATACAAACGTGACATGAAAACAGGTATATGAAAACATGAACATATAAAACAAAAAATAACTGCTTGATTATGATGCATAAATGTCTTTGAAAAAGAAACATCTTTATAAAAGGACTCAAATAACCAAGTCAGTAATATCGAGCATTGCCTTTGAGCTGAAACTGTGGAATAACACCACCCTGCAGAGCTTGCTAGCTGGTTAATAAACTCAACCAAACGCACCCTATATCAATGTTAATATGAAGATTATTATGAACCTATTACGACATAAATCAACACAAAAGGACGTGAATGCGCACGTGAACTTCAGCGTGCTAGATTTTACAGGCGAAGGGTTTGAAACGGAACATTTTGAATGCGCTCTTCCCTTAACCACGCTGATACACGGACAACGAAAGCACACAGAAACAACATTTTATTAAAATCCTGTTCTCATTATAATGCTTTGACAGATTGACTCTGCACATCATGCACTTAATTGTATTATTCATGATCGAAGCGTTTACAGACATCACTGCGCGTTTTCAAACTCATAACGAAAAACAACTTTAAATAAACTAGGTCTACTGTTAAAAAAAATATGAGAACAGTATAGCACTGCTGCATTACTAATGTCAATGATTCTGAGAAAGAAATAGCCTATCTGAAAAGAATATCTGTCTCTAAACCATGTCGAGCTCGAGCATTAATGCATTTGAGCTGAAACTGAAGAGAATGAACAGCCGGTATAACGGCAGCGCGTTTCTATCTTATTAAGCTCAACCAAACGCGTTTTATATTAGATTAATCAGATAAACAACATAAAGGTAATCTTCTGCATCTGCAGAAAAGGACGCGAATGCGCACATGAACTTCACGCGCTAGTCTGAGTGTTCTCGCTAGTTTCTCTGAGGATAAGCTGATAAACGGGGAACTAAGCACAGATCATTTAGCAGCATTTTCCACGGTGTTCTCATTATAATGCTATGACAGATTGGCGCTGCACATCTTGCACTAACCATTTAATGATCAGTGATTCCAGAAATCACTGCAGTGCACGCCTCTTCACTTTATTTCGCCGCGGTCATGAGGCGTGCTGTATAACGCCAACCAATCAGACCTCCGGTACCGCGCAAAACGACGCAATAACCAATAAAAAAAGAGACAAATATTTTTTTTTTCAGGGCGATCATCGTTCTCATGATCGATGATCGCTGTCACGTTCGAGTACTCGATTACTCGACCACTGTTGCCCATCCCTACTAGCAAAACAGAAGGCTGCTTTGGTAACTTTTTATACTGATAGTTATAGCTAAATACATTGCAATGGATTAGCTAGCTAAAATATATGTGGTGTGTACTTAGCTATTACACAATATTCTCATACCTCATTCTCAGTACATGCTTTATTTATTTTTTTGCATCCCTCTCTGACCAGCAGTTAAATATAGTCCGCTGTGCAGCGCTTCTCTTCATTTGTGGCGGTAACGTTACCCGTGTGCTGTCCCATTCAAACACCACTCACATTGTTTTGGTGAAAGTGCGACTCATTGGTTGGGCGTTACCAATCGGTTCAATGGAGGACATTTTGTGTACGAAATCACAGGCCCACTTGGAAAATTTTAAATGCTCAGAACGTTAAAACGCACTTTAAGCTGTTAGATTGTTCGAACGCATTTAAAGTCATCGTAGTGGCAAGTTTGAACCTTGAATGCATCATAGGTGTGTTTGAGATGTACAAAGTTTTTTAACCTATAATGTTGTGTTATAGTTGCGCTTGGGTGTGCTCAAAGGCAATTTGACACATCGTAGGTGTGTTTGGGATATTTAAACACATTTTGGAGCATTCCAATGCATTTTGAGGGGTCATGGCTGTGTTTGGGACGTTGAAACGCTTTTTGAGGCATTGGGTGCAAATGTACTGGTAATGTCCTTTCGGCTGACATTTCACTTGGTTTTCTGTGAGTTACAACCTTGTACTGTATCATAAATAACACAAGTGCATTATAATCACAAGTTTGTGTGTGTTTCCACCCTGAACAATAGAGCCCTGGTCCGGTAATCTGGATCCAGGACCTTTTGTTTATTATGGAAATCTGGTGATTCACTGCTCAGCTGGAAAGGGTTATGTGAAGTCTCCCAGAAAATAATATCTTCTATAAACATACAATACAAACATACGATGATATACACCTTACAAAAAATGACCAGTTTAAAAAAATACCATGTTTTATACCACAAAAAATCAAGGGTAGCTTCTAGGTAAACATGTACAGAGTCGTTGTGTACTGATCACGCAGATTGTAGACTTTGGAATTGATAAGAGTATAAATCTGGTTCTTGGTATATGCTTATTTTTCAGGGAATAAGGCTACAATATTGTAGTATTAGTTATTATATACTTCATCAAAAACGCTGTTATTTTCTGTCCTCAAAGTCTTGGTATAACAAGGAGAGCTTTCTGATATATTTCCATTTCCAGAGAAGAGAAGAGCACAGCGACTGAAACTCAATTCCTGGAGTGTTGAGTAATTCATCCAGCAGACCTCTGTATGTTTTCAAAATCTTTTCATCATTTCTAGGAAGCGGAAAAAAAAGCGCACACACTTTTTTGATCTTGCTGCGTGTTAGAATGTTGCTATAGCAACCACAGGCGTAATAGCGCTTCTTAGATGTGTCAACAAATAGACATTGCTGGTCTTTCCATTTTAAGGCACTTTGATATTTAGGTAGTTGTGGTTTTACCACATGAACCATTCTCAGAAGTCGCTTCCTGCTGTATCTCATATAGCTAAGCCTTTGCTGCACAAGTTCTCCTTAATCTTTTTTCTGTTTTATTATACTTGTACCATGATATCAATGTATTTATCTTTGAACTCGACATTAGTCAGCACACTGCAGAACTGCAATTATGCAACTGTGCAATTTATTATTAGGCTTAATTTTTGTTCAACAGTTATGCGAGAAGCCAGTTTTGATGTTTTTTGCATTATTGCAGCACCTCTCTTCCCCGTCTGTCAGTAAAGCTGTTTATTTCCTGTCTCTATGAAGCCCCTCCTTCTGTAACATCCAATGTGCTCTGATTGGTCGGCTGGATCTGTTTATGATTGGTCAACTGCTTCAACCGTGTGTTGGAAATGTCACACAGCCTTATAATAACCATGAGTTTCAACACACTACTAAAACAACTCAACAAGGCATTGCCTCTTTTTTGCTCTTGCTTATGTCTTGGGCGGGAATTATTTAAATGAGAAATATTTGTGCCCTGTTCGTTCCCAGAAGAAAACTCAAGACTATTCAGGGAGGTCATAAACAGTGCACACTGATATAGAGAATAACTCCCTTTGGATTGACTTTGTGCTTTTATAACTTTGCAGATTTTTTTTTAATGCTCAATCAGCAACATTACACACTAAAGAAATGTAAAAAAGCCATCTTTAAATTATTAGTATTTATTGTACAAGGATATGCCAGTACATCCCTTTAGTTTTTTGTACGTTACTTGTTTCTTTATTCCATGTTAGCTAATGTGACATAATTATTAATAAGTTGGCCCAGAAATTTCAGCTGAGGAACTCAAGTCAGCGCTTTTTTGAGTTTTCTGCGAACACTGATTCTGTGGCGTCTTAGTCATAACACAGATAAGATGTACCATTTACCTCTAGTCTGGTATTTCTTCTAACAGCCCATTGCAAACCACTTGAGATTCTTTCTTGGTCCCTGGCCAGTTTTTGTGTTTATGTAATGGCAATTCAGTTTGTCTTTTGGTTGTCCTCAGTGCAGAGTGAGAGAGCCTGATTCACCATCCGTGATGTGGCTTCATGGCGTAATCATTCTCATGTTGAACTTGGTGCACAACAGATCCTGACCAAGCATCATTGACAAATATCTTATCTTGTAAAACGTGTGGTCAGTACTGTCACTCCCTATACACAGAGTACACGTGATCGCACATTTGAAAATTAAAAAAAATTGTGCATTCAACTGCGATTTCAATGCCCAGCATATGGATAGTGGCTCCCTGATGTCCACAAATTATATCCCCCCTCCCCCCAGACAGGTACATTCATATTTTCAACATTATTTATTCTTCAGGCTTTGCTCGTTTAAAGCTACACTGTGTGATATTTTCCCCCATCTAGCGGTGAAAAGGTATATGACCATCCAGTGAATTTTAGTTTCTGTTCCTCTCAATTCCGATTTAGTTTTAACTCCTACGGTGGCCGATTTAGTCCAAGATTAAAGGGTTAGTTCACCCAAAAATGAAAATTCTGTCATTAATTACTTACCCTCATGTCGTTCGACACCCGTCAGACCTCCGTTCATCTTCGGAACAGAAATGAAGATATTTTAGTTGAAATCTGATGGCTCTGAAAGGCCTCCATTGACACAATGTTCACTCTCAAGACCCTTAAAAGGTACTAAAGACGTCGTTACAAAGTCCATCTCACTACAGTGGTTCTAAAATAACTTTATGAATCGGCAAGAATAGTTTTTGTGTGCAAAAAAACCCTAAATAATGACTTGCATAGTGATGACGATTTCAAAACAAGGCATCATGAAGCTTCGAAGCGTTATGAATCAGCGAGTCGATTCAGCGGTTTGAATCGCCAAATTTCAGCAGTTTGGCGGTTTGACACGCGATCCGAATCATTATTCGGCTCACTGATGAGGCAAACTTTTTTCATCTGCCTAAGGATGAGCATTTGAAGACTAAGTGGCTTTAAGACAAACCATACATCGTCGCGATTGTGTGTTTAATAGTCTTCAAATGTCTCTATTTGTATGTTTCGCGATCTCAGGAAGCTTTTATTATGGACTTCTATTATGGCACATGGTATCTTCTTCGTCTGTCTGTACCATATATGGACTACATGTGCACAGAGCGCCCTCCGGCTGCCAGTATGAATTGAAAACAACACATAAGAGACATCTGCGCATTTTGAGGAAGTATTGAATAAAAAATACTCCTCTGTTTAGAAATTTGACACAGACATATGAGAATCTATCAATATTTCTCCTCAACTGCACACTTTTGAACTAAAAGCCCTGAGGGATGTTGATTTGTCGCGAGTCTTCGTGAGGAGAATAGAGGAGTTTTTTTTATGAATGAGATCAGCTGAGGCTCATATTACAATCAAACGGTACCGACGCGCTTTTCATATTCATAACTCCTGACACATATTAACAAATTACTGTCACTATAAGACTTTGATGGGCGTTCCTTTTCCGAAAATATCTACAGACTATACCAATCACAACTGACTGGGTCATCGGACCAATCACCGCAGATTAGCGTCACGTAAAGGCGGGGTTTTGAAAAGTGAATCACTAAAGGAATCATTTGAGAATCGCTGTCAAAACAGGTAAAAATAAATGCATATTATAAGAAAACTAAAGTCTTTTTTTGTCATTGCATGCATTCAAAACTGTTGTTGGGGACTTCTAAAACAATATTTGGAACATTTTAAATGCCATAATAGGTGCTCTTTAAAACGCGAAAGGCGAAGCTTGAATTTTAGGGTAATGTACTTTGGCTAATGTACTTTCAAGATGGAGGGGCAACATGGTGACCTGCATTCAAACCCCTACCCGTATGTATTTTAAATGGCATATTATAAACTTACGAGAATACTTTATTACTTGAAAGAAGTAAATATACATTAATGAGCACATATATTTGTGAAAGAACTAAGTGTTTTTAGCTAAGAATAAACTAAAAAAGTTACACAGTGTAGCTTTAAAGAAAAAAAGTACCAGCTCTATGCCAAGTGACCCACATTTGGTTTTCGACCACTGAAAAATGTGTACAATTGAACAATTTACTCATGCAGCCTAACCCATATAGGGATTGAACCATATAGGGCCTTAATGATGAAGAGACCAAAAAAGAAAAGATTGTTAATAACCAGAGGCGGGTGGTGGGGGGACCTGAAAAGTGTTTCTCCACATCTTTTAACTGTGACCATTGGTATATAATGCAACAAGCAGGGCCTGAATCTCCCCTCCCCTAAATGTTTGCACACTGATTGTATGTAACACAAGGAAGCTTGATTTCAATCTTTCAATTAAACTGATAAAAGTAGAACAAATAACTTAGAAAAAAGATACAAATGAAAAATTTGCCGTCGCGCTGTACCGTATAGACCCGAGGAGAAGCTCGTAGGCAATCTTTTACTGTCTATGAGGCAATCGGGGGGACGTGGGGACATAAACGCCGATAGAGATGTCGCAAATCCTGCTTCATTCATCAAAAGTTGCTCCTGTTCACACTCTCTGTCTCTACAAGATTCGGTGATTTAGAATCCCAGAAATTATATATTATTTTAGTAGCCTAATGGTAAATGCTGCAGGTGTAGAAATCTACATAAAACAGATATTTACTTTGATGTCAGGGCTAGATTACAGCATGAAACCTGTTGTGCTTATTAATAAATTAAATTGCTTTTCCTCTTTATTTTTGTTATGCATTATTTGTTTTGGTTGTTTAAAAACACACACACATTTTTTTATCTGATTAATCGATTAATCGATCGGTTAAGTGCAAGATTAATCGATTACAAAAAGAATCGATAGCTGCAGCCCTAGTATTCAGAAATACTAAATAAAGTAATCAAATGTAAAATAACACTAAATAGTCTTTTAGTCCTGTATAAACTAAATACATTGGCTATTAATCCTGATTCCTTACAAATAAAGCTATCTTTTGTTGTTTTATCAACATTAAGGACATGCATATAGGCTGCTGTCTCAGATCTATTATACTGTTTTTAATTATACTGTCACATGACATGCATTTTCTTTCTCAACTGTATATGTTTATTTGAGAGATAACCAACTGTGTTAACGAGGGTGCCCACCAAGACCTGAATTTGGACAATTGTTTGTTCTTGACCGTTAAAGTGCTATAATCCATGAAAAAGAAAAAAACCCATCTCTAAGCAAGTACTGAATAGTTAAAAATCGCTTGAATGTCAAAATTGGGAAGACATAAAAAGTTGTGCAAATGATAAACTTTAGTGATGTTGCAACACTGGCAACTAGGGGTGTAACGATTCGTTTTAACAACGATTCCTATCACGATTTGAGGTTGTCGATACGATTCAAGGACGATATTGGTTCATTTAGAACGATATGATCCGAAATGATTCAGTGACTTGAAATCGATTCAGTAACTTTTTAGCCAAACATTGTGTGACTGAAATAAATATCTGGATACTGGTCAGTGCAGGTGAAGTTTTCTAGATTCCTGTTGTTTCTTGTAAGGAAATCAGGTATCAATTAATTATGGATATAAACAAACAAGTAAACAACAATTAATGGCAAATGCATTCAAATTTTATTTGAATAAAGTGCAACCAACAGTTTAGGTTGAATTAAAAGGAAGTTAACCTTTTCTGCTCTCATTTTCAATTTTCAATACATTTTCAATAAAAGCACAGTAAGTGCAACCAACATTTCAACAGTAGGTTTACCTGCTACTTCTGCTTTTGTTATCCAACATAAAAATATTACAATATTAGTATAAAAAATAAAGTGCAACTAACTACTCTTCAGGTTTAATTAATAGTAGGTTTACCTGCTACTTTTGCTGTTGTTTTACAACATTAAAATAATACAAATACAATATTAATATCAAAAATAAAGTGCAACCAACATTTCTTCAGGTTGAATAAACTGGCTGAACCTGCTACTACTCTCAGTTTAATAAACAAACAATATTTAACAAAGATAAAATGTAACCAACTACTCATCAATGACTCTACATATTTCTTTTTCAAAAATATCAACATGATCTGACCGCAGAACACTTCTCTGTGCGTTCACTATGTCGCCAGCAGTACAAAAACTCGCTCTGCAGGCACACTGGTGTCAGGAATTCACAGGTAACGTTTAGCAAGGGTTGAAAGTACAGGTAAAACATTACTAACTTAGCTCTTTCTCCTGGTGGCTTGATCATTTCTCGCACGTTGGCTTCTCTGTCATCCGCCATGCTATGTTTTGTTTTGTTAGCGCTGCTGCTGGTGCGTGCGTTGCGATGATGTCACAGATAGGCAGACTTAATCGAGTAACGTTTAACGGCTTTATCATTAAAAGTGCTAAGAAAAAATATCCATATAAAGTCTGACGTGCTTAAATCCAATGTGTTATTTCCCATGATCGATACAATCAATTGATTACCTTTTAAAACGATGTTAGATCGATATATGTCGTCCGGAAGGCCATCTTGCCAAGCACAGATCGATGTAGTTAGATCATAGGAAAATAAATCGATACATCGATGTAGTAGATGAATCGTTACACCCCTACTGGCAACCGATTGCGAAACGCGAGAGTCTGGAATATAGCCACCTGCAGCATGATCTTGACACTTGCCTTATGCAACCCCTTTTGAGAGCGAGAGAAGACGCAGCAACGCTGAATCACTCACACGGTTTGTGCAATTGCGTCCCGCAGAAAGTTTTAAAATGACTGATTTGATTGTATAATTTGTGTGGATTAATTTACTCTTACAACCTACATGTTAAAGTGAATGAATGTTTGTGGGAATTTCCCACATTATAAGTGCAAGACCTGCGGGGAAAAAAACCCCGCAATCCTGGTCGAAATTCAAGCCCTGGCAGCAAGGATTGCTAAAGAGAACAGAATTTACTGATAGACCAATCTCTGAGAAAAAATTAAATAATGACGCGGCCATCTTTCTAATGTCATTTTCTCTCTCTAATTTGGCTTTAAATTTTAGATGAAAACTGTCATTTTGACCTCCTCTCCCAAATCGTGTGGATTACTCAGTAAATGTTTACCCATGATGGCATTTAAGATTTTGGCTTTCATTTACAATTTATGTTAGTCTTCCTTCAGAATAAAATATTATCAAAATTAAAAATTTGATCCGGGTCACTGGTTGAGTTAACATGGAATTACCCTATTGTGACAACCCAACTTAGAGGATTGTCCATGCAAGTCACGAATGCGAAACCGACTCATTTTTTTCACCATGTCGAATCCCCTCATATCTGTTTAGACGATTGATTCTCAACGACACATCAAACAGGTGCAGCTGAAGGACAGCCTTGTGCCTCTGTCTTGTGGTTTGCATTACCGTCGCTCTCCTGTTACCGTGTGATTTTCGCTGTTTGCTAACTTTGTTGGCAGACAACTGTCCATCCTACTGCACTCTGATGTGCCAAATACATCCCCTGCAATCTTGAACTGTCGTGGCCTCAATGCCTTTAAGACGTTTTCAGTTTACTTCATGCGGGTTAATATTTAAGGCTCAGTTTGAACACTAAATGCTTTATTTGTTTTAACACCTTTTTCTTGAAGTTTAGCTTTACAGATTGTTCTGTTGATTGTGGGGCGAGCGCAGTAAGGTTATGCGACCCAAGAGACCAAGTTGTTGACATGTTCCTTGCAGTGTTAGATGATATCCTCCCTTCGTTGAGGACATCATGGTGTCAATTCACCTAATGCACAAGACCTTGTCAGATTTGTCTTAAAGACAGCATGAAACATGTTGTGATTAGTCTTTTGTTCTCTATTGTGACGTATATATGAGAGGAACTGCTTCTTGAACAAGAAAAAATGTAGGGCGGGACTTGATTTTGTCTATGGGGAATTGATTGGATGGTTGTGGTTTGCTATTGGTCGAACTCATGTGAGTGACAGGTTGTCCCGCCCTCACTGTGAAGTCACTGTGATCAAAAATTACGAGGCACATGAATAAAAAAAGTACACTGATAAATATGGAGACAGATTAGTCTCATTAATAATTCACGTAAAAAACAAGATGCACACATGTGTAGCCAATTTCACATGCATAAAACCAAATTCACGTGCGCAAATTAAAATTATACATTCATAAAATACATTTCACAAATGCAAAACACAATTCGTAGATTTACAACTGTGCACAAAAACTTCTGAATGTTTAAAATGTGCACGTTCATCCTGTAATGTGAATGTGCAAATCGTCATTCACGTGTGAATTGCTTTGGATTTGTGCGTGTGTGTTTTTGAGACTTTCCTGGCAGCACTCTCCTCCCACCCGGATCGTCGAACGCTTTAGCCAATCAGATTTAAGCTTATCAATCGGCCAATCATTATCGCGTGGGGGCGGGCCCACCTGCTGTTACGTCATTAGCTTCCTTTCGACCACAAGCAGACTCAGAGGTAGGCTGTGCAGTGTGATCGGTTCATTTCTGTGTTTACTGAAACGAAGAAGTTACAGATCAGTTGAAGTGATAGTTTATTAAATATTAACAGATGTAAGCAACTGCTGTGGTAATCAGATGTCCCATATGAAGAGGAAAATGATGCTTGTTGTGTTGGATTTTAGCTGCAGGTACAGAGACGGACATCTCTCTGAGTTACAATCACATAAATCAGTGTAAAACAATCATCTGAGTGGCCAATCCCACTTAGCACTAACCTCATCGAGATTTATTTTTATGAGCACTCATTGTTTAGTGATAGATATTATGCCATTTGTGCAACAGTATACAGTGTTAAAGTATTATTGTTCCCCTGTATTTTCAGTTTCTTTATTCTCTTTTATACTTTGTATTAATGTCTTAATCTATTCAATACACATGTTATTTCATGTTCTGAGCTGTATGGTGATCTCAAGGTTTTTAATGTCACAGGAAAATGTTGTGAAGCATAAATTTTACTTTGCCTGGCAAAAAAAAAGCAGTTTTTATGCTGATCAGACAAAGATCAAAGATGCAATTAACATCATGCAACTAAGATTACTCAGTAAACTATATTCAATGATTTTACCATCACTTCATCTCCTGCTTCCTGCTCTTCATCTGCCTGTACCTATTATACTACGTGCTGCTGACTGTTTTAAATATCAAACCAAAATCTGTTATCTGTTCTGACAGCGAGAGGTCTAGATTAAACACATTTCATTTGTTAACTTTTCACCTGATGTATTGCACTTAAATGTATCATTTGGCCATAAATATTGATTTACTTATCAATCTACTATATATATATACTTGATATTGTAAGGTCATCATTTAGTCACCCTCAAGTTGTTCCAAACCTGTATGAATTTCTTTGTTCTGCTGTACAAAAAGGAAGATATTTGGAAGAATGTTTGAAGCAAAGCAGATATAGCAACCATTAATAGGATTGATAGAAGTTTTGGGTGAATTTTTTTGGGTTTAGTCATGGCCAAGTCATTTCATATTGGTTTTATTCCCAAAGGATTCAGAAACTTTCAAATTAATAAAACATATACATCAACTGTAGCAAATATCTTTGAATCTTTTAATTCGGAGTTGCAAGAACGTTTAATAATGCATAGCAGGCCTTTATTCCTTGAGTGTGTACATTAATACAGTAACAATGCATGACTTTAAACCTCTTGTTGAAACAACAGTCAAAATGGATGGCTTGCAACTTGAGTGTTTTGAAAGAATTACAGTAGGAATGGTAAGGTCAAGGTACTGGTTGTCTCTCCAACTTCATACATCATCTGTCTTGTAAATCTGAAACAATAAAACTGTATACATGCAGCTTAAAACAAAGCATAGATGAAACGTACATGGTCTCCAATGCACTTCATTCCATAAATGATCATCATCAGTTGAATGTGTGGTGGACATGACATTCAGGTACAAACACACTGCTGTGGCTGCTCTTTCCTAATTAAATAATAGAACAAGACCAAGTGAAAAATATCCAAAAACTTTATACTTTTCATAATAGTCTATTTATATACACCATCTCTCATCATTCAAACCATTGTTGTAGACAATCCTAGCATTGTATGGTATGCATATGAATAATTCTTTATGAAGTAAACATAAGAATCCATCAATAGGCTACATAAATGTTTATTTTCACACAGCAGTTAATAAACTATCACTTCAACTGATCTGTAACTTCTTCGTTTCAGTAAACACAGAAATGAACCGATCACACTGCACATAGCCTACCTCTGCTTGTGGTCGAAAGCTAATGACGTAACAGCAGGTGGGCCCGCCCCCACGCGATAATGATTGGCCGATTGATAAGCTTAAATCTGATTGGCTAAAGCGTTCGACTGATCCGGGTGGGAGGAGAGTGCTGCCAGGAAAGTCTCAAAAACACACACGCACAAATCCAAAGCAATTCACACGTGAATGACGATTTGCTCATTCACATTACAGGACGAGCATGTACATTTTAAACATTCAGAAGTTTTTGTGCACAGTTGTAAATCTACGAATTGTGTTTTGCATTTGTGAAATGTATTTTATGAATGTATAATTTTAATTTGCGCACGTGAATTTGGTTTTATGCATGTGAAATTGGCTACACATGTGTGCATCTTATTTTTTGCGTGAATTATTAATGAGACTAATCTGTCTCCATAGATAAATCATTTAAAGGTGTTATGAACTGCATTGTATTGTAATGTTTCCTGTGGTGCACTTGTAATATTAGTATGATTTTTACATAAAAAAATGGTCATAATTTAGAAATGAAAGGCATTTTTCCTATTCTCTGTTTGAAGGGGCGTGTCTGCTGTGAGACTTCAGTGTAAACGGCCTCTGTTGTGATTGCATATGAAAGATTCAAGATTCAAGATTCAAGAGTTTTATTTGTCACATACACAGTTATATACACAATATACAACTGGCAGTGAAATGTAAACAGGTCCGCTCCATGGACAGTGCAAATAACAGTTACAAGAACACAAGGGAAATTAAAATAGGAATAGAATAAAATTAGAATAAAAAGTATTAACATAAGTAGAGTTATAAATAAATCAAGTAAGATAAAAATAGGAAATAAGATAAAAATAAAAAAATAAAATAAAAATATAAAATATAAAGTAAGTGGATATGATAAGTGAGATAAACTGTAGACTTAAAAATAAGTGGTTCAAACCATTCAAACCATTATGCTTTCTATGGAGACAATCCTAGCATTGTATGGTATGCATATGAATAATTCTTTATGAAGTAAACATAAGAATCCATCAAATGAAACATAAGAATCCATCCATGAAATAGCTAAGTGTTTCATCATATGAATCTCGCTAAAAACTAATCGTGAAAAGCGCCTCACGTTTTAACCGCCTGCTTCGCCTCGCGTTCTTTGAAGGAGAGCTCTGAGCACATGAAGTTGAAAAAAATCAACTCTGAGCAGAAAAGCGGCCGACGTCATTGCGTTTTTCCCCCATTGTCCAATCGAATGAATGGAGAGGCAGGCCTTCCGTTGTGGTGACGGTAATCTTGATTAGACTGACAGCACAGCTGATTCGGGGGTTGCCTAGAAACATAAAAAAAAAAAACGCAATGCCTTTTCAGATGGCATAGGGCCTAACGAATGCTTTTATCATAACTAACAGTGCAAACTCAATGCAAATAAGAGATTCGTTGATTATAACGGGAGTTTTGACTCAAGTCCAAATCTCAGTCACTGATAAACTAGCGCTGTTTGATTGACAGCTCCACCGATTGCAAAGGGAGCGTCCTTTGATTGCCTATATATAATGTAATCACAGTGTAAATAACAGATTATTTTAATCCTACTTAGAGAAACCATGTGCGGTTGACCGTGTAGTCACTGGTTTGGTTTACTGACACATAGAGCAAGAACATCTGACTGTACATGAATCATTACATATCAGAAATCACAAGAACAGGCATTAGAATAGAACACGCTTACTTACATGTTGTGTCATTACCAGTGTTGGGGAAAGTTACTTTGAAAAGTAATGCATTACAATATTGCGTTACTCCCTTAAAAAGTATCTAATTGACCTATCGGTGAGCCCCTCCCATCGAACGCCGATGAGCCAATGGCAGTTGAGTATCAGTTGCGCTGGCACCGGAACTCGGAAATCTTTAGGTTTCAGCGCCATAGAGAAACATTGGAAAATCCGAAGCTGTCATCGTTTTGATGGTGTTTATGCTACAAAAATGGTAAACGTCGTGCCTGAGGTACTGCAACACTGATTCCAGAGATCCTGAGAGGATTTTCTGGTTGTCATACTCTCATTAAGTTACTATTAAAGTTAGTAATTCCCTGCTAACGTACAAACTGACTAACTATAACTAACTGTTCTCATGCAACGGTGTAGGTCAGAAACGCGAAGGTCTACATTTCAGTGCATCTCTCCATATTAAACTGATTAAATGTGAATTTATGTAATCTTACCCTGCGGTACATGAACAGTGTTGATCCTGGATGTTATCATCTGCGATCGCAACAAGAGGCTTCTCCCGTTTGCAGTGAGATCTGTAAACCATCGCTTCCAAATTAATCTCTCACCATATTTGTTTTATTCCCATTTTATTTCTGTGAGTTTAGATAAAGGTCTGCATTATCTGTCTTATAAGGAGGACTCCTATTTTGACGGGTGTTATAGTCTACGGGTAGTAAAGGGAGAGCTCGCACGCAGTTTATCGGAGTTGTTTTGCAGATACAAAGTTTACCAGTTATTAACTGCACCCCCGAAAAGCATAAGGTCTGTGTATATGTTTGTTTACTGTGAGTGTTTTGTGTAATTTGCTGTGTATGCTAATGGTAATGCCACGGAGAGAGGGCTAGAGAGAGAGAGTTTGTGACTACAAACAGTAACTAAGGGGGGCGGGGCTTACCGATAGGTCAATTGAGTTACTTAGTTACTTTTTAAGAAAATGAATGCGTTACGTTACTTTTGCGTTACTTTTTCTCACCTGGGCTGGGCTTGATTTTTGTAAAGACCTCTTCATACCAAAATTTAAATAATAAGCCCCAGGCTAAGGTAAAAATGCAAATTCACGGATGAACAGTAGAGGGCGCAGCTCTGCTGTGCTGCCATTCTGGATAATGGTAGAATAGCGACATCCCTTCCCAGCCTTGCGCTGTCATTTCTCCTTAAACCTAAACTTAATGTCAGAATCAGTGGTTGTTGTAAAATGCAGTCTCTACTGTTGCTAAACTGCGGGATGTGTTTGATAATAAAGAGCTATTAAATGCACAATAATCCGCGCAAGAGACGCTGTTTCCAACTTCAAGGCGGCTTATGTTTGTGTGCTGCGAAATGGACCGACTTGCCCCTTAAATATACTCTTATATGTGCGCGTCTAAACCATCAAATAAACAACAAATAGCCTGTGTCAAAATGACCGGATTGGAGAGTAGTTACTTTAACCGTTTGTATCTTAAATGGGCGTAAATAGTTTGGAGAAATGGGAGACTGATATTATTAGTTCTGCAATCGGTCTTAAAGGGGCAGCGTCTAATAAACCTGCAGACGATTGAGCCATTAATTCGAATCGAACAAAAGGCAAATATTCACATCTCTTGAATGAATAACTTTAGCTTTTATAAGCATTAATCTATCAATTTATACAGTGAAAACTATGCAGTGTTATTTTACATTTCATTACTTTATTAGATTTCTTTGTAGGTTTGTTCTTTCTAAGTTAGCAGACCTTCTGAATGCCTGCACACTGGTCCATTTACACATAGATGTTTTATATTTTTGTTCAAACATTGCTGTTTCTTTTGCTATAGATATTTAACTTTTCAGATTATAAAGCCATGTTAATTATGTTCTTAATTATGTTTTTTTTTTTCATTAAAAAAAATATACAGTATAATAAAAAGAACCGATACAAATACCCTTAAAGTACCGGATCGATAAGCAGTATGGGTAAGAGTAGTAATACCGTTAAAACCTTAACGATACCCATCCCTATTAGTAATACAGTGGAAATTAGTAGATTTGGTTAGCATGTTGATTTACGGTGCGCCCCTAAATTTTCTGGTTGTGCCCCTAAAATTTTCAATTGGGGGCCACTGTGCTCCTAGTGAAAAAAGTTAGTCTGGAGCCCTGCCATGGGTCTGTTGAAAGCGCTTTATAAATGCAGTCCATTTACCATTTATTTATTTATTTATTTTTTCATCATCAAAGGTCAGCAGCAAGACCTTTGATGATGAAAATATAATTATATTATATTAAATGTAACAGTAGATTAAATGCATAAAAATAGTTGTTTTATTTAACGTTTAATTATTGGAGGTTTGCATAGTATTCTGATTTTGCATTTGACTGATTTCATTCATTTTGAGGAGTACAGAATCTTTATTGTGCAAGTGAGATAAATAAATGCTCACATTTAGTCACAACTACAATGACCATCATCTTCACACACAACGCCTCTGCACTTATTTTTCTCAACATGGGGGCAGGAGAGCTGTCAGTCAAATTAATGTGAAAAAGTAACTCAGATATTTTGTTGTAAATTTGAAAAGTAATGCGTTACTTTACTAGTTACTTGGAAAAAGTAATATTACGTAACTCAAGTTACTTGTAATGCGTTACCCCCAACATTGGTCATTACTGTCGAGTCCTTATCATAAAAGTCTGTTTACAAAGCCTGTGCCGAAATTGCGACTGATTTACCAAAGAATCCACAGTGAAATGTACCGAATACAAATAAATAATGCTCGACTGAGACGTTCACATTGTTGAAAATAAACAACCACATTCCTAGCATTAGGAGCCAAACTTGGAATGATGAAGTAGGCGTTGATTTTTTCTGCAGAGGCAGTCTTTCACCTATCTATAGTGTCGTGGAAAAAAGAAACTTTAATAATTATCATGGTGAAGCTGGAATTGAAAAACACAAGCTAAGTGTCTCTAAAAGCTTTTATTCTTGCCAAGAAGGTCAATTCGGACAGGTTGTGCAGTCAGAAAAGACAAAAAACAAAGCTCCTCACTCGTTCTTTTATATTCTTATTTCAATGGGAGAAGGCCAATAACACAAAAACACAATAACAAACTCCTTAGGTGGTGTTATCTGCAGCTGTCCCACCTTGAGTGAAACACACAACTTTCCGAAAACTTGTTCAAGGCTACAGACAACGAACACTAGTTCTATTGAGAAGAGTATAAGTTTATCAAACAAAAATGTGTTTACTACAGAAAACTAGAATTCCCATTATATTTAACAAAAACATCTTCTATGAGTTTAATATCAAAAACACCTTATATGGTTTGATATAGTTTATGTTGAAAATTTCCATTACAATAGGCACATTCCACAATGAGTCGTTATCTGGGCTTGGTTACAGTACAAGCTGTTTTTGGACTAACAAGGAAGTTTTCAGTTCTGAAACTTACAGGATATTCTTATAGTATGATGACCTCTTATTTGTCAAAAACTCAAGGAAAATTTGATTTCTTAGTTCATGACCCCTTTAAAACAAACACAGCAAAACGCCAATAAACAAATTAGTATTGTCAATTTTGGTTTCATGGTGACTTTATGTTGAACTTAACACTTCAGTCACGTTTCTTCAGTCTGAACATCTGTTTCTGTCCTTCCTCAGTTACACAATGAGGACGACCCCTCTGAAGGGGCTTCCGGTGGCGAGCCGTCCACATCCTCCCAGGCCACTGCCGCTGTGTTAGGCATCAGCAACCCCGCGGTGGATACGGAAGCTCCGCCCCCTCCTTATGCTAGTGTGGCGCTCGGAGCAACCGCTGCACCAGGTACAGACACCTTATTATTTCCAGAGTGAGGAAGGGAAGATTAGCAATTCTAGATGAAACTCAGTGAATGCATGACGGCAATAGAATAGAAACATTTTCAATATGCATAAATTAAATAAATTGCAGATGTTATGTCACTCAGCATGTTTTATTTCTGTTGCAGTGAATGAAAAATAAACACAATGTGGATTATTTGCAGTATAAACATTGACATAGAAGACCAATCACAATTCAGTATGCAAATATTACCGTGGCATATTTGTTGGTTACAGTTTAGACAGATTTTAATTTACACTACTATTTAAAAAAATTGGAATCAGTAAGATGATAATTTTTTAATCAATACTTTAATTCAGTAAGGATGTGTTAAATGGATCAAAATTGACAGTAAAGGTATTTATAATGTTTCAAAAGATTTATATTTTAAATAAATGCTGTTCTTTTGAACTTGTTTCTATTAATCAAAGAATCCTGAAAATAATGTATCTAAGTTTACACAAAAATCAGCATATTAGAATGATTTCTGAAGGATCATGTGACACTGAAGCCTGGAGTAATGATGCTGAAAATTTAGCTTTGCCATCACAGGAATAAATAACATTTTCCCGTATATTAAAATGGAAAATAGTTATTTTTAATTGTAATAATATTTCACAGGATTGCTGTATTTACTGTAGTTTTGATCAAATAAATGCAACCTTCTTGAACACGAGACTTCTTTCAAAAACATTAAAAAATCTTACCGATCCCAGAGGAAGATTTTCTAACTTGACCACGTTGTGTGCTTGCTAGGGTTTTCTGGATGGTTGCTAGGTGGCTGGTTATTTGACTTTGGTTATAAGTCTAAAGTCTTTTTGAAAGTTTTATCATCCGCAAGGAGAAACTTGTCCGATCACTGCAGAGCTTGTTGTGCATCACGGTTTGTTACAGTGCATTATGGGTTTTATTCAGATCTCTAAGTATGAGCAATAGTTAGTAATAGAGATTCTTGACTAAGCAATATCAATACAGCGCTCCCTTGAAATACTCCTCCCCCGGAATACTCATAGCTAGAAATGTGTGGCATATGACCTGTCCTGTGTTTTTTATCACTTTTCAGAGAGCTCATTTCCAGGGGAATTTCCCGTTCCGCCACCATACAGCGTTGCCACGTCTCTGCCCACTTATGATGAGGCAGAGAAGGCTAAAGCAGCAGCCATGGCGGCCTCAGCGGTGGAGGTCATTCCACGAGTGAGTATCTCATCCACCTACACGCCCACATGTTCTGCAGAATGAAGTCCTCGATTCACACAACTTTCCACTGTGGCTTCGCTAAAGTCCAAAACATTCCCTCGAAGGAAGGAAGACTGCTGTAGTAATGATCTGAAAATGAAACGGAGCATCTCTTGATTTGTATTTAATATCGTGTCTGATTTGCTTTTAGCGGTAACATAAGTTAGGAGAACCTCTTGAGGATGTGGTGTGCCATAAAAACCATGACCTAAATAGAGGATCTCTCAGTTACTCTGATTTCTCTGAGCTCAGATCAAGAAGTGAGTGTTATGTAATGTGGCCCCAAAAAGTATTATTTGTGCAGTCTTAAGAATGTCTGAATGTCATTGCATTAGATAACCGAATGTCAAACGAACTGACATCAGATGATGCTTTTCTCAGAACTAACTTCCTTTTTCTGAGCATTTTTTGTGCAATAACCTCCACACAGCGAGTTCCAAGGTGATGTCTATAGGTGTGTTCACACTTGGCATGTTTGGTTCTATTAAAGGTCCCATGGCATGGCATTTTTCTATTATTTTATAATGTTTCCTGAGGTGTACTTATATTGTTAGTATGATTTTTACATCATAAAAGGTCATAATTTAGAAATAAAAGGCATTTTTTCTATACTGATGTTTGCCCTCTGGCTGAATGCCCTGTTTCAAGAGGCGTGTCTGCTGTGAGACTTCAGTAAAAATGCCCACTGTTGTGATTGGCTGACATCTTTGCATTTGAAATGAGTATTAGATCTTGTAGCGGAGGGGGTGTGGTTTAACGAGGTCTACGAGCAGGCATGAGCAGACCCTGCTGCCAGAGAGACGGAGTTCACTTCTCATCAGTTCTGTCAGTACGTCTCAGTTCAGTGAACTGTTGTAGTTACTAGCATATACTACAGGTTATTAGTTTATTTCTAGTCGGAGGGGCTGTCACTCATGTCAGAAAGTTAGTAACTCTAGTAAATTATGGATCAGCGCTGACTGGAGACGCGAACCGTTTAGAACGATTCAGTCAGATTTGGTGAACTGGTTCGGTTCACTAAAAAGAACCGGTTCAAAAGAATGATTCGTTCGCGAACCGGACATCACGGACCAGAGACGGTGCGATTGCTAACAAAGTTATTTATAGTAACTAACATTACTGAGTTGTGAGAGCACTGTCAGCGCAAGTTTATTGTGTTTGTATCTGAGAGTTCTGAATAAACACGAGTCCCAGTCACGCCGAGCCCGTCTTCATCCTTATTACCAACTTTGTAACACATGCAATGTACCATTACAGCATTCGAGATGAACGAGTTACGAGTAAGTGTTGTTTATAGCATTATTTTTAGATATGTTCCTATCATATGAAAAGAGCATTGAGTACACAGCGCAAACAAAGACACAACAGCGCAGTAATCGAATGTAATCCAGTTTATTGTGTGGATAGCTGGCTAGCCCGGACACCCTCACGCTTACCCCCCTTCTGCTTAATCTTGCGCCGCGTATGGCGCCTCCGCTGTGGGCGAGATGCAGTACTGGGGGTCGGTGATGTGGAAGGCCGACCGGTCAGTACATCCCGAGCTTCGGCGTGTGTGAGGTTTATCTCTAAAGATGTGACTCTGCCGATGCTGAGCAGAAACTCACGACTGTATGCACATTTTAGAACAGATAGACGCGATGACGACGTACAAAAACACTGACTCACAAGATAGAAAACACCGTTCTGTCGGGAGAGAGAGAAGCCGCAGTGGGTGCACGAATAATAAATAATTAGCTACACATCAGAAATCACTGATCACAGATCAGAAGGAACTGAAAAAAGACTTCTGTTTTCATTTATACATCCAAACACTGAGAAACTGCCAGCATTCACTCGTTCACAAGCCATGATCTCTTGAGGACAAATATGGCGTTTGCATGGGCGTGCCAAAATCTCTGGGCGGAGGAAAGGGAGGTAACCGTTCCTGTTTTGACTTCATAACAGGAGACTTCAAGATTGGCTAGTCTGGCCTGTCATTTTCTCAAAGGCAGAGAAAGACACCCAGAACTCGGTTTACACCGATCAAAATTTCTAGCCACTTGGGGACAATATTCAGGCTAGGGGAACTCATATTAATGTTGAAAAACCGCATAAAATGACAATTTCTTGCCATGGGACCTTTAAAACGAATCCTTGTGCGATTGCTCTGTTAGTGCGGTTCATTTGAATAAGTGTGAACGCTGCCATCGGAACCCTGGTGTGTACCAAACAAGTGGACTGAGAACGCTGGAAAACCGGGTCTCGCTCTGGTTCCAAACAAACTCTGGTGCGATTAGATTTAAATATGAACGCAACACGGACCAAAGACATGTAAACGAACCAAAAACAGGACATGATGTCACAAGATGCGACCCTAAAAAGGACAGAATGCTCAAGCATATCTGTTTTTTTTTCTCGTCACAGTCAAGATATTTCCCATCACAGTTCGGCATCAGAACCGCGTCTCCTTGCAACAGATCTTCATTTGTGTGTGTGACACGGATGGATTCTTGCCCCTGTTTTGACTCCTGAAGTTCCTTTGCAAAATATACGTCATAAAAGGATATGAACATATCCCTATCCCTGTAGGTTCGGTGTTAAAAATGCCAATGTGAGAATGTTAAGCTGACCAGGACTAAATGCTTTTTTTTTTCTGTTTTGGTCCGAACCAAGCGAACCGAACTACAAATGTGAATAAAGTCAAAATGTTAGACTTACTGAATAAAATAAAACCATTATGCAGCACTACATATTTAAAATGTATACATGCACTACCATTCACAAGTTTTGAATCAGTAAGATTCTTTTTCCGAAAGAAAAGCAAGGATTCAGCAAGAATGCATCAAATTGATCAAAAGTGACACTAAAGACATTTGCAATGTTATGATCCCCACATGATCATTCAGAAATCTGCTGATTAATATGCTGATTTGGTGCTCAAGAAACTTTTATTATTATTATTATTTTGTATTGGCAAAATGAGGACGTGCGGAGAGAAAGAGAGAGAGAGAGAGCATGCACCCAAGTGCTCAAACCCTGTTATGAAATCACTACAGAAACAAAGAATGAATTAGAGCATTATTCAAGACTTTTGCTTGTTATACAACCACAACGGCTCTGTTTTGAGCCGGGCTGGGCGTAGGCTGGATCATAAAGGAGTAGTTCACACAAAAATGAAAAATTTGCCATTTACTCACCCTCATTTCATTTCAAACTCTGTGGAACACAAATAGAGACATTGTGCAGAATACTGATGCTGTACAAAAGGTAATTCATACAATGAAAGTTAATGGCTAAGGGACTGTCCAGTTCCAAGAAAGTATCATAGAATCCCCAAGTAGTCCTGCAGTCAGATACGTCTTTTGTGTTGTATTTCGTAGTAATGCAACAAACAACAAAAAAAAGAGTCAGTCAGTCTTTTCCTCATATAAAGCTATCGTATGACTTTAAATACTTGTGATAGGCCTATAGCATACAGACCAGGGGTTTTCAGTCTTTTAGAAGATGCCATAGACGCACGGAGGCGTATCCTAATGCCAGTTATGTTTTTGTGTATAAAGACCCAATTTATAATATGAAAAAATATAAATGTATGTAAAATATTATTAGGAAAATATATAGTGTCTGTTGTTACATAAAATGTTGTCCTGTACTCAATATAGTACTGTACTGTTCTAAATCAATTTATTAAAAAAAATTTTTTATTTTTTTATTTAAGTATCAATTTTATACAATTTCAATTTGAAAATCCCTGGTAAAGACCACTTTCATATGTTTGTCGTGCTTTTTGTCATTTATTTTGGAGCTTAAACGGCTGATCGCCCTTCACTTTCACAGGACCGAAAAGAGCAGAGACATTATACAAAAAAAAAGCATTTTTGTGGTCATATGGGTTTGGAACAACATGAGGTTAAGTACAAGACTTTCATTTTCTGGTGAACTTTTCCTTTAAAAGCAAAACAAACAAAAAAAGATTTCACAGAAAATCTGTGGACACAAGGCCTTGAACTAAATGCTCAAGCTCAAAGTTGCTCTGAAGGGACTGTCCCTGCTGCTAGTGCACTTGAAGTGCTTTTGGATGAAAGTGTTTGCTGAAAGGAAAGTAATCAAGCTTTGAAAAAGCTATGGAATTAAGAGTTGCATCACCATGTTGTTGTCTTCATTTTTATCAGTGACTTCCTCCAGAGAATTCAATAGAGAAAATTGCAATCATATGTCAAGGTTTTCATGCATTAAGACAGGAGTTATAAGTATTTTCCACCTACTCTCTGACTCTTACTTAAATACACTGTTTTTGCTTCTGTGCCGTCTATATGTAAGTGACCTCTGTTGTGATTGGCTAACATCTAAGTGTCATTTTAGTACACTGTTGTTTATCAAGGTTGGTCCAGTTATGTAAACATTGTGCTTGATCACAACTATGGTGATTTCTGAACCACTTTTGCCATCTAGTATGCTTCTAAAACATGTTTGTCTTTATCCATCTACTTGAAAAGGATGAGGATTTTCCAGTTCGGGATGACTTCAGTGACGCTGATCAGCTGAGGGTGGGAAATGATGGAATCTTCATGCTGGCCTTCTTCAGTAAGTCATGCAGACTGTTTGGAATAGCATTCTATTATAATCATACTACATTTTATGAATGCAAAATAACCTTATTTATTTGCAACATGATGACTGGACTGAATCCAACATGCAATTTAGTAAGGTTTTGTCTACCTTTTAACGCTTGACAGGTTAAAGAATTTATCATTTCATAATGCATACTGCTTCCGTACTTCTTTTGTTGTCCAAAATACGGAGTGTCTATTTACACCAAGTGCAAATAGCGTGCCTTGTTGGCAAGTCCAACTCCACCTAACAGTGCCTGGTTGGGCCAAACAAGATAAAAAAACGCACATATTTTCAGCGGCGTAGTCAGTAAAGCGTAAGGGTTAAGGATATAATGTATTTTCTGGACTATAAGTCGCTCCGGAGTAGAGCTGTTCCGATTCCAATACTAGTATCGGAAATATCACCGATACCACAACAAATTCTGGCATCGGTATCGGCGAGTACTTGAACCCATGTACCGATCCGATACCATTTTCTTAAAGGGGTGGTAAACCACGATTTCACTATTCTAACTTTAGCTAGCGTGTAATGTTGCTGCTTGAGCATAAACAACATCTGCAAAGTTACAACGTTCAAAGTTTAAAGCAAAGGGAGATATTTGCTTTTAAAGAAATCAGTTTCTAAGAACTACAGCAAACGGACGGTAGGCGACTACACACATTCATCCAGGGTTGGTGACATCAACAGGCTCAATATTTACATAAACTCCTCCTCCGAGAATATTAAATAAGAGGGGGTGAGGCCATTTTGTATCGCGGTGCTGTTGTGGTATAGTAGGCTGGAGTGTTGTTGCCGCGATGCCGAGGAAACGCTGTTATTTTCATCCGGATTGCAGGTCTGGGGCACTTGCTCTGTTCAGCCTTCCTTGGGACGGGGGTGCGTTGCAGAGCGTTTAACATACAGCATGTTATATGCACGTGTGTTTGAGTCAGCGGGGAATCAGGCGCGCGCAGGGCTCCCTGCAGAGGAGATCTAACATCTAAGCACATCTAACAGAGGAAAACATCCACCGTCTTCGCGATTTCAATGCCAGATTTACACAACGTCAGCTGCGTGAAAAAAACACTGCCGGTGCGTGGATGCACGACGCGCACGCTGCACATTTCACGGAGGACAACACAAACTTCCACAAACTTCGCGAGTTCAATACAGGATATGCACAACGGCTTGTCCTGAAAGCTGGATTTACAAACAGAAGCTGTTTACGGGCCACAACCTGTAAGTCTGATGTATTTTTCATCGATGTGTTTTCCTGTAATAGGTTGTACATTGTAGCAAGGAAGTAAACAGATGACAACACTGTTCTGCAAACCAGTCTGTTAAATGCTCATTCATACTTAATGTTATCCGACGAACACCTAACATTACAAACAATAACGTTAAAATCTCAACAGCGAACCTGACATTAGTGTAAATGATTCTTTGATTAGAGCTTTTATGTATTGTTTATCTACAGGCTTGCTAAACATGCTTCTGTGTGTGATTTGGCTAACTTACTAGTTAAAGCCAGTGCTTAGTGTTCGTTTTGGGTTAGTTCTTGCGACAGATATTTGGCTATAATCGTTCTAAAAATACAAAAGTTAAAGTGCCATTCAGTAGCGATCATTATAGATCCGCAGTCTTTACTCTTGAGGACTGAACAGGTTCTGCTCGATCATCTTCACTCAAATGTTCTGGGTCTGATTCGGGCTCATATGGTTTTATTGACGCCGTTGTTTCTATGACCAAAGCACAGCCTCCGGTAAGGGGCGTGACGTTTCCGACAAACGTACACTAGGCGGTTAGCGAATCACAACACACTGGGCCAGCTAACCAATCAGAGCCCACTGCGTATTTTTGAGGGACTGGCTTCATACAACCCGGAAAGCATCAGACCGTTTTACAAGGAGGGACAGAGCAGTGTAGAATAAAGGTCAAATATATGACAAATAAGGCAATTTTTTTTTAAACGAAGCATGAACACATGTTACAGTGCACCCCACAAACACAATCAAGCCTTCAAAAGAATGTGTTTTACCACCCCTTTAAACAAGACCAAGTTATGACCGCAAGCTTTGCCTAACCACTGCACGGTTCTTCTTCGCTGCTCGGAATGCATTGCAGACACAGGAAGTTGTGCTGTGTTGCCACAAGCAACCCCTGTTTAGAGCAGCGAAGAAGAAGAAATGAAAACGTGTTAGCAGCTTACTGTCTATGGTTAGCAGCATGTCCGCTGTTTAGTAGTATTTCGTCTCTGTCTGTGTGGATGGCGGGCGCACATACACATACACGCTATATGCTCGCTATTTTTGTAATCTCTGTCGTGTGTCACTATCAAGCGAAAACCTCCCCCAGTTTCTCTACGTCCATATTCAGTCTATGGACACTATATGAGGACACGGAACGCATAAACTGTCACTTCATGAGAATTTGCCGTTTCATTTGAGAAACTGTTATATAATGAACACAGACACTGAAATATCTTCACGGCAACCCGTCAAAATAAAAGTTTGGTTTAATTTTTTTTTAATTGACAGAATATATCGGGCTACTGTTGTACAGTAGATTTAGCTACGTCTCTAAGTAATAATAATACGTCTCTACTAATAATAATAATAATGCCTAGATGGTTGTTTATTTTTCACTTGTTTTGTTGTAAAGAGATTATTTTAATATTACTGTCAAATGCATGTCAGATAATAAAAATACTGTAACAAATACAGTAGTTCACTTGCATCCTGTTAATGTACAACAAAACTGAGGTGTAAAAAGCATGTATCTGTCAAAATAAAGTATAAATAGCATCTAATTACTATTTACACACATTGTAAAGAACTGCTACTTTTACATGGTGTACATAGAATATATCACTATTTTCACTTCGTAAATAGCATCTCCAGCTATTTGCTCTTAGTGTAAATATCATCGCTAAGAAAATGTTATTTTCACTAGGTGTAAATAGAATCTATTGAATTTAGTGCAAATAGCTGCCTTAGAAGCTGCGTAGATAGCTGCCTTAAAAAGTATGCAATACACTAGTATGCCATTAAGAACACAGTGGCAGCATCCAAAATCAGATACTTCCCTACTATATTGTAGGTGTAAAACAGTATATGACAAAAGAAGCCGAATTCACAGTACTACGCAGTACTAGAGGAGGCAAAAAGTACTCGGATGACCTACTACTTCTGGCAAGATTCTGAAGTGTGCATACAATGGACACTTTACTATTCCATAAGGCCACGGGAGACGAGTTATGAATGGCAGTGAAGTGACAACTGATGCTGGTTGCTCACTTGACAGTGACAACATGGTGGATTTAGTACGTCCGGATTACATACTATATAGAACATACTTTTTTAGAGCTCGCAAAGTAATAACTTGTTCAAAATAAGTACTTTCTTAAGAGATTATTTGATTTTTGGATGCAGCCAGCCTCTTTGTGTTGGCATGTTGACCTCCTCCATTTGTGCTCCTTGTGCGCCATCTGGTGGTCTTGTGATGTATTGCACTTCACATATTTTCATATGCGGTAAATAGATTGCAGTGCAGTTGATCATAGTCCAGTCATGTTTAATTAATGACTAGTCATTAACAATGCATCACTATCTTTTGCAATATATGAAGCAGTTTTTCAACTTGTATTTGTCAGCACATAAAACCCCCCCCAGAATAATCACAGTATTTGTGCATGGAGGTTTTTACAGGGTACATTAAAGGGTTAGTTCACCCAAAAATGAAAATTCTGTCATTAATTACTTACCCTCATGTCGTTCGACACCCGTAAGTCCTCCGTTCATCTTCAGAACAGAAATGAAGATATTTTAGTTGAAATCTGATGGCTCTGAAAGGCCTCCATTGACACAATGTTCACTCTCAAGACCCTTAAAAGGTACTAAAGACGTCGTTACAAAGTCCATCTCACTACAGTGGTTCTAAAATAACTTTTGGCATCATGAAGCTTTGAAGCGTTATGAATCAGCGAGTCGATTCAGCGGTTTGAATCGCCAAATTTCAGCAGTTTGGCGGTTTGACACGCGATCCGAATCATGAATCGGCTCACTGATTCATAACGCTTCGAAGCTTCATGATGCCTTGTTTTGAAATCGTCATCACTATGTAAGTCGTTATTTAGGGTTTTTTTGCGCACAAAAACTATTCTCGCCGATTCATAAAGTTATTTTAGAACCACTGTAGTGAGATGGACTTTGTAACGACGTCTTTAGTACCTTTTAAGAGTCTTGAGAATGAACCGTGCCATTGTGCCAATGGAGGCCTTTCAGAGCCATCAGATTTCAACTAAAATATCTTCATTTCTGTTCCGAACGACATGAGGGTAAGTAATTAATGACAGAATTTTCATTTTTGGGTGAACTAACCCTTTAAGATACTTATATATTTGATGTCATTCATTAATGCAACTCTCTCTCTCTCTCTCTCTCTCTCTCTCTCTCTCTCTCTCTCTCTCTCTCTCTCTCTCTCTCTCTCTCTCTCTCTCTCTATTTCTGTAACCAGTGGCTTTTCTTTTCAACTGGATCGGGTTTTGCTTGTCTTTCTGTTTGACCAACACCATTGCGGGCCGATATGGTGCCATCTGCGGCTTCGGACTCTCTCTTATCAAATGGATCCTCATTGTGAGGGTGAGTCTCTGAATTATTCTTTTTGTTATCGATTAACTCAACCCACACAGGAGGAAAAGAAGCTCTCAATTAGTTTAGTGGAAAACTAACTAAGTGAAAATGACTGTGAATCAAAGATGTTGTGTTATGAGTGTGAAACTCAATGGTATTCTTCTTCTTTTCAGTTTTCAGATTACTTTACTGGATACTTCAATGGGCAGTACTGGCTCTGGTGGATTTTCCTGGTTCTTGGTAAGCCCTTAAACAGGACTTGTATCAGTGTTAAAATAGTTACTGAGGAGTTTTGTTTTGATTCATTCACCAGCCATGTTTTCTACAGTACTCTAGCACCATCTGCTGGTTGACTGACTACAAGACAACATGACTTTAAATTTAAAATGGAACTCAAAATACATTGTTTTGCATTTTTAAATGCATTATGACTTCAATGCATTTTTTGTCAGAGTAGATAATATTAACAAACAATAATCCTTGTGTTAGTGTACCTGCTGTGATTAGACTATAATGGATTATTTTGTGAATTCTGTATTTGTGTGAAATAATATGGCCGCAGTGCACTCTTATATTCTCTTTGTGCATATGCAAGTAGTGTTGTTTGCTAAAACCAGTTAGGCATGCTTTTTCTTCTTTAAGCAATTAGGCGTTTCTGTCTGGTGGATGTGAGTAGCAAGCGGCCCTCACATATTTCTTTAGAACATCTAGTTGTTGACCTATGACCTGTTTTGCATCCACTCCAGGACTCCTGCTGTTCTTCAGAGGGTTCGTGAACTACCTGAAAGTGCGTAACATGTCAGAAAGCATGGTGTCTTCACTCCGAACCCGCTTCTTCCTCTTGTACTAGAGGTGAGGATGCCATTAAAGAAACACACACACACACACATGTTGGGTTTCCATGTTTTATAGGGACTTTCCATAGATGTAATGGTTTTTATACTGTACAAATTGTAAATTCTATCCCCTTAACCTTAAACCTACCCATCACAGAAAAATGTTCCGCATTTTTTCATTAAAAAAACATATATATATATATATATATATATATATATATATATATATATATATATATATATATATAT
The DNA here is from genome assembly GCF_949357685.1 of Gobio gobio. NCBI lineage: Eukaryota > Metazoa > Chordata > Actinopteri > Cypriniformes > Gobionidae > Gobio > Gobio gobio. Next base: position 9,245,764 of record NC_137099.1, on the reverse strand, counting down.
ATATATATATATATATATATATATATATATATATATATATATATATATATATATATATATATATATAGCCATCTTTGTCCCCATAATGTAGAATTTTCCAGGACACACACACACACACACACACACACACACACACACACACACACACACACACACACACACACACACACACACACACACACACACACACACACACACACACACACACACACACACACACACACACACACACACACACACACACACACACACACACACACACACACACACACACACACACACACATATATATATAAGAGAAAATTGGCTACATTGCTATTTAGGATAAGAAATGATAGTGATTGATTCGGTTTTATGATATTCATTATAATCAACTAAAGCAAAAATAACTTTTTTTTTTAAGTTTCTCAAAGTATTCCCCCCGTCTGCCATTGTTCGCTTAACAACACAAGTCAGAATTTTCTTTTGCATGTAAAAACAAATGTTGTGCATTTATTAAAATATTTTGTGCTGAAAATATATGCAGATTCTAACACACTTTAATGCAATAGTTTTCTAATATTTGATATCAATCTATAGATTGGTTTAGTTGTGGCGTAAAGGGATGATTCATCATGCACAGATCTACTCTGTTTCTCTCTCTACTGTTTCTACTCTTACAGTAGTATCTGACTTGTTTTTTTTTGTTTTTTTTTGTGGTTAAATATTTGGCTGCTGTTACTCAAGACTCGACATTTGAAACTGAGAGCAAAATTGTTTTTTTTTTTTTTTGTGGTGAGACTAATTACTTTGGCTGTCATGTTATTTGTTGAATGTTGCCTTGAGATGGAAAACTTCCTCTTTGGTCAGGAATTGCCTAATATGCATAATAACCAAGCATGGAAATAGCAGCCAAAATGTGTGTTTAAAACATTCTGGGAACTTGCATGTGACCAGGACTGGATGATATAGACACAAAAATGATTTTTTGATGTTTGAGATATTTCACATTTGTGTATGTATATGTCTCAACTAACTTTATAAAAATAAAAACAATATATATTTCCCTTCTTATTCAGTCTGTCTTTGTGAAATGTGCCTTTACTGAGGCCGATTTATGCATTAACAAATTGGCTTGGCTTGATTTTTGTTCTTCTTTTTTTTTCGACACCAACCCGAGAACTGATTATGTGTTTGGTGCAACAAGTGACAGGCCTAAAATTAAACAGAACAAAAATATTTGTTTGATCATTTTTACTATAAATCTGTATGAGCTTGATGTATTCAGTCAACACTACAATTTATGTCAATTTTGATAAGATTGTTATGATAAATTATGATAATTTAATTGGATAATGCAGATAAATAATTTTTAAAATGTTAATAATTACAAATATTCCTTTGTACAAATATTTTAATTAGGGCTGTCAAAAGATGAATCGCGATTAATCGCATCCAAAATAAAAGTTTGTGTTTACATAATATATGTGTGTGTACTCTGTTAATTATTATTTATATATAAATACACACACATTCATGTATATATTTAAGAAATATTTGCATCTATATACTGTAAATACATTTATATAATATATATAAATATAAATGTTTTATATATAAAAATATTTTTTTTTTCAAATATATACATGCTTGTGTGTGTATTTATATATAAATAATAATTAACAGAGTGCACACACATATATTATGTAAACACAAACTTTTATTTTGGATGCGATTAATCGCGATTCATCTTTTGACAGCCCTAATTTTAATATAATAACAACATGTGATCATGGCATTGTTGTATGATTAATTTTTATGATTCAGGACTGACCAAAATGTTAAAAAATTGTTACTTTTAACGTTAGATAAAGTAGTTTATCTAATATGTCTTGTAGTGCCTTGCAGCAAAATAACATGATTAGTATCTTTTAAAAAAAAAAAAGTCTAAATACACTTCTTACCCTATTGTGGAAGTGCCTAGTGTGTGGAGTAACTAAGCGTGTTAAAACACATTTTCCTGGCTTGAATTTGTTCCAGAACAACACACGAACTGATTATGCTTTTGTTAACTTGGACATGCAAGCCGGATGTAATTTGCTTCATTGATAATGGCTCTCATAACCTTGCTTATATGCAGTTTGCACAATGAAGGCCATCGTGGCAAACCTCCAAAAAACAAGCTTCACTCTCATTCACTCTGTCTCTTTCAAGGTCGCCTCACCAAAACATTCCTCCCTAATGTGAAATTCCTTGATGATTTGCAACCCGTCAAATGAACTGGACTGGATCCCACTGAGGGGAAGAGGAAGAAGAGAAAAAATAAAGCGAGTATCTCTGCCAAACGCTCTGAAATGAACTCGGTAAAAATGGAAGGTTTTTCTGAACTTTGAATGAGTGCAAATCGACTCTTAATATTCAGTTTCACATCATTACTTCCCAGTTGGGCTCAGCCCATAAACTTCTGGTTTATTACTAAAAAAAACGGTTAATATTCCCACACATTGCATGCATTTGTGTACTAGGGTCGGACGAACTGCAAAAGATCACTAGAAAAATGCAGCCAAGACATCCTATGCAATGTCTTTTACCAAAATGGGTTAGCAGTCTTAGATGATGATGATGATGATGAAACTAGACTAGTTTAATTCCCATTGCTTTGTTGCATCCAAGGCCTTGGCAAATTTGATTGCATCGCAGTATTAGTATGTACCAAGTTTAGATAGAACTTGCTAACTTTAGCTGTAAAGTACAATTGCACCGTTTCTCTTCTTCTTAGGTTTTGTCTCGCTTAACTTTATAGTAAATGATTAAGTAACTTCATTGATGTGTTTCAGACTGGAAATGGAATTTGTACTTATCCTAAAATATATATTTGCCTTTTGCACCTTCATTTTCCCCTTCCTCTTTTTTTATTGTTATTGTTTGTTTTAAGTTGTGACTCTGCTCAAGCTGTGACCTGCCTAGATGACTTTAGTTACTTGTATGCCTGAATGCTACTGTCGTTTGTTTCTGTTAATCACAAGCCTCTTCAGCAATATCCGATATTAAAAGAAATGCATGGTTAACTAAACTCGGTTACAAATTACTAATCCAGTAAACAAAAAAAACCAGAGGGGAAAAAAAACCTACATTTATTAAATGTATGTAAAACAACCAAACTATTTTTGTTGGAATAATGATTTTGGATATTCTCTGATTGGCAGAGATGATTGTGTGCTATGTTTATTCTCTTGTCTTGCATATTGCCAATAAAATTCTAAATCCCAGGTACATTTCTTTGGGCCTGTTGTTTAAAGTCAACATGAAATCATAGGCCGCATTTACACTGCAAATCTTGCAAATTCCGATTTGACTATTTAAATGTGTAATTTTTTTTTTGACGCCCAGCTTTACGGCGTGATGACTCCGATTGTTAGAATATTCCTATTTAATAATTGTTAAAATTATATGTCATCCTCAAAAACCTAAACCCGTCTCCGGCCTGACGGCTCCGATCTTTTGAATATTGCAATTTAATAATTGTTTAATTAATACGCATCCTCAATAAATTCGTCTCCGGCCTGACGGCTCCGATCTTTTGAATATTGCAATTTAATAATTGTTTAATTAATACGCATCCTCAATAAATTCGTCTCCAGCCTGACGGCTCCGATCTTTCGAATATTGCAATTTAATAATTGTTTAATCGACATATCATCCTCAAAAAACCCGTCTCCGGCGTGATGCCTCCGATCTTTCGAATATTCCGATCTATTATGACCTCTGACCTGTAAAGTTGCCAGAATAATAATCATACGCTGCTTGTAAATTGGCCAGAGGAGAACTGGCACCCCGACTGAGCCTGGTTTCTCCCAAGGTTTATTTTTCTCCATTAGGTCACCTGATGGGGTTTGGTTTCTTGCCACTGTCGCCTTTGGCTTGGTTTGCTCAATTGGGGACAAATAAAATTTTCAACTAAATATCCAAATAAATCTAATTACTAAACTAAATTAACCATATAAAATTAATTACTGATCTAATTACTGATCTAAAGCCCACATTGTCATTGTATGATAATTGAAATTAATTGATGACATCACCGTTTTCTCCGGAACGGCTGTACGGCTGAATAAAATTCTGTTTATTTTTAATAAACTATACATTATTTTCCTGTTTAACACTGTGAAGCTGCTTTTGAAACAATCTGCATTGTTAAAAGCAATATATATATATATATATATATGTATATGTATATGTATATTGACTTGACTTGACTTGACTTGCATCTTTTAAAAGTGACCCATATCCGATATCTGCATTTACACTATACACTTGGTGAAACAACCAAAGGTAAATGCACTGACCTGGAAAAGGTCGAAAAATAAGTAAAAACTGTGTGATTTGCAATGGATGTGGACGAAATGATACAAGTTTTTGATTTCCACACCATCTTTAAAGCAACAATATGTAATTTTTTGCCGCAATAGGTCGCTTATTCAAAACAAAGGCCTAGCTTGATGACGCATTGATTTCGCAGAGATTTTATTATGCTGCAGACAAGCGCTCTGTTTTATCATATTAGGAGTGTGTTGAAAGTTATGTTGTAATGCTACTCTGTGCGTGCGCTCCTATGAGACACTTGTTGCACACTGCAGTGAGCTAGATCGATATTAGGCATGGTAAAACATGGTACTAGCGGTAAATATGGAAAATGAGATTTAAACAATAAGACTGTGTTGAGCTGTATAACAATGATTTGTTTTATGTCGATGAATGTATCCAAACAGTTTCTCACCTGTCTAATAAAACACATAATATATTAAAGCTTATTTATAAATTATTAAAGCTTATAAATTACCGTAAATCGAGGGTAACGCAGGTATTATGACAGTGATAGGCGACACACAGACGGTCCGTGGCCTGTTTAGAATTGCTTAAGAGTTAGTTCACCTAAAAATGAGAATTAGCCCATGATTTACTCACCCTCAAGTCATCCTAGATGTATATGACATTCTTCTTTCAGACGAATACAATCGTAGTTATATTAAAAAAGTCCTCGCTAGTCCAAGCTTTATAATGGCAGTGAATGGCTGTTTCGGTTTTGAAGTCCATAAAAGTGCATCTATCCATCATAAAAGTGCTCCACACGGCTCTGGGGGTTAATAAAGGCCTTCTGAGGCGAAGCGATGCGTTTGTGTAAGATAAATATTCATATTTAAAACTTTACAAACTGTAATCGCTAACTGTCGTACGCGTGTTCACTGTAAAAAAGAAAGAAAAGTTGACATAACTTAAAATTGTAAGGCGATTTGCTGCACAGCTTTTTTTAGTTTACTCAACTTTTAAACAAAGTAGTTCACTTAACTCAATTAACTGAGTACGGTCACATGTCTCCCAATTTAAGAAGAGTTTTTATTTTTTTATTTCACCATTTTTAGTTGGGCAGTTTGACGACTTTTTAATGTTTGGCAAGAAAAGCAAGAGAAAACCCAATCAAATGCTGTCAGCTGCTATTGTTTAGCAGCTGAATTCACTGAGTTTAAAGGTCCTGTTCTTCGTGATCCCATTGTTCAAACTTTAGTTAGTGTGTAATGTTGCTGCTAGAGCATAAATAATACCTGTAAAATGATAAAGCTCAAAGTTCAATGCCAAGCGAGATATTTTATTTAACAGAAGTTCCCTTTCAAAGCCTACAGCGAACGGCTGGTTAGGACTACATCCTGGTATTTCCTGCTTTAATTACGTCAGTAGAGCAGTAGAACAGACTAACCTCCGCCCACAAGAATACGCGAAAAAAGGGGGCGTGGTCTTGTTGCTGTCCCACGTGGAGAAGAAGAGGACGTCGCGTGGAGAAAAGGAAGTGCTGCGTTTCAGTGTGTTTGTCGCCATGTCGTCGAGACGCTGTTATTTTCATCCCGGAGTCAAATCACCTTTGTTTGGCTTTCCCAGGGACGCTGTAGAGATTATTAAGCGCGTATATATCTCCCGTTAAGAGGCGTGACCTTTCCACGTGCGCTAAGCTGCTGTCGAATCACAACACAGGACCGTGCTACGTTCGCTAAGCTGCTGTCAAATCGCAACACGGGAACCGCTGACACAATCAGAACTCGTTACGTGTTTCTGAAGGAGGGACTTCATAGAATAAAGGAAGTCTTCAGTCGTTTGTAGGACAGTGAAAACAGCGGTGTACAGATAAGTAAATTGTGTTAAAAATACATTTTTTTTTACACGCGAAACATGAACACATGTTATATTGCACACTGTAAACACAATCAAAGCTTCAAAAAAACACGAAGAACGGGACCTTTAATATGAGCAATATACTATTTACTTTTTTTAATTGTGATCCTAGAAAAGAGCCAGCACGGTTTTAATCAGAAAAGCTGACTAAGGTTTAAAACCGATTGTACACTAAGCACTTTGACCTCCTGTGAGATTTCCTCCCACATCAAGAATCCCAGAATGCATTGTTAACTTGTTGCAACTTGTATGCTTGTTAACTTGCATTTACAAATCAAATTTACTATTAATACTAGGTTGGTCCAACGATTGTTGAACCAACTTCTTTTCATGAGTTAAGCCAACTTTTTTGCATTTAATTGTCCAGTGAACTAAAACATCATTAGTCAAAAGTTTTGTGAGTTGGATTTTTTACAGTGTGGCGTTCCCGCGAATGACGTAGGACGTTAAATATGGATATTTTTCTTCCACAAACGCTTCGCTTCAGAAAGCCTTTATTAACCCCTGGAGCCGTGTGGAGCACTTTTATGGACTTCCAAACAGAAACAGCAATTCACTGCCATTATAAAGCTTGGAAGAGCCAGGAATTGTGAATTTTTCTGAATGTCATGTACACCTTTCCTTTTTGGGTGAACTATCCCTTTATTTCTCTGGATTTAAACATTCTTGGAAACATAAGTCAACAAATTATATAACATTGTTCTAGTGGTTTTTGGATATTTGAATCCAAAAATCTTACGTATTGTGCCTTTTTAAAGGTCAGCAAAAACATTGGGCTGTGTGCCATTGAGTCATGTGACCACAGTTGGTGTCCACCTGAGATGATGTCATTCGCCACCGTCGCTTTTTCATGACGTACGACTCGCATTAACAGGGAATATCCGATCTGTCCGCTTACATGGCAAAAGCAAATGCACATATCCGATTCATATCAGATTAATTTCCACCCATGAATGAGGCCTGAAACCGATCTGAGAATAGAATATATCCATGTGCTTTTTTACTTCTAACACGTTCATGGGTTATATCCGATCTGTGCCACATGGGTAAATGCGGCCAAAATGGACCCTGTTTGCTTTTTGTTTTGAATCTCAAAATCATCAAAACGCACTTGCTCTTCCTTTGAAACTATCTCTCTTTTCAGCTGATGTCATCTAGGTCATGTGGGTGGCCGAGTAGCCAAGTTATGCCTCACATCCTGGTCCAAAAGCCTAGTAGTCATCTCCCCCCACATTTAATATTCCATTTCGTTCCAAAATGTCATGTTACAGAAGTAACAAGGGCTGCAAATGATTTAACATCTTATAATGCCACTGCAATTATTTAATTCATTAGCTGGTTGGTAATTATACCAATTATTACACTTCAGCAATGATAGTGTTTATTAAAATGATAGTTCTGAATCCTTCTGAAATGCAGCATTTACAGAGAAGATGAGTAAATAGTTTATAATTGCTCTTAATTATGATTGCATGTTACCTTATTTTTAAGACAAATTAATGTTTTACCATACTTGGCAAGCACAGTTTCTGCCAGAATGCTTTTGTTGCTTCTGTAAAACAATAATAGTTTATTGTAGTTAACATGGTATCCCCCCTGCCACACACACACACACACACACACACACACACACACACACACACACACACACACACACACACACACACACACAGACAAACTCGTAATAAACTTTTAATGAGTGACCCATTTACATAACGCCTTTCCGGTCGGCACATGGTACTGCTGTTGTGGACTGCATTTTTCCGGTCCTTTCTTCTGGATGGATGGCTCACTGCTCACAATCATTCACAAATACACACACACACACACACACACACGGTATTGACATATTACTATATTCATTCATATGCCATCTGTATATTTGCAGGCTCCAAGAAAGAGTCAGAAATAAAAAGGTGCTCAGAGCAAAACTGGGATAGTTTGTTTTTTAGTTATTAAATTAGTTTAATGAATATATAATAAAGTATTTTTCTGATTATTTAAATGTATTGATTTAGTATTTTTGCTGTTCTTGCATAAAACATCCCAAATATTACGTATTGCCTAAATGTGTTGATTTTGTATGCAACAACCTATATAATTATGCAGATTGAGACTTCATTTAAATTAGTTTTTTAAAATAAAAGCAAGACATATAATGTGTTTATATAGTAAGAAATATTGACCCTTGATGAGTAAATTGCTCTTCTTTCTGTCTTGGTTTCTTTCTAGCAGGAGCAAAACAAAGCAAATCCTGTCACATGTATCCATTAAAAGAGAATGAATGCATGTGTGAACTGCAGTGTGTGTTTGTGTCAGAGAAAGCGCGAGGGCCATGCTGACAATTGCTGTCGGCAGCATTTTCAGAGCCTTTTTTTTTTTTGTTCCTGGCCACGTCTAAACCGAGTAATGCACCCACTGGCCTCTCCTCCTCCTCCTCCTCCTCCTCCTCCTCCTCGAGGCTTTCCGGCCCAGCGGGTAAATAGTGGCTCTCTTAAGCTCCGGCACACCTCCAGTCACTCCGCAGCATGCACAGGTACAGATAGGAATGTCAGGGGCTGGGTCTCAACCTGCACTCCCAGCCTGCCCGTTTTTTTTCCCTTTCTTTCCCCCCATTCACATTTTCAATTGCTGGGCCTTCACACTGTGGCGCGATACAACCACATGAAATCAACAAATCTAGTTTGGTCATATCACACTTTTCATTTGAGGTGTAGAGGCATTGTAAGGAATGACACCCGCACACTAGCGATGCAACTAAACTAGCTTGCTCCAGCGATCCAGTTTTGTCGCAGTGAACGAAAAGGACCGATGGCTTGATCTCTCCCGCTATTGCAATGTAGACAGATTCATTATTAAAGGGTTAGTTCACCCAAAAATGAAAATTAGCCCATGATTTACTCACCCTCAAGTCACCCGAGGTGTATATGACATTCTTCTTTCAGTTATATTACAAACGTCCTGGCTAATCCAAGCTTTATAATGGCAGTGATTGTTTTTGAAGTCCATAAAAGTGCATCTGTCCGTCATATAACCGCTCCACACGGCTCCAGAAGGGTTAATAAAGGCCTTCCATATTTAAAAATATCCATATTTAAAACTTTATAAAGTAAAATGTCTCACGGGCGTAACTAGTGTGCAATGTTGTCAGATGTAGAGTAAGCATTTTGAACTGCGAGAGGCACTACACTTTTTCCGTAAGTTGAATACGGAAGGCGAGTTTTAAATATGGATATTTTTAAATATGGAAGGCCTTTATTAACCCCCCAGAGCCGTGAGGAGCAGTTATATGACGGACAGATGCACTTTTATGGACTTCAAAAAAACGGAGCAACAATCACTGCCATTATGAAGCTTGGATAAGCCAGGACTTTTTTAATATAACTCCGATTTAATTCGTCTGAAAGAAGAATGTCATATATACTTAGGATTGCTTGAGGGTGAGTAAATCATGGGCTAATTTTCATTTTTGTGTGAACTATCTCTTTAAGGAGCGATCTCATTGCATCCAATTAAAAAAAATTACCAGAAGGTCGCTTCAGATTGAAACTGAATTCATTTAAATAAAAATAAGACATGCAATGTATTTATATGGTTAGAGTTACTGCCTCTTAATAAAAAGCTAATTTCTGGCTTGAGCATATTAATCACTTGTGATATCGCAATTCTCACTTTCTTGATTTTTTCTCACAATTACGATTTATATCTTGAAATCCTGACTTTTTTCTTGTAATTGTGACTTTATATAACAGAATTCGCAATTAAGACTTTATATCTTGCAGCATAATATCGCAATATAAAGTCGCAATTGCGAGTTCTGACTTTATAACTTGCAATTGTAATTTTATATCTCACAATTCTAACTTTAACACACAATTGTAACTTTATATCGCAATTCTGACTTTATATCTCGCAATTCTAACTTTGACACACAATTGTAACTTTATATCGCAATTCTGACTTTATATCTCGCAATTCTGTCTTTGATACACAATTGTAACTATTTCGCAATTCTGACTTTATATCATGCAATTCTGACTTTGAAACACAATTGTAACTTTATATCGCAATTCTGACTTTTTCTTGCAATTCTGACTTTGACACACAATTGACCTATCGGTAAGCCCCTCCCCTCGAACGCAGATGAGCCAATGGCAGTTGAGTATCAGTTGCGCTGGGACCGGAACTCTGACATCTTTAGGTGTCGGCGCCATAGAGAAACATTGAAAAATCCGAAGCTCTCATCGGTTTGATGGTGTTTATGCGACAAAAATGCTAAAATGTCGTGCCTGAGGTACTGCAACACTTATTCCAGGAATCCTGAGAGGATTTTCTGTTTGTCATACTCTCGTTAAGTTACAATTAAAGTCCCTGCTAACATACAAACCGAAATAACTAACGTAAACGTTAACTGTTCTCACATCATGTAACACTGTAGGTCAAAAACACGAAGGTCTACATTTCAGTGCCGTAACTCCATATTAAACTGGTTATATGTAAATTAATTTAATTTTAGATATGTTTAAAGTGTACATTATCTGTCGTACTAAGGAGGACTCCTATTTTGATGGGTATTATAGTCTACGGATAGTGAAAGGGAAAGCTTGCACGCAGTTTATCGGAGTTGTTTTGCAGATACAAAGTTTACCAGTTATTAACTGCACCCCCGAAAAGTCACAAGCTCTGTGTATACTGTTAGTTGTTTGAGTGTTTTTGTGTAATTTGCTGTGTATGTTAATGGTAATGCAACGGAGAGAGATAGTTTGTGAATGAGACGTTAATGCGCACTTCTTATGCTTTGTTTGTTCAGCTCTTACAATGATTTTTTGGAGTGAAAAAGGACATAATAAACTTGATAAACCATCAGTTAAGTTTGGCCATCATTCGAACGGGGTATACACTACATTCTGTGTCCAAAAACATCTTGGGATAAGTTTTTCACACTGACAGCTGTCATTGTAAGATTATAGCAACTCGGTTTGTTTGTCCGAGTTAGCAACAGTAACAAAGGGGGGCGGGGCCAACCGATAGGTCAATTGCGACTTTATATCTCGCGATTCTGACTTTGACTCACAATTGTGACTTTATATCTCGCAATTCTGACTGTAACACACAATTGTGACTTTATATCGTAATTCTGACTTTATATCTCACAATTCTGACTTTTATATCGCAATTCTGCCTATATCTTGCAATTCTGACTTTGAAACACAATCGTAACTTTATATCGCAATTCTGACTTTATATCACGCAATTCTGACTTTGAAACACAATTGTAACTTTATATCGCAACTCTGACTTTTTCTTGCAATTCTGACTTTGACACACAATTGTGACTTTATATCTCGCAATTCTGACTTTATATCTCGCATTTCTGACTTTGACACACAATTGCAACTTTATATCTCGCAATTCTGACTTCTCGCACTTGCAACTTTATATCTCGTAATTCTGACTTCTCGCACTTGCAACTTTATATCTTGCACTTGCGACCTTATATCTCGCAATTCTGACTTTTGACACACAATTGTGACTTTATATCTCGCAATTCTGAATTTATATCTCGCAATTCTGACTTTGACACACAATTGTAACTTTATATTGTAATTCTGACTTTAATTCACACAATTCTGACTTTTTCTCGAAATTGCGACTATCTCGCAATTCTGACTTTATATCTCACAATTCTGACTTTGACACACAATTGTAACTTTATATTGTAATTCTGACTTTAATTCACACAATTCTGACTTTTTCTCGAAATTGCGACTATATCTCGCAATTCTGGCTTTAACACACAATTGCGACTTTATATCTCACAATTCTGACTTTTTCTCGCACTTACGACTTTATATCTCGCAATTCTGACTTTTTCTCGCACTTGCGACTTTATATCTCGCAAGTCTGACTTTGACACACAATTGTGACTTTATATCTCGCAATTCTGACTTTTTCTCACAATTACGACTTTATTTCTCGCAATTCTGACTTTCTTGTAACTGCAACTATAACACAATTGACTTTTTCTCGCAATCGTGACTATCTCGCAATTGTAAATTTGCAATTGCGAGAAAAAAAGTCTGAATTGTGAGAAGTCGCAATTACTTATTTTTTTATTCTGTGGTGAAAACAAGCTTCTGTCATTTTCACGAAAACTTTTTTCTTTAAAAGAATAGTTCACCCAAAAACTTTCACAGAATTTAAATTTTTGAGTGAACTATCCCTTTAATACAAGACTCTTTCTTTCTTTCTTTCTTTCTTTCTTTCTTTCTTTCTTTCTTTCTTTCTTTCTTTCTTTCTTTCTTTCTTTCTTTCTTTCTTTCTTTCTTTCTTTCTTTCTTTCTTTCTTTCTTTGTGTGTGTGTTGATTACAGCATGAGGCGTTTGCCCACAGTTGATGGGTTGAGGGTAAGTGCCGCCCGGGGCCAGCATGGCACGGTGCCACACCTCTCTTGTACGTTGTCAACAGCCTGTCAGATGCTTCGAAAAACTTCCACCTGTGTTTTTCAACACGCTTCTCGCAAGAGGCTTTGGTTGAATCTCATTCAACAGCACGTTCGATGAAAAACAGGCTGAAAACAAAACCTATCAACTTGACGAATAACAGAACGTATAGGCTTAAGAACAAATGTTATAGTAAAGCATGTTATACAAGTCGCTATTTAGCTGTAGTTTTCTTCTTGCAGCTAAACCCTGACACCTTCATGCCTTCTTGGACCTTCAGGGAACAGCGGGGTGGGAATGAAGAGCACATCCACTGCCTTTCAAGTGGGCAAGAAAAGCACCACAGTGGCTTGGCTTTCACTTGTTTTTCTGGCAAGGACGACCGTGCCTTTTCTAGATCGTTGACAGAAAACCACAAACTGTTTGGCCGTATGCCTGCTTTTAGTACGAATAGGAGATCAGCAAAGTTCAATTCTCTGGCTGTTGAAACGTCAAGTGTACAAGGAGTTTTGGACTCTTCGCTTATTATGAATCATATTTCCCATCGAATTTGTTATACTTGTGCCTCAAAGTCCATGTTTACAATAGTGTCATAATGTGCTCTGTCCGACATATGTCTAAAAAATACGCCGGCCATATGTTTTACCAGTGCTATTTTCAAAGCTATTGATAGACGTGCTATTTCGCAAACAAATAAAAATTTATTGTTTTACGATTTTTAGACACATCTGATGAGGCCGACATCACAGGCAATGCAGCTGTTGGATTTAATAAATCACCTCAGCTTTGCTAACGATTTGTCTTGTCGCTATGCGAAGCTTTGCTTATGTGCATTTCTAAGCCTCGAATGCTTGACAAGGAACTGTAAGAGGTCACTTCACAGCGCCTAAGCTTTTACAACTCTGACCCGAGGGTCGTCCTGTCACTTCAGCAAGATTTCTGCAGTTTGGTGTGAAATGTGATCAAAGATGAAAGGGTTTCTGGTAGTTGGTCTGTTTATAATAGCATATTAGGGTAGTACTACCGTTTAAAAGATTGAGGTCAGAATGTATATATATATATATATATATATATATATATATATATATATATATATATATATATATATATATATATATATATATATATATATATATATATATATATATATATATACTTTTATTCAGCAAGGATGCATTAGATTGATCAAAGTGACAGTACATATTTAAAATGTTATAAAAGTTTTTATTTCAAATAAATGCCTTTTTTTATTTTACTTTCAATCCTGAAAAAAAAAAAACTAAGAAATGAAGCAGCACAGCTGTTTTCAGCATTAATAATAATAAAAAATGTTTCTTGAGCAGCAAATCAGCATTTTTATTTATTTGGCTGTACTATAAGTCAACAAATTTTGAAATATGAGTCCAAATATCTACAGATTGTAATCTAAAATCCGCTATAGGCTACAGACCAAATCTATATATTAAACTAAGCCAGACTGTTTTTTCTCTCTCTCATGTGAGCTGTTGATGCATGACTTGCAACTTTAGGATATGCTCATTCAGCGATAAGCGATAACATCAGAGCAACAAAAACGCAACCAAATATTACGCCACGATAGCAGTGTGAAAATAAAGACGTGCCGAATGAGAGAAGGATGTAACGCTCGCATGTTTTTTTCTGGGAGGATATGCGCGTGTAATGGCACAGGAGAGGCTGTAAAAGGAGACGCGTGTTTGCACTCCCTCAGGAGTGAGGAAAGGCCTCAGTGGTGTTGAGTTAGCAGTGGAGCCAGCTTGCCTGCCTGCCAGCCATTCTCTCTCCCTCTCTCTCCTTCGCTTCCTGGTACACCCCCGCTTGACAAGGTTAATCTGTCCTGATGATGAGCAGTTGCGCTTGGCTCCGCTTTTTTCGTAGATTCCTTCCGATAACCGTAACCTGAACCCTGCGCGCGCGATAGGAGCAGACGGCTCTGCGGTGAGGAACTCGCGCACCTCCTCAAATGTATTTATGACTTGGACTCTTTTCAGCTAGGGAATGATGAGTATCTGGTGAAGGGTTAGTTCAGAAGTAACAGTTCAGTGTTGTTAGCTGCATAGTTAAAGAATGGATAAGTTGTGCATTTGCAACTATTTTCTATTGGCTTGAATAGTTTTTTTTTTTGTTTTGTTTTATAGGCCTACTATAGTTCGGGGCGATTTATCACACTTTTTAATCCTTAGATTAAACTTTTTTTTTTACTTAAAAGTCACTTTGCTTAAAGGTCAAGTTCAGTCTTGAATGAAAACAAAAGGAAAGGAATTAATAATTGGATATTCATTGTACGTGTAGCGGGGCATGTAGTCACAAATGCACAATGTAACCTGCCATTAAACAAACTATAAAATATATATATATATATATATAGGGTGAATTCAGGGTGGTTGGGACACTTTTTCCAAGTCATCTCAATGGCAAAAAGTGTATCGTGTGTGTGTGTGTGTGTGTGTGTGTGTGTGTGTGTGTGTGTGTGTGTGTGTGTGTGTGTGTGTGTGTATGTATGTATATATGTATAATATATATGTATGTATGTATGTATATATATATATATATATATATATATATATATATATATATATAGTTCGTTAAGTATTATATACATATTTTATTACACACACAAACACACATAAAGAAAATAATAATAAAGTGGTAAACAGAAGACTTATGTACAGATTTGTACAGCTATAAATTAAAACATGTCTGTATTTAAATAAAATATATTGCCTCAATCTCAAGTTTGGCTACTGAGGTATGAATTATAGACACAGATAGTAATTGCTTAATTGTTTAAGCTGGAGTATCATAATATTATTAGTATTATAATAGTTTTTATTTATTTATGTATGTATGTGTGTACTATATATATATATATATATATATATATATATATATATATATATATATATATATATATATATATATATATATATATATATATATATATATATATATATATATATATATATATATATATATATATATATATAAATATAAATAAGTGCAAACATTAATGAACTATGTATAATATAATCAATGTACTAATAATAAACATTATAATGTTTATATATACACAGCTATATTAGCAGAAGGCATCTAGAGATGGTGTATGAGAAAAACATGGAAAAAAAATGTAAAAGCAGAACAAATATTTCATGGAATCTCCTGCGAAGCTCCAGCTCAGAGCGCCTGGAGTCACGCCAACAGGAACAGGTTCTAGGTGAACTGAATCCCGCCAGCTGTTGCCTGGTCGTGACCATGGCAACTGCCGCACAATATTTGTATTAGGATGTGTGGGGGGACATCTGATACAGACAGTGCAGACCAGCTCGCTGCAGCTGTCCCAAGAAAAACAACTTTCCCTGTCTCTCTTCAATTAGTTCTTTCTGACTTCTGGGGATACAAACGTGCTTGGGTCGAGCTGGGTCATCTTTAGGACAAAATAGTGACATAAAACAGTGAAATCGTGGAATAATCTTTCAGCCGCGTGTTGTTTCGCGCACATGCCCTAATGCTAAGCGGACAGGCCGTAACGTCTGTAAACATTTACACTCTGTTTAGAAGACGCCACCTGGCTAACCTTTGCCACAAACCTCCCACTCGCCAGGCATTGTGGTATTGACAAAGAGGACAAATGAATATTGTTTGACATCATTGTGTAACGTGTCTAAGGCTGTACAACAACCTAGCGGTGTGGTATATGTTAACAGAAACAATGAATCATCGGTGGAGGCCAAATCCACAGTAGAAACCACAATCATGTAGCTCATTCAACATGGTTTCTTTGTTTGTAAGCAGTGAAATGGCTACAGTTTGGTTGGTTCCGCACATGCGGTATGCAAAAAGAGTTAATGTACGTATTTGCTGGTTTGGTTGATTTATTTTGATATATAATGCGTTATAAAGATATTAGACATTGTAATGCATTAAATGGCTTCATACAATTACGATTCATTATACTACTTAACACATGAAACCTGTTAAAATGTAAAGCATAATTGTGAATTTTTGCAATGCATTAGAGAACATCATGATGAATTAATTGTAATTTTTCAATAAATATTTTTATAATGCATATACAGCCTTCTAAAGTTAGTAGTACTAAATATTCCCTTTTAATATCTTGCTTTAGAAGCCTGTATCTATAACAAGTCATTATAAATATATGAGTCACATGAAAGATGATTTACAAATAATGCAAGTATTAATTATTGATGATTTTCGATGCAGATATCTACAGAGAACATTGTAGTCAATGATGTGAATGATGAATCAGAAATGTTTTTTTATTTAATAGCTATTCAGTTGTATTTCAGGACGCCTCTTTTTGAGACAGTGCTCCAGTGGTCAGCTTTGTAATGGCCAACATCCACTTTCAGTTCCCAAAAAAGTTTATGAATTGCTTTTTTATCGGGTGTGATATTTCACAAACACACATGAAAACCATTCCGTTTACCCCATTTATTGACTCACACTTCACCACAACTCAGTTTGCGACTTTATAGAGAGAGACAAAAAAGATTGCGCGAGTAGTGTGAAAGTAAATACTGACCAATGGCAGCTTTTTGTGTAGTTATTATCTTTGCCTCTGAAAGCCAGGGAACGTTTTCATGTTCATTCTGTGTTACAGCCCATGCATCTTCTTAATTTTTTTTAATTTGCTCTATCTTAGATTACATGTTGACAACTCTAAATCTATAGCATTATTTCAAAATGTCCAGAGTTTTAATAAAAGTGTACATAAAGTAGCAGCGTTGGGGGTAACGCATTGCAAGTAACGCAAATTAAATAATCTGATTTACTTTTTCAAGTAACTAGTAAAGTAACACATTACTTTTAAATTTACAACAAAATAGTTACTTTTTCTAATAAGTAAAGCAAGTTACTTTGTTTTCCCATTTATTGGCTGACTTATAGTCAATAAATTCATTTGACTTTTGGTGTGAAAGGGCCTTTACATTTGGCAAAAATAGAACAAGCAAGCCCAGCCCAGCCCAAGTGAGAAAAGTAATGCAAAAGTAACGTAACACATTACTTTCCATAAAAAGTAACTAAGTTATGAAGTTAGTTACTTTTTTAGGGCATAACACAATACCGAATGCATTACGTTTAAATGTTTAACAAATCTTTTTTTTTAAATTATACTTCTGTACATTATATTATTATATATAAACTTTTTTTTTCCACAGTGATTCTTCCAGGAAATTTTATATGCTATATATATAGGGAGTGTCTATTTACACCAAGTGCAAATGCATGGCGTGCCTTGTTGGCAAGTGCTATTCGCACTAACTCCGCCTAACAATGCCTGTTTGGGAAAAACAAGATACAAAAATAACAGATTATTTCTATGTTTTCAGTGGTGTAGTCAGTAAAGCATAAGCCTTCAAGAGCTAACTTTTGATGCAATCGACCCGGGTTCGAATCCGCCTTTTGCAGAGTTCGCTCTTCTCTCTTTTCCCATCACATATCACATCGGAAAGGCATTGATTTTAATAAAAATGGAGAAAATGTTCTAAAAATGGAAATAAAGTGGAAATTAAAGTAATAATAATACAAGCATTTTTGGGTAAGGTTAGGGATAGGTGTAGGGAGGGCTTTTATGGGCTCTGTCCCATTAAGGCGGCATCCATTTAATAATTTTAATAAATATAATCATTTACACACTGTTATAAATCGCATCCTGTTTATGTACAACAATACTGAGGTTCAAATAGTATGTATCTGTCAAAATGAAGTATAAATAGCATCTAATTACTATTTACATATATTGCAAATAACTACTTTTATATGGTGTAAATTGAATATATCGCTATTTTCACTTAGTATGCTACTTCACTTAGTAAATAGAATCTACAGCTATTTGCACTTAGTGTTAATATCATCGATTGCTAAGAAAATGTTATTTTCACTGAGTGTAAATAGAATCTAGTTGCTTTTTTACACTTGGTGTAAATAGCATCTATCGCTATTTGCACTTAGTGTAAATAGCATATTTTCTTAGCGATAATTGCTATTTACACTAAGTGCAAATGCCATATATTTATAAATAAGTCCAGATCATTAACCCAGGTCACTAATATTTATAGGTAGTATTATTTTATTTATATCACTGTAAAAATAATAGACAAAAAAGAACATAAAGTAACATTTATTTTATTGTAAATAATTCAAAAGAAGATGAAAAACGCTGATGTGATTTCTAACTGGTTAAGTGAAAGGCTAGTCCCGCCCTCTGCTTTTTAATAATTTTAACAGTTAAATATTCCAGCGATAGATTATTAACAGACTGAGAAGTAGATTTGCAAGATACTAATTCCTTGAAAGCTCACTCTCTAAGAAAAGAGTGTAAAACGACTCTAAACCAGACGTTACGATGAGAAACCGATGAGATAGAGCCTAATCAAGATTTTCCACGGAGAACCATCTTTATTTCTTTACTCTTTGTGTTATATTTCTCTTGGTACAAATTTCTTTCTAAGAAATGTGTCCTTTAATTTGAATGTTGGATGTTATTATTGGAAGAGTAATGTGAAAAAGGAATTTGAAAGAGTGAAAAGTGATGGAAATGCTTTAAGAGTGTATTGTGCTTGAAAGATGTTTGAAAGATGTCTTACTTGTTAGAAAGTGATATGTGTGTCTAACGTGAAATGTGTGTCATGTGGTGCTAGCTTTGCTAACACTGTGCATAGACTTCAATGTATTGACGGAGCACATGGTGATTATTATGTGTGTGTTTCATATACAGATGAGTGAAACAGACAATTTAGTACATTTTAAATGGTTTATTTGAATGATTGTGTAATACTAATGATTGTTTTGGCTTTGTTTTTGCAAGGTTGTGTACTTGATAAACTTGATAAATATCAAGTTCAAACAGACTCTAAACTTAAAACGGATCTTGAACTTGAGGAACTGAATTTTAAATTGAGACATTGATTGTGAAACTGACCTGAATATTGAAAACTGAGGTTTAATTACAGAAACTGATTTTGGAATCTGAATCTGAACTTGGATGTTTTTTTAATTTAGCTACTATTCATTTGAATTATTGTTGTTTTAGTTAGTAGGTTTGTTTCTTCATTGCGATTCCAATAGGGTTACAATTTATTCAAAGACAAATAATCAGAATAATATATTTACCTTTTCTATTGATTGACTGAATTCCATTGACCTGAGAGATTAATTGATTTTGATCCTAGAACATTGGTTTACCTGTTGAAATCTTTGCTCACCTTTGCTCTAGTGAGTCGACCCTTACCTTCTGATTCTGGACCAAAAGAATTCCCTGTGGTCAGCGTTGTCCCACAGTTGTTGCCGTATATCATCCCAATATCTGTGAGGCATGCGTGTGTATATAATGTTACAATATTCAAAATATTGTCTAGCCCTAGTGGTTTTCTTATTTTATGAACATCAGTCATTTTTACACTCTTCTGAATTTAACTTATTTTTAAGGTTTGAAATAACACAGGAAACTTAAAAGTTGAATGCTGATCATTGGCTTGTAACAATATTTATGAGGCAGAACATAACACGTGGCAAAGACTCGCTTGTACCGCGCTGTGGTGTTGGTGGCTAAACCCTTCACAACCCACCTCTGTGTTTTCTTAAAAAACACGGTCTGAACAGGGGGACTTTTATCTTCACACTTATAGGGCCATTAATAATTTGACAAGTAAGGCTATTTTTGTCCTTTCCTGAGCATAATTATGGTACCAAATGAACACCAATTATACAGTGGTGCTAAACTACCCAAAATCAACTTGGGCTTCATTTCCTCAACTCAATTTTCCACTTATCAGAGGGCTGAGGTGAAAGAGCGAGGCACATTTGGACCGTGTCTCCGTACAGTGCCATGTTTAACACAAGTGTGGCGATGATATGAAGTATGCATGATACTTTCAGGAGAAAACAAGATATTTAACATCTCAACACTTCGAGATGCTAGAGATTAGTTAGCATATCAGAGTGGTAAGTATCTACAAAGGTAGATAGACGGATATAAAGTGGACTGTGATTTTTTTTATTTATTTATCATTTTCTTTATTGATCAGGACCAACAGAATAAAAAGAACTGAAGTACAAGAGTGAAGACACCCTTGATCTCTGCTGACAATCTTTAGGGACCAAAGTAGGATTTCCTAAAATATAACTTTTTATTTGTCGCCTTGCTATTTATCCCCGGTTTCGGCTGCGTTCACACCAAACGTGAATAGAGCGTCAAAATCGCGTCTACCGCGTCTAGTTTGACGCGTGAACATTTTGCATCCATCCGCGGCGAATTGGACACGTGTAGAAATCGAGCGTTTAAAGCGAAATAGACACGCTCTCTTTATAAATAAACCACAGATTTCAGCTTTAAACAACTACATTCTCACCTGAAAAAGTCTTAAAACTACATTTTGAGACACAATAGTAGTATTTTTTAATTATGCAGGGTTTCTCATCACGTCACTTTACCACGTGACTGCAGCAAGCAGGCTCCTGATTGGTTAACGTGGCGCGAATTGACGCCAAAGTTAAAATTTTTCAACTCGGGCGTCAGACTTCAAACGTGTGAATGCACAAAAGTACCACTCGCGTGTAACGCGCGTATCGCGCAAGACGCTCAATTCGCGTCCAATTCACGCGAACTGGACTCGCGAATGAGGCGGATTCGCGTCCTCCGAGCGAAACACGCCTACCGCGCCGCGGGACCTCCAGACGCGCGTCAACGCGCCTTTCCATTGACTTAACATTGAAATCACTCGCACCAGACGCTCTATTCGCGTTTGGTGTGAACGCAGCATTAAAGGTGCAGTGGCATCTAGCAGTGAGGTTGTGAAGAATTGCATCCCCCAACGCTCACCCCTCCCTTTCGGAGTGCATAGAGAAGCTATGGGGGCCTAGCCTGACAAGCCAGACCCACATCAAGATGTTGGGTCTGGGAACACACCATTGGCTCAATCTGAGGGGCGGGATAAACGATTGTATTTCAAATTCCCTCTGTATGCAATAGGATGGCGCTACAACCAACCAGAGCAACGAAGGTGAAGCGGAGCTACTTGATAGATTAAACTTTCACCGTATCCGGTCGGCAAAACTCAAAACACATCTTCCTTTTTTAAGAATGACTTCAGTACCGCTCTTTGTTTTTTTCTCAAAGAAAAGCTTCGTCTTCCAGAATCGCGGCCAAAGCCGATTCAAAAGACCACTGTTCGCCAGCTTCTTTATTTACAAGTAGCACACGTAACCGCCGTAACTCTGCCGTCATTATGTTAAGCTCGCCCACCGACTCTATTAACGATGTGATTGGCCTGACCAGAGTTTGGTTTTTCCAGCTCGCAAGCCAACGGAGAGTTACTAGACGACCCTGGCTGCAAATTATATTTCCTGCCGCTAGAGTGCATCTAGATTTCTGGGCTAACGGGGGCCAACACAGGACAAAAATGTCGTCGTCGGAGAGAGCAGAGAGTGACTAGCGCTGCGTAGGGAAGTTTGTCCGTTTAGGGCTACTGTAGAAACATGACGGCGCAAAATGCCGATTTCACTGCAAGGGGACCTGCTGTGTATGGAGATAGAAATGGCTTATTCTAAGGTAATAAAAACATATCGGTACATTATGTAAGGTCTTTATACTCCACTGCAAACATAGTTACGTATATTATATTGCATTTCTGACAATAGATCCTCATACATACTACACACTGAACCTTTAAGGTAGTCCCAGACTAAAATGCATTGAACCTTTAAGGTAGTCCCAGACTAAAATGCATTAAAGGGATAGTTCACCCAACAACGAAATTTTTATGTTTACCTGCTTACCCCCAGGGCATTCAAGATGTAGGTAACTTTTTTTCTTCAGTAGAACACAAATGAAGATTTACACAAAAAAAGATTTGCAGTGTGATAGTCGTATAATGCAACATTTAAAACACTAAATGCAGGATTAACTAAGAATTAGTGAAACAAATGAATGCAGATAATGATCAGTATTTCTTTCATATGTCTCGTTTGCAGATATACTGGATGTTATACTCTATTGAATCTTTGAGTGACAGTTTGTATTTACATGTGGTAATAACAGTTATACCACAAATCTGTTCCGTGTTTTAATAAAATAGCTGGCCTGTGCTGTTACAAAGAACTTGTAGCATCCTATGTGTCATATGCAAATGATGTAATTATGCAAAGATGTGCAAAAACCGTTGATGATGCTTCCTGCGAACGATGTGTGCATGACACGGATGTAAAACGCACTTACTAGGGGCCAAGATAAATCAATAAACGAATGTAGTAAAATAAATACATTAATATTATAGATGCAAATTAAAAAATAAAGTCGTTAAAAGATCATGCAAGTAAATCAATTATTTAAGATTGTTATTTATTTATATAAAATAAACTGATTGCAGTTTATGATGCATTACTTTTGCATGACGTTTGTTATTGTATTTTGTTTGAGTTATTGTTCTGTCCAGTTACAGTTCAGCTGAAGCACAACTGCTCCAAAACATTTTTGTGAAACTTCCCCTTAGGTCTACTCCACCGCCACATGTTTGAGCCGGGGGGCCAGCGATCCCACAGGTGCTGCTTAAAAACTTGGCCGAGCACAATGTGGCGAGTGTCCCAGTCAAACTGGAAAGACGATGATAAGGACCACCTGCTCTCCAGGCTGACTGGTCATAGAGGGGTCTCTGTGACCCTTCATACACAGAGACACGCACAGCCTGTTGTCATTGAGCTATATGCGCCCCAGCTTCCTCCGAAGATTTGTATTGTTTGGTAAGAGAGTTGAGCTGGACCTGAAATGAAATTCCACATATTGTTGGGATTACCTAATCTTGAGAGTTATAAAAGCATGCAAATGCATACTGCAGGGTTGTTTTAGGTTTTAGTACAGTTTGAGAAAACAACTGGTATTGTTTTATTGTAATATATTATTATTATTCCAACGTTAATGCTAGTTACAGACTGACCTAATTATTGTTTATATATATATATGTGTGTGCCTATTTAGTCCTGTCAAAATTAGCGTGTTAATGAATGCAATTAATTTTTTTTCAAAATATAAAATTAACGCAGCATCTGTTTTTTTCTGTCATGCTTTGGCTAGTATTACAATATACACTACCAGTCAAAAGTTTGGAAACTGTACTCTTTTGATTGTTTTTGAAAGAAGTCTCTTCTGCTCACCAGGGCTGCATTTATGTTATTAAAAACACAAAAAAGCTGTAATATTGTGAAATATTATTAAAATGTAAAATAACTGTTTCCTATTTGAATATATTTAACATTTTATTTTTTCCTGTGATGCAAAGCTGTATTTTGAGCACCATTACTCCAGTCTTCAGTGTCACATGATCCTTCAGAAATCATAATAATATGCTGATTTGCTGCTCAAGAAACATTTATGATTATTATCAATGTTTAAAGCAGTTGTGTAAAACAATTTTTAGGATTATTTGATGATTTGAAAGCTCAAAAGAACTGAATTTATCTGGAATAGAAAGCTTTTGCAACATTGTACTACCGTTCAAAAGTTTTTGGTCGGTAGGGGGGAGGAAATGTATTAAAGAAATTAATACATTTATTCAGCAAGGATGCATTAAATTGATCAAGTGACAGTATAGAAATGTATAATATTTCAGATAAATGCTGTTCTTTTGACCTTTCTATTCATTAAATAATCCTGAAAAAAATGGTACACAACTGTTTTCAACATTGATAATAATTAGAAATGTTTCTTGAGCATCAAATCATCATATTAGAATGATTTCTGAAGGATCATGTGACACTGAAAACTGGAGTAATTATGCTGAAAACTCAGCTTTGCATCACAGGAATAAATTGCTTTTTAAAATATATTCTAATATAATAAAGTTATTATAAATTGTAGACATATTTCAAATAAATGCAGCCTTGGTGAGCAAAAGAGACAAAATAGTACAGTTTCCAAACTTTTGACTAGTAGTGTATGTGCCTATTTAGTCCTGTCAAAATTAGCGTGTTAACACATGCAATTAATTTGTTCAGTTTAACATGTTAAAACATTTAATGCAATTAACGCAGCATCCGTTTTTTTTTCTGTCATCCTTTGGCTAGCATTACAATATATGATCATGCTCTTATTCATGCAAATGCTTTTAAACAATTCAAGCACGTCAAGACAAAAGAGAACGTGCTGTACTTCCACCTACGTCACACATGACCTTTTCAACATGATTACCTAATGCATGGCGCATCGCAGAGCAATGCAAGATAAGCATTTGTGGTTGAATAAATATATAAATGTTTTTTTTTTTTTTTTTTTTAAATGACCGATCGTTTATAGATAAGGCCCTTATTCCACGGCGGGGATCGTGTAGAGCTCTTTGAAGCTGCAATGAAGCAGCAATGTGGACCTTCCACCCGTTGGACCCCGTTGAAGTTCACTATACGGAGAAAAATCCTGGAATGTTTTCCTCATAAGACGTCATTTCTTTTCGACTGAAGAAAGAAAGACATGAACATCTTGGACGACATGGGGGTGAGTAAAATATCAGGAAATGAATTGAAGAGAACTAATCCTTCCTCTAAAGTTTCGTGACAGAGCTTATACGGAATATGACTTTTCCTTTTTCTTTCACTGTATAGTTTGCATGTTTGTTGAAGCTCCAGGTTCAACCCTACACCCGATGAATTCCATCCTCATCTTCCTCCCTTTGCCTTCCCGTGGTTTCTGACCCCTCCGCCCCTGTTCCTCCCCCATCTACAGCTGCTGTCTGTAATTCAGTTAATATAAAAAAAAGTATAAATCTGTAATTTTCTGAAATATTATTGCAATTTAAAATAACTGTTTTCTATTTGAATACGTTTTCAAATGTAATTTATTCCTGTGATGTAAAGCTGAATTTTCAGCATGATTACTCCAGTTTTCAGTGTCACATGATCCTTCAGAAATCATAATAATAAGCTGATTTGCTGTTCTGATTATTGTCAGTGTTGAAAACAGTTGTGCCGCTTGTTGTTTTGTGGAAACCATAATAGATTTTCTTTTTTCAGGATTATTTGATGAATAGAAAGTTCAAAAGAAATCAAGCATTCTGTGTTAGTTCAGGCAGGCCACGAAGTCAAGCTCCGCTATCAGCTGATTGGAAAAATTCCAAGTCCGCCCATATCAGCTGATCCGATTCCTATGCATTCAATTCATAGTTTTCACGTGACTTCACACGCTTATAGGAACGCCTACCTGGAGGGCAAAACAAGACTTTCCTCCATTGCCCGGCAGTCATTTTCACCAGGTTTGTAGTCAGTATTAAACGGTTAGTTCACCCAAAAATGAAAATAATGTCATTTATTACTCATGCCTTTCCACACCCGTAAGACCTCCGTTCATCTTCGGAACACAAATGAAGATATTTTAGTTTTTCCGAAGGCTCAGTGAGGCCTGCATAGGCAGCAATGAAATTTACACTCTCAAGATCCATTAATGTACTAAAAACAGATTTAAATCAGTCCATGTGAGTACAGTGGTTCAATATTAATTTTATAAAGCAACGATAATATTTTTTGTGCGGCAAAAAAAAAAGAAATAACGACATATATAGTGATAACCGATTTCAAAACACTGCTTCATGAAGCTCCAGAGCGTATCGAATCAGCCGATTCAGAACCACTGAATTGACTCGCTGATTCGATACACTCCGAAGCTTCATGATGCAGTGTTTTGAAATCAGTTATCAGTATACAAGTCGTTATTTAGTTTTTTTGGCGCACAAAAAATATTCTCGTCACTTTATAATATTAATATTGAACCACTGTACTCACATGGACTGATTTAAATATTTAGTATTTTTAGTACATTAATGGATCTTGAGAGTGTAAATTTCATTGCTGCCTATGCAGGCCTCACGGAGCCTTCGGAAAAACAAAAATATCTTCATCTGTGTTCCGAAGATAAACGGAGGTCTTACGGGTGTGGAAAGGCATGAGTAATAAATTACATTATTTAAATTTTTGGGTGAACTTACCTTTTAATGCAGTAAGCCAGTGATATTAAAATACCAAATGCAATATACACCTTATTGATGTTGCATACTTTGTACAGGAAAGCAGATGAACACATAATATTAATGTAACACAAGGTTTTGTCGTTAAGTGTTTTTCCCATTGAAGCCCATTATAAAGAAAACGCCTTGCGTTCATATTCTGGGCTCATCTGCTCGGCAAAAAATTGGAAATCAAAAAGGCGTAAACTGAATTCGATCTTTTAATATCACTGTTATAGTACATTACTGCACTTTAAAGCTACACTGTGTGATATTTTCCCCCATCTAGCGGTGAAAAGGTATATGACCATCCAGTGAATATTACTTTCTGTTCCTCTCAATTCCGATTTCGTTTTAACTCCTACGGTGGCCGATTTTGTCCAAGATTAACATGGCTTCTAGTTCGACCTCGTCCACATTCGACACGGTGCCATCGAGTGTTAAAACGCGAAAGGCGAAGCTTGAATTTACGGGTATGTCCCTCTTTGGCTAATGTACTTTCAAGATGGAGGGGCAACATGGCGACCGGCATTCGAACCCCTCACCCGTATGTATTTTCAATGGCATATTATAAACTTACGAGAATACTTTATTACTTGAAATAAGTAAATATACATTAATGAGCACATATATTTTTGAAAGAACTAAGTGTTTTTAGCTAAGAATAAACAAAAAAAGTTTAGTACACAGTGTAGCTTTAAGGGTGGGTTGCACAAATAAGGTTTCTTTAGCCTGTTGTCAGCTCACCCTCCGTCTGCTGCTCGATCAGCTCTATAATTCTAACGGTTTTACTGTGTAATTAATCCGTGTTTAAAATGAAGTGGTGCAACAACTCGATTTAAAATAAAACCCGTATCAACAAATCGTAGATTAGCGTTAAACTTCGCTTAATTTAATCCTTATTGGTGCAACTCACCCTATAGTGTTTTATATGTTAAGCGTTTTAAAAACGTCCCGCTGTTTTTAGTGATTGAAATACTAGCAGCAGGTGCTGTATATGGATCATAAGTGCCCAAAACGTGCATCTTGTTCACATATTTTTGTTTTAAGATGGAAATTTGACAGGCTTGTGCTGCAGTTCTATGGAGTTCTATGGCGGTTTTGCCCTCCAAGGCTCCGCGACAGTCACATGACTGAAAACTATGAATTGGCAACTCTCAAACAGGGCGCCTTACTTAAGCATAGCTTCAGTTCAGTTTGCCTGCTTGGCTGCTTTGCAATCCACCTCCTCCACCCCAGCTCCTCCTTAAACTGTGTTTAACTTAATCAATGTCATTCTGTTGTCATTAATGCATGCTCTGTTCTCAATGGGGGATTTACTTAGACTGGGTAAACCCAGCCTTATCTGCCAGTGATTTGATTTCGCCCGGCAACTCAGTCTGGAAATCCATACATTCATTTCTACTGCTTCTGTTACACTTTTGCGGGAACCAATCACAGACTGGCTTATCCAGCTGGCCCGCTATTGGAGGGATTATCACGATGACGGATAGAGAAGCGATGGGTCGTTGCCCGTTGATCACGCCTCTTGTGGTCTGCGCGTTTATGCTCGGGTGTGCAGTAGAAAATACAGACCAATGTTCAATCTTAAATTGAGCTTGGTCTGGTGATAGCCAGACAAGGATTTACTCTGCCCTCCCAGTTTAAAAAAAATGGGAGGTTGTCCCCAGAAGCTGCTGCTGTTCCCTGTCTTGGCTTTTCATGGAGTTCATGAAAAGGATGGAGAATTTAAAACAAAGCCATATTGCTAAATATAAATTTCGCAAAATACGTCAATAAAAAGTTGACTAAAAGTTTGTCTGTGGTGTTTTTGACTTAAGTGGACCTGACTGAACAGCATTTATTTGAAATAGAAATGTTTTGTAATATTATAAATGTCTTTACTGTCACTTTTGGTCAATTTAATGCCTCAATGCTGAATAAAACTATTAATTTCCTAAAAAAAAAAAAACTTTTTAATGGTAGTGTTTACTATCAATCAACTGTTCTTGTCTATATTAATGATTCCCACATTCAGTCACTTGTAAGTCTTTGTGGACTATGAGATTACAAACCCTCTAGCTTTGTAGTTTCTTGAGAAACCCAAAGCATCTTAAGAATGGGCTCTGGAACAACATATGCTTTTGGTGAGAAAGGCTTCAGCATGTCTACTGCCGAGGTCAAAGGGTCAACAGCCCTTAATGAAGAAAAGCTTGTAGTGTCTAATTTGGAAACACAACCACATGCTTATCAGATGATCAATGGAAGTTATTTCACCAAGTCAAAGAAGAGGAG
The DNA here is from genome assembly GCF_949357685.1 of Gobio gobio. Taxonomy (NCBI): domain Eukaryota; kingdom Metazoa; phylum Chordata; class Actinopteri; order Cypriniformes; family Gobionidae; genus Gobio; species Gobio gobio. The sequence goes on along the minus strand of NC_137099.1, from coordinate 9,216,819 downwards.
CAAGACGTCGGTCGCAAGTTGTTTTTGATAAAATCTGCCTGTTTAGCTCAAAGGTTAGTTACACACCAGCGGTGACCTTAGAGTGCTCATCACACTGGGGTTGGAATAAGGTTAACAGCAGGATTTTTCTTTGCTGTAATCACCTAAACAATGGCATTCCCTTGGGCTACACAAGCCTAGGACAATAGACAAGGGAAATGCCCTAAAAAAGGCTATAGGGTTATCAGTTTTATAACAGCATCTCCAACAAAGTCGAGATAAAGGGGCATATCGTTCAGATGAATTACTTCCAAAGAGATTAATGGCTGGGAAGCAGGTTACAGAGTTTATTTTGAAATAACTTTAACCCCCAGTTTCACAGACAAGGCTTAAGCTACTCCCAGACTAAAATTGAAACTGAAACCCAACGGTACCTTTTTTCCGTACTTTAGGGGTGTTTACATCAATAACTGTAAAGAACCTGTTAGTCATTTATAGAAGTGTTATTGACATTATGCCAGAGCTGCCCTGGTCGCTTTCTGCCATTGTCTGTGATGTTTGTATACTGTAATATTTACTAGTAAATAGTAGGCTACTAGGTACTTAATTTAGTTCATAAAAACAACCGTATTATTATTTTTTATTTTTTATTTAATTTCTATGAAAAGATTTCCCACAAATTGTGTTGTGTATTTTCTGGTAATCAAATGAAGACATAAGACATCATTTATTTATCTTTTAATTTATTTAATAAAAAAAATTGTCAAACAAAGTGCTGCACAACTTAGCTTTATACGGTTAAAATTAAAACATGAAGACATTTTTTTATTTATTACTTAAAAAATAAATATAATAAGTTTTGATAATTTATTATTATTACATTAGTGTTAGTATTATTATTATTATTACATTAAGATGTATCTAACTTCTGCTGTACAACAATAATGTATTTGTCAAGTTAAGCCAAACTTTTATTTTGACGGGTTGCCGTGAAGACCTTTGTGACGGTAGTTTTTCTCAAATGAAATGGTAAAATGCTCATAAAGTGACTCTCAGTGGCTCTGGAGACGACGGACATGCGTTCATGTCCTCATATGAGACGGCAGAGATGGAAACATGCGACTGTTATGCGCGATTCTGAGTGAGTGTGTGTGTGTGTGAGTGAGAGGTAAACCGCACGTCCTACGGCATTCATTCGCACAGAGACACGCAGGATTCGTATTTAAATAGTCTTTTTGCGGTTTAATATTCACAGACACTAGTCTATATCACCAGATGCGTTCTCAGGTACCGAAATTTTGTAGCGATTGTTTCAATGTGAATCGGTACTATGTAGTACCGACGTCATTCGATCGGTGCCCTTAAAAGTATCGAGTTCGGTACCCAACCCTACTCAAGATGCACACCAGTAATGTTTTTTTCTAAAGGATGTAAAGTAATGTTTTCTCTGTTGGATCTACGCCATAGACTACGCATCAGTTTTCATTTATACTTCTGCATCACCGTGCAATTACACATGCATACCACTAGTAGGCAGTGTCCACGGGCATGTTGATAGTGTAACCCGCAGTATCAAGGCAAAAGCCGAAGAAGAAGCAGCTTTCTGTGTACATTGACTGCCGGGAAGAAGTCCGCTGCGTAGCATGCACCAGTGCGGGCTCGGCAGAAGTGCGCATCGAGGCTGAGGGCGCATATCGACCTCAAAGGGGGCGCTCACGAGCACCCTTCTGAGACCTAAAATGACAATTGGGACACCTTGCGGTCTCGTGGACTTAACGGACAAGCACACGCAGCGGCCATTGTAAGTCCACAAGACCGAAAGTGCACATGAAGTGTGCCATTTGGGACAGGGCCATTGTCTGAGAAGCAGCAGCAGTGATGGCAGCCGATAGACGGCGAATTTTGTTGCAGTTTGAGTTGATGCGATTTCTTGTTTTTCTCTTTCTTTGGTGTGTTATGTAGCTGTTTGTGCATGTATAAGATCTGCAGAGTTACAAAGCTCAAATTCTCAAACCCCGTCCTAAAATGCTTCGTTCACACACGCCACCACAACTCTACGTCAGTCTGTGGGGGCAGTTTCACAACACCGCGCAAATGTATACGCAAAGAAAGAAGGCATACGTTTTAATCTCGCTATAGTATTGTTGCCGCCATGTCGTGGAGACGCTGCGTTTTTTGTTGCGAAAGCCAAACTACTTTATTTGGCCTTCCACAAGAGGACACAGTTAGAAAACAGCGGATAAGCTTTATTTACAACACTGTTCCAGAACAGTACAACCCAAATATTCGACTGCTGCGCATTTTTCAGAGGACTGTTTCCAGAACCTGGGAGAGTTCAAGGTTGGCTGTGCACAAAGGCTGATTCTAAAAAGGGGGCCAATTCCATCTTTGCAAGTACAGTCTGGCGCTTCTTACTCACAGACACAGCCTGTAAGTATGTTTTCATTTTTTAAGAATTTGCTACTGTCCATTCAAACATGAGTTTTGAGCAGTATAGAGTAGCGCTTGTTTGTCATTTCTACGATCACAAATGCAGACATGGTTTTATGTTTACATATGACGTTTTTCCACTGCATGGTAACGCTTGGTACGGCTCGGCTTAACTCGGTTCACTTTTCCACTGCAATTAGCACCGCTTTAAAGTGGGTGGGATTATAGAATGATCGTTGTAATTGTGCCGACTCTACTTCTTGGCATGTGGATGTTTTTAACTTCAAGATGAATAAGTTTGTTTCAAAGGAGGCTGATAGCAGCAAAAAAAAAATCGTCACTACCATTATATCTGCCCGATGAAACTCACGTATGTCCAAAACGGTTACTTTTCAGGAAGTGAAAAAAACACCGTATTTCAAAAGCAGTTGAATGTAGTGTTGTCATACTTGGTACGGCATCTTTACATGTCACCATATTCTTGCCAGTGTAATGATATAATCCACATTTGACCAAAATTGAGTTTAAATGGACATACGTGCATATTTTACAGTAACGGTGGTCGATACGCGTTCTTCCGATCATTAATTAGAATGGCCAAGTCGCGTTTCATTTTGACAGAGGAATACGTGCTGGACATTCTCAGCCTCTGGCAAGCGGTGATAGCAGTATGAGTGAGGCATGTTCTAGTGACAATCATGACAGTAGCATTACAGGCTATAATTTGATCAGTTTGACTAAGAAAAAAAAGTTTGAATCTTATCAATGAGACCGAGTTTATTTACATACTAGCAAGCGAACTAATCTGTAAAGAACTAGATTAGAACTAAACTGTGGAGAGCTTCAATGTCGTACGTTCGGCTATCCAGTGCTGAGCTTCGATGAAATTTCACGAGACCGGCGAGATGCTTCCACAGGGCGGGAGATACGCGGCGTGATTGACAGCTTTGACACCAAATGGATATCCGTGAAAATCAGATGACATGATTTCACAACTTTTCATTGGCCATTTAGATATGTGAAGCATACTGTATATGGAAATGAACCTGGACATTCAATGCGTCAAAAAATCTCAAAATCGGCAAAATGGACATACGTGGTTTTCATCGGACAGCGACGATATGCTTTTGTGACAGTGATATAGCGGTTGAGACTCGAAACACATTGCTAAATACAAGATTAGTTTACCCTTGTGCGCCGTCGAGCAAATCAAGTGATGTTGTCATTTGCGCTTTGTTGTATGAGTGCTACTCTCTTGTTTTTAGCAGTATTTTGTTTTGCTGCCATCAGCCTCCTTTGAAACAAACTTATTCGTCTTGTAGTTAAAAACATCCACATGCCGAGAAGTTGAGGCGGCACAATTACAACGATCATTCTATGTTCCCACCCACTTTAAAGTGGTGCTAACTGCAGTGAAAAACCAAACCGAGCCAAAGCGAGCCGTGCCAAACCGAGTCGTACCATGCAGTGGAAAAGTGAAGCGAACTAAACCGAGCCGTACCAAGCATTACCATGCGGTAGAAAAGCACCAATAGTGCCCCCCCCCCACCCCATAGCGCGACGTGTAAAAAGACAGTGTAAGTCATTATAACCAGTAATTATGTCCCCAATGGATCAAAAAAATACTTTGTTTATAATGGATTATATTGTCTTTGTCTCATCTCTCTGGGACACGGCGTCACACTGTCAATATTGCTTTGGGAGCTGATGTTCCAAATATGGTAAGGGGCGTGACATTTTCGTCACACACTTAAGGAAGTCGTGCCAATCACAATGCACTGGAACGCTGGCCAATAAGAGCACACTGTGCTTTTCAGAACGATGAGCTTTGTAAAAATTGCCGCGTTTCAGAAAGGCAGGCATAGAGGAGCAACAATAATATACGGTATGTACAAATACACAAAGTAATGTTCTTTTTAGGACCATCATATGACCCCGTTAAATATCGAAGAACAGATCATTTATAATCCGCAACAGAAATGCGTATGAGGAAATGCGATGCTATCGCAGATTCTTTTTTTTTTTACCTAAGAGAAGGGTTCTAGCAGACCAATCACAGCACTTGTGAACCTTGATTGATGCGTTGTTACATTTTTGGAGAGGTGCACGACACGTCAGTCTACGCCAAAGGCTACAGGTGCCACAAACAGCCTACGACAGCTACCACGTAGGTTCGAAGCAGAAGTATAAATCAGCTTTTAGGCACGTTTATAAAAGCTACTTAAATGTCCTAATTGAACTAAGACCTAATCCTGGCTTAGTCTAAGCCCTGTCTGTGAAACCGGGCCTAAGAGTCCGTAATAACCATTCGATGTTGCAGTTGTTTATTATATTTATTTTGCCACTCACAGACCCTGGAAAGGGAAATAGTTACAGAATCATATCAACCATAAATGGTTTACCCAGAAATTAATATTTGAAACTTGACTGGTTATTGCATGCAAAGCAAGGAAAAGAGCACCTTGAACATTTTGCTAAATATCTCCTTTTGTGTTATACAGATACATTCGGTCCCACTTTAGTTTAGGATGAAATTAATAAACTACAGTAAACTAAAACTATAAACTAACTATTAACTATGACTTCTACCTCAATAAACTCCTAATTACTGCTTATTAATAGTCAATGAGGTAGTTATTAGGTTTAGGTATTGGGGAGGATTAAGGGATGTAGAATATGGTCATGCAGAATAAGGCATTAATATGTGCTTTATAAGTACTAATAAACAGCCAATATCCTAGAAATGTGCATGTTAATAAGCAACTAATTAATAGAGAGAATTGGACCCGAAACTAAAGTGCTGCCTTAAATTTATTTCACCATGAATGTCATCTTTAGACATTTAGAAACATTCATCACAGTTCAAACTTTTGAGAGCTTTTTTTCTTCATTGCTGTCTGATGGGCAGTTCTATAGAGACTTGTGGGCCAAGATCTAACTTGGCCAGATCTTTTGATTTTCAGACTTTAAAACTCCTTTTTGTAACAGAATTCCGTCTATAATGCTTATTTAAGTTTGATTTTCTCATCTCAATCGTAGATTTGCTATAATCAGTGTGGGAACTGCGTGTGCCGTATTCATGCATGTTAAGCACATGTGAGTGAGTTCAGTGCAAAAATATGCCAGCGGCTGGTTGCAATAAATAATGTGTGAACTGTGATTTGCGTTCAGACTTGCATCTGTCACGTGCTACGCAGAGGGCCTCATCTGTGCAACAAATGAACATGGAACATATGTGTTAACCAGATGTGCATTTCAGAAAAGAAAAAAAAAAAATATCATGAAGAGTTGTTTGGAATATCACTGTCAAGTCTCCATTTGTACATTGTTCGTCCAATTCAATTCTACGAAATTGGAGTTCATAAGCCTGCGGATATACCACATTTTGCACAAATTGCTTTATCTTCATGATTACAACATCTCTCTGAACAGAGAAAGCCATGGAACAATATTGCATAAAATGTGGCCGTCTTTGTTGCACATTTGCACATTGTTCCAGCTTTTAAACGCTCTAATATGGATCTCCACTCCCTTGAGTAACAGTCCAAAGTAAAGGATATTGACTCCATGTGGTGAAGCCATTTGCCCCGAACCTAGACACAGCATGTATTCTGCGTCCAAGGACACGATGTGTTTATACAGAAGGGATAGCGTAGTGTACACACACATCCTACAGCCTTGAAGTGACATCTGTCTGTAGACTCCACCAAGTTATTTTCCATAATGTAAATGAATTGGTGTGACAAAGGTACTGTTCTTAGGTCGAGAACAGCAACGTGAAAACATGCGTGCCACAACAGTTGGTGTGAATTTTGCATAGGATATGCAAAAACAGCTGTGGTGGTGATGATTATCATCATCCTGGAAACATGGAAAAAATGACGGCATACAATAATGGGTTGTAGTTTGCTATCATTTTCAGTCGCCAAAAACCAAAACTGCGGTCTCCGTTCATACACCATGCAAATCAAATGATATGTAAGCAAGATGCAGCACTGCATAGCATTTATAGACATAGCACTTGATTTTTAGACATTTTCAATGCATTTCTAGTGTAAAAGAGTTCTGGGTAGTTGTCAGGGTGTTGCTCTGTGGTTGCTGGGTGTTCGAAATGGTTGCAAAGGCATTATTCTAAGGCAACCTGGTATAAGATGTGTTTTGGTCGATTGGATCACAAGTGGAAAACGCTAAATACAGGTATAAACGGGGTCTAAAACGAGGTCGTTTTGAGCTTGTCCACTTTCGGCCACTTCCAGAGGTAGTTGAAAACGCATTCGACCAGATTGCTTTCGTAGAGTAAAGGCTCATGTGGTCGGATGTGTTTGGACAGACGGTCTACTCTCCCCTACTAATCTAACGCGTAAACATTATGGGAAGCTTGCTAGCCAGACGGGATTTAAACTTTGTCGGCTGGAGACCCAAGTTTGGTTTGAAGACTAAAAACGTACCAAGCACAATCTTCTCTCACCATTCCTGATTTCTAACAGTTCTCGTGGCTGTCAGAGCAGAAACGAAAGCTGATGCTCTCTTCGTATGTTTTTCCGTCGTCGCGGGATGCATACTACATTTACCCTCCCATAAACCCTCCCTTCAAAAAAATCAGGACAGAAGTGGTTGAAAGTGGACAAAAGAGACGGATTAAAACACCAGGTGTAAACAGGAATGTGTCTCCCTCGTCTACTTGTGATCTGATCAACCAAAATGCCTCTTAAAGGGTTAGTTCACCCAAAAATGAAAATTCTGTCATTAATTACTCACCCTCATGTCGTTCGACACCCGTTAGACCTCTGTTCATATTCGGAACACAAATTAAGATATTTTTGTTGAAAGCTGATGGCTGAGAAAGGCTTCAGATAGGCCTCCATTGGCATTCAGTACATTAATACTCCCAAGACCCATAAAAGGCTCTTAAAACGTCGTTACAAAGTCCATCTCACCACAGTGGCTCTACAATAATTTTACGATGCGACAACAAGTTTTTGTGTGCAAAAAAAAATCTAAATTACACCTTTATCCAACTTGTTATTGTCTTCCGTGTATGCCTCCATGATGCATGCGCGAGAATATGACATAGCGCCGGGGTTCGGGAATCCATGAAATGCACACTTTAGCCCGATTTTGAGAACTACACCGAGACCTAAAGCACGATCAATGTAGAATCCAACAGCTTAGACACGCGCGTCTTCCTCTGCTTGTAAACAAATCGCTTCTGGGTCATGTGTCCGAACGCCGGATCTGCATAATATTCTCGCGCATGCGTCGTGGAGGCACACACGGAAGACAATAACAAGTTGGATAAAGGTGTTATTTTGATTTTTTTTTGCGCACAAAAACTATTGTCGTCGCATCGTAAAATTATTGTAGAGTCACTGTGGTGAGATGGACTTTGTAACGACGTTTTAAGTGCCTTTTATGGGTCTTGGGAGTGTAAATGTACTGAATGCCAATGGAGGCCTATCTGAAGCCTTTCTCAACCATCAGCTTTCAACAAAAATATCTTCATTTGTGTTCCGAATATGAACGGAGGTCTTACGGGTGTCGAACGACATGAGGGTGAGTAATTAATGACAGAATTTTCATTTTTGGGTGAACTAACCCTTTAATACCAGGGGTAAACAGCGCCTGTGGTAGTAGCTGTGGTATTGTTACATGTGGTATTATGTCATTTCTAAGGTGTAATGAGTTGTTTTTTAGAGTGTTGTTATAAGAGCTTTAAAAATATTGTCATGTATTGGTAACTGTGATACTACCTTAACAAACCACTAACCAGAAATGTTTTTTTGATGTTTTTTTTTTTGCACTTGCATGCCATTTGACATCTCTCTTCTCTGTTCAGCTGGTTCTATAACGCCACAGATAGCAGGATCCCAAAGTGGATTCATCCAGAGAGAAATCAGGAGAAAAAGAGAGAGGTTGCCTTCTGCCAGTACCGGACACAAAGCTAGGATTGTTCGTCCGCTGTCTGTCTGTTGGCGCTAACAATGTACCATTCTGTACCGCGGTAGAACTTAATTTATTCCAACTCTTTGCCCTGACCTGTAATCTCCCCTCCTTCTCGTCAAACCCGGTTCCTCTCTCAACCCATCTGACCCATCCATGCCTCATTTGCTCACTCTTCAGCATCTCGAAAAGGTCCCCAAACACACCCTCCCCTGACTGGGGCCCCTGGCTCGATCCCTGGCGGACAGACCCTGGCTCTATTCCCTCTCTGTGCACCGCATCCATTCCCTCCTGAAAAAAACATTGAGAGAAAACAACCATCAAGTGTGTGTGTGTGTGTGTGTGTGTGTGTGTGTGTGTGTGTGTGTGTGTGTGTGTGTGTGTGTGTGTGTGTGTGTGTGTGTGTGTGTGTGTGTGTGTGTGTGTGTGTGTGTGTGTTTGTGTGTGTGTGTGTGTGTGTGTGTGTGTGCATTCGGGGGGAGGGGGTTGCAGTGCAGCGGGAGGAAACAGAGCCGGCTTTGTCAACGCCAACGGCAAAAGTTCTGGAAGCACTTTCAATCATTTACACCATACCCAGCACTCCAATGCATTAATGCGATCAACATCAAGTCTGTTGTGGGCATTTTGTCCTCCCTCGCTCTGTCTTTCTCCCACTCTCTCTTGCTTTTTTCCGTTCATTTTCTTTTTTGCTCTACAACACTCCCCTAGAGTGAATAGGACGCTTGCTAACATTCCAAGCATGCGCTCCCCCCTCAACCGCCCCTCCTAACCCAAAAAACACAAGGCAACGACAGTGGGTATTGAAACGGGAAAAGAAGCCAAAGCAGCGGAGGAGAAAAAAGGAGCTTGGCACTGCATGCTGACGCTGGTTCTTAATAAGTAACTTCCTAAGCATGGAGAGGTTTGAACGGCTGCTGGGGAGGGAGGGAGGGAGGGCAGGGTGGAAGAGAACAGGGCCTCCGTTTGCATATGTCCCACTGTACCGCAGGTCTGGGCTTACGCCTTTCAGATCCACTCAGAGGATTTAGATGAGGAATTAGCTTTCGTGTTATGCACCATCGCTGTAATGCATAAAGGCAGAGTTCTTTAACGTTTGAACCTGATGTTTCTGTTCACCTAGTTATCTTGCAACTATGTTTTGCAGCCATTTGTAAATCTTTAAATCAAAATAGGTTCTTACAAAAATGTATTATAGTATGCATAGTTTTCAAAATTGGCGTAGTTACTGCAATGATATGTATTACAAATGAACAGCTAAAAAACAAATCAAACAAACAGTGGTTTAAGCTTTTGCTTACCCAAAACATTTCTTACACTGACTGTTGAAGGAATTAATCTATTAATTTGTCAAGGCATTTTAAATGAAATCAATTAAAAACTTGCAGCTATGATGGTGGTTGCTGACATTGCCGCTGTTTAGTTGCTAGGTTTTTTTTTGTGATTTGCTAGGATGTTCTGGAATATTGCTAAAAGGTTGCTTATTGACAGTAAAACAAATCTCACCCTTAAGCTCAATACTTGGGTATTAGGAGTTTATCGAAATCCCATATCATACAGAATGAGCAATAGAGTGCAACAGTTCCCAGTACTTTTTCAGTGGTGTTGGTTCTGAAAGTATTTATTTCAATAATTTTGCACATAAGGACTTCAAAAAATCTTTGTTAAAGATTCTTGAACCAATGGTATGAACCAAACCAACCAGCTACGAGGTGAATAATAACATTATAAACTATGAAAAGTATTTGAAAATCTGACAAATATACAAAAGATACAAGACCTGTTTACTGAACAGCTTTAGTGAGGGAAAGAACTACAATCCATTTCAAACAGCGTAATCGAGGTAAAAACGATGGAGAAATATAAAACTATACATTTAAAAAGTTGATTTATATATATATATATATATATATATATATATATATATATATATATATATATATATATATATATATATATATATATATATATATATATATATATATATATATATATATATATATATATATATATATATATATATATATTTAAAGGTCCCATGGCATGGATTTATTTTTTTTAATAATGTATTCTGAGGTGTACTTATATTGTTAGTATGATTTTTACATCATAAAATGTCATAATTTAGAAATAAAAGGCATTTTTTCTATACTGATGTTTGCCCTCTGGCTGAACGCCCTGTTTCAAGGGGCGTGTCTGCTGTGAGACTTCAGTAAAAACGCCCACTGTTGTGATTGGCTGACATCTTTGCATTTGAAATGAGTATTAGATCTTGTAGAGGAGGTGGCGTGTTTTAACGAGGTCTACGAGGCACGAGCCTGCCAGAGAGACGGATGGACCTGAGTTCACTTTTCATCAGTTCTCTCAGAACGTCTCAGTTCAGTGAACTGTTGTAGTTACAGCATATACTTCAGGTTATTCGTTTATTTCTAGTCGGAGGGACTGTCACTCATGTCAGAAAGTTAGTAACTTTAGTAAATGATGGATCAGTGCTGACTCGAGACGCGAACCGTTTAGAGCGATTCAGTCCGATTTGGTGAACTGGTTCGACGGTTCACTAAAAAGAACCGGTTCAAAAGAATGATTCGTTCGCGAACCGGAAATCACTAGTGGACCAGTCGGAGCGATTGGTAACAAAGTTATATTGTAACTACTGAGTTGTGAGAGCGCTGTCAGCGCGAGTTGATTTTATTTGTGTCTGAGAGTTCTGAATAACGAGTCCCAGTCACGCTGAGCCGTCTTCCTCCTTATTCTACCAACTTTGTAACACATGTAATGTACCATTACAGCTGTCGAGATGAACGAGTTACGAGTAAGTGTTGATTATAGCATTATTTTTAGATATTTTCCTCAGGGCTCTGAACCAGTTCAAGGAACGAAAACGAAAACCGGAAACGAACGAAATTTTAAGAGGAACAAAAACGAAATCAAAATCTATTTGAATCGTTCTGAACAGAAACGTTAATTTGAAATGACCATTAACCAGCTAATAACGTTATTTTATCGTTCTTTTAGTATTTGAATTTGGCAGTGACCAATCATGAATTGAGTAGTACAGCATGTGACGTTGATGGATCAAGCGTGAGTGAAACGCCCGCGCACCACCAGTCATCTATGAATCTACCGGTACGGTACGCAAGTCAGTATGAGCACGCATTTACATGCCTCAAGTACATTTCTTTCCCCGCTGAGGTCTACAATGAATGTGCAGGTATTGGAGGACATTCTTTTCGAACGTTTAAATAAGCAGTACGGACTTTAAGCTCAAATAGACTGATTTAGGCTAGTTTATGGATTCCGTTTAAGCCTATCCAAGTAGGTTATTAGCATCTATCAAACATTTTTCCTATAGTCTTTCAGATTGCCAATACAGGACAGGTCAATGTTTTCTATATAGACGGTTGATGCTTCGTATTAAATGGTATGTTATATTGCATTAAATGATCAAGCTTTATTAGCTGACTGAATTTGATTGTGATGCAGTGTTGCGCAGTGTTTGCTTTTAAATTACCAGTTGACGGTGCATTAAAAGAGCAATGGTTATCCAGTTTATTTATTCTTTATTCATGCAATTTTTAAAACAAGTCGTGTTGAAAAAAAGTTATGTACAAAGAATGTTATCACTCTTCTGAAAAGAATTAGGCATAAGAGGCCACTTTCGATTGTCTAACGCTCCATTAAAGCAGGTCCGCTGTTTATGCTTTGTAATTAATGCATGTATTTCTGTTGTGGTTTTAAAAATGTTATGAAATAAATATTCAAGTTTAATTACCATGCATTATATTATTAATGAGTGAAAAAAAAGTCTATTTATACATATTTATTTAAAGTATAAGCTAAATTAAAATAACGTTATTAACCGGTATTTTTTCAAATCAAACCGTTTTCGGAACAGTAATGTTTATTGAGGAACGCAAAAACGGAAACGCTATAATATCGATTCTGCTCGGAGTGAACCGATTGATTTTTTTTTCGTTTTTAAGCCCTGATTTTCCTATCATATGAAAAGCGTCAGTGACGCGCATTGAGTACACAGCGCAAACAAAGACACAACAGCGCAGTAATCGAATGTAATCCAGTTTATTGTGGGGATAGCTGGCTAGCCCGGACACCCTCACGCTTACCCCCCTTCTGCTTAATCTCGTGCCGCGTTTGGTGCCTCCGCTGTGGGCGAGATGCAGTACTGGGGGTCGGTGATGTTGAAGGCCGACCGGTCAGTGCAGCCCGAGCTTCGACATGCGTGAGGTTTATCTCTAAAGATGTGGCTCTGCCAATGTTGAGCATAAACTCACGACTGTATGCACATTTTAGAACAGATAGACTGACTCACAAGATAGAAAACACGAAAAAAACGTTCTGTCGGGAGAGAGAGAAGCCGCAGCGTGTGCACGAATAATAAAGTTCTGTGTGTACTTGAATAATTAGCTACACATCAGAAATCCCTGATCACAGATCAGAAGGAACTGAAAAAAGACAGTTTCATTTGTACATCCAAACACTGAGAAACTGCCAGCATTCACTCGTTCACAAGCCATGATCTCTCGTGGACAAATCAATATGGCGCTCGCATGGGCGTGCCAAATTCTCTGGGCGGAGGAAAGGGAGGTAACCGTTCCTGTTATGACGTCATAACAGGAAAAATCAAGATCAGCTCGTCTGAGCTGTCATTCTCTCAAAGGCAGAGAAAGACAGCCAGAACTTGGTTTACACCGATCAAAATTTCTAGCCACTTGGGTACAATATTCAGGCTAGGGGAACTCATATTAATGTTGAAAAACCTCATAAAATAAAAATATCATGCCATGGGACCTTTAAATAATTTGAGCGTAGGGAGACGGACTCAATTATGTAATTCGCAGTGCTTCATGGGAGTGGGCGGCGCTAAAGAGAACTTCTTGCACGTTTTTGCTTGACTCTCTGATTGGTGGTATTTTCTGTACAGCATCATGGGTAATGTAGTTTTTCACCACAAATTCCACTGTTAAACATGATTATTATCGATTATTAACACGATTGTTAAAACTAATTTGAAATAACGCGGGTTGGCGGCTTCAACAGAAGCAGATACTATCAATTAACAACCTCGTAACTCACAGTAAGGCTGTCTTTAAAGGTTTATAAGTTAATGTTAAAAATAATTTTCCCTATGGAGAAGTTTTTACTTCTGGAACCTGACTGTTGCACTCTATAGTAACAGTGATGCTTGCATTTGCAAACGCCACTAATTATTTCTATTAGTTACACATTTCTAATAGCAATTATAGCAAAAGCTTGCATGTCCCTACATTGTTGTGGACATTATTATAAAATGCTTCCAAATGCCACCAATGGCCTAAAAATCAGCTTTATTCTCCACATTGCAACATGTCCTCCGCCCACCTTTTGTGACAAGCTCCGCCCATCGCCAGACCAACACTTGGCAGCCTTGCCACTTGGCAGAGTCTCATCTCTGCCACCCAACGCCACCCCCTCTCCCCATCCCTTTCCTCCTCTTCTGAAGCAATGGGCACCAACAATCTGTGGCATTGTGAGAATGAAGCGGCCGGTTTGTTCCAGCATCTGGTGTCCCCGTTTTAGGGCAGCCGCTTCAGAACGTCCAAAAAAGTGCAGGGAGTTGAAGAGGAGAGAAAAGGTTTGCTCTGGTCCGGTTTCTTAACAATTCTGAATGCCTTTTGTCCTGTAAAGATGGTTCAGCAGACGTTCTGCTTTCTAAGGACCCTGTGTTGGCTCACAGCATAGAGAAATGTCAAGTTAACTGCACTGACAGCAATAAACGTTTGTCACAAAGAGGTTATTCTCAACACCACTCTTATAGCCCTTCCGGCATTATGTTTTTTTTCTCCCCACCTGATGACAGAGTGATTGGAAAGTTAATTATCTTAGGCAAGAATCACTACTATTGTTCATACTATTGGAAAACTATTGGAAAAAAGACTCAATTTTGTTTAATGTTTTTGACAAACTTGTCTTTTCTACTTGATTTGATTTCATAGAATTTTTGTAATTTGTCATTGTACATTTTGGTTTCTTACAGTCACAATTTTCCATTCTGTTTGTTGCATCAATTCAAATTTAAATTCAGGATTTGAACTGGAATTTTAAAGGCTTTCTCAATTCAATTCTGAACCCATGGCAATGCACCCAAAACCCTCACAGAACATATTAGCAACCATCTAGCAATGCTCTGGCAACCATAACACAGTTGAAACTGCGCAGCCAATGCTAAAAAAACACCTTAGCAACCAGGGATCAACCACCAAGAATGCCTTAGTAACCACATAGCAAGCCCTGGCAACCACCCACAACTCCCTTGCACCGACTTTTTCGGGTGACTTTTGCACGGGTAAGCACTGCTTGCAATTTCTCAAAAAAAAAAAAAAAAAACCCTGTAAAAATCTATATTCTTTAAAATATGCATCAAAGCACTAAGGCATGCAGAGATTGCTGACTATCACAAATGAAGTTTGCACTGTAACAAATGAAACGGCAAAACACAGAACCTCTCATACAGAGTAATGTTTCCACCCTGCACTGAAAAACCACAATGAGGTTGGACTTCTGCAAATCGGCAGCCCACTATAGTTTCCTATGTGCCTTATTCATTTTACTTTCATAAAGGCCAATAACAGCTCAGCCAACAGTCTCTGAGGTGCACATGGCCATGAATAGGCTATTAGTGTGGACAGGAAGGGGAAGCTTTAAACCATGGGGGGCCAACACATGGTTTCCACCCAAGTCTGAATGGGTTTGGATTGTAAATAATTGCGTACAGTTTCCATATGAATGCCTGTCCCTCACGGGGCCTGCTTGCATGAACAGATGATGAAAATGTTGTTCTTAAAGTTTAATCATAGACATTCACTTGCTTTGTGGCAATGCTAAACAGACAGGACCACCAGGCTTTATGATTTCATTCTCCGAGACAGTCAGATTTTGTCTTGGTTGAATCACGCTTTACCCAGCAATAGGGTGAGTAGATGAGTTTTAATTTTTGGGCGAGCAATTCCTTAAGCCTCGAAGGGCTCTATATCTTTGGCCAGCTTGTTATTATAATCTCCACTTAACATACAGTAGTGTGTTTTTTTTTCTTCTGGGAGCTATCCGGCAGTAACACGAGAACTCTTAATATGTTCAAAAACACCTGAAACGGAGAGATAATCACTCCGGGAACAGCTCTTCATTCTTTGTCTCTCTACCCCTGTAACTAAAGAAATATTTATCCTTTGAGAAGTAATTAAGTACCAGAGTACCTGGGAGGTTTTCCCTCTCTATCTCTCCATCTCTGACTCTCTCTCTCTCTTTGTCCCGGACTCTCTTGCTTCTTTTTAATTTTCTGTTAAGTCTTCATTCACCCCCCTTACATCCCAGACAGGTGACAACCCAAGGCTGCCTGTGATCCGATTCTTCCCCTTCAGCCTTTTCGGGGTGGAGCGCACTCCAAAGCATGCAGGATCTGGGATTCCAGGGACGCTATTTACAAAGCCTTCCTCCTTTTCCACGCACCAAATGTCATGTCTTCTCCTCCTTAGGAGCCCTCAGGCAGGCTTCCACTGCTTTCTAAGGAGTCCTTTCTTCTGGGTTATAGTGTCCAGGTGACCACAGGATGTTGTTGAGAGGTTTTCCAGCCTGAGCACATGGGGCTGTCTCGCCACAGGGACTTCCTATTTTGGCTGCAGCCGGCCGTTAGCAGCAGCAGCAGCCACATCGTGGAACTCCGGTCCATGTGTGTCAATGAGGAGAAATACTGAACACTTACCACTTGTTGGCTGAATTAGCTGCAAGTCTATTGATCGTAGCATAGTGTAAAAACAACAGCAATCAAAGAGAGTCCTGTTAAAAGCCCAAAAACGAATGCTGACAGGCATCATTTGTCGGGGAAAGAACCACACTTATGCACTTGAAATAATGTCTTGCCATTTGTGTAACTATATTTGCGCAGTAAACCTTACCGTCTGACCCTACCTTCCATATTAATCAAGCTGGAATGCCAAGCAAAAGGAATTCTGTTTGGATTGGCCTCTCTCCAGAAATGTCCATGCTTCTGTTCCCGATGTGCAGATGATATTGTAAGCCGGGACTTATTTCTTAACAACCAGTGTTAATTGTAGTCTATCACTCCCGAGATAATGCAACCATGCTTCTCAAACTAACCATGTTTGTTCTCTAAGATATTACATTTTCTTTCCCAAATTGAAACCCAGTCACAAAACATGATCATGGCTACTCACAAAGAGTCCTTTGTTGTGCGAAACCTTGCACCTGTGCTAATTTCGCAGACGATACCTTTGGCAGGAGAGGGTCCTTTTTTTCCCTTCTTCAGGTATACCGAAGCTGGAGAAATCCAAGGCATGTTGGCTATCTTTCATACTATTTACAGGTTTCTTTTTGCAAGGCCAAGCCAATGGGAATACTCTGCACAGACATTATTACGTGAATTCTGGGTTTAGGGGGTTTGGCCAGGCTTTAGGACACTTTGCGGGGAATGTTAACCAGGAAAGTCACGCTTCCTCACCTCACTTGCCATTCGTGGCCCCAGTGGTGGGTTTGCACCTGCCTCCGGTAACCTGACTCTTGAGCCCCTGGCCCCTTCATAGTTGTGTGACAGACTTGAGAGATCAATTTCCTCTAGTTGGAGGCATGAGTGCTGTTCTGACACGGCTTTGCCTCCAAGTCTGGGAGGCTGACAAGGTGAGCCTGGAGGGACAAAGGACATAGCGTACCTGGGGTCATATTTAGCACCTCTGACTGCAAATTATTATTAATGATGCTTGCACAAACTTATTTCAATAAACCCCAATCCCCAAGGATTACATTTAAGTGCGTAACTTGTGCTGCGCCATTTGAGCTATGGGCATGAATGATACCTCAAATAATGTGGCTTGTTGAGGATTATTATTATGATTTGATCATTTGGTGGATAATAAAACAAGCGCAAAATCTAGTCTCAGCCTCCGACAGCTGGCTGAACGTTTGATGCATATGGCACACTTAATTGGAAACACTTCAGGATTTTCGAAGTCCTCATCTGATTGGTTGAATTCTACAGGATGTCCAGGAGACATGTTTGTCACATTGTTTAACGGTCCGCCTGGAAAAAAGATGCTGTGAAGCCAAACCCCCTAATGGAAGAAGAACGTTGTTGTGTTTACAACTGTGACAATGAGCGCTTATTAGGGTGAACTAAATGCTGGATTTTCATAAGTATGTGAAGTTTGTGGCATAGACTCTTTAAAAATACGTCCAAGAGTTTTACACAACAGCCTGTTATTGGAGGAACATCATTACATTTTCATGCCCCTAAACATGAAGTGGAACAAAACTAACTGTGATTGGTTGCTTTACATGTCAGTCAGACGGCCTCAGGGCGGTCCTTAACCAATGAAAGCTGCGATGGAGTCCAGACCTTCTGCCGTCAGTCTGAAGACTGAGACGTGAGACTACGAAAAGTCTAGCTTTTCTTTGAAGTAGGAACCCAAGGCGTATCTAGGATTAGAATATCACAATGACCTGAAGGTGGGATCTTTAGACTTGGACCAGTAAGGAACCACTAAGAGACCACCCAGAACATCCTAGAACTGTGGTGGTGCATTTTGCACAAGCACAAACCACTCTATAAAATCGAGTTATTATGTCTAAAGAAATTTACAGTTCAGCGCGTTAAACAATCCAACACAAGGCTGTGAAAGGATATTTCAAGGGGACGTGGGAATAATAAAGTACTTTACACATTCCAACACGCCAATCCTCTTTCCCAGTGTCACAAACAAATCTTTCGCTTACTTGTCCTTTAAACTACAGCCTTTTCTGGCTTAGCTGGCTTACCACCAAACGAGTGGAAAGTGACAGAACTCAAATCCCCAGAAGAAAAACAGAATAACATTCATTTTCAGAGGGGCCATGCTTCCACGGATTGGGTGCAACCTCTCTCGGTCCCAGCCGACTTGCTCAACGTGGAAATCTGTTTGAGATTAGGTCTAAAAATAAATCAACAGAGGAATGTTTTCATGTGTGCAGATATTGGGACCAGCTTTCCCCGCAGACCATCTTGGCAGGATGGGTTGGACCTCCCTGGTGCCTGAGGACCCAGAGAAGCAGCCCCAAATCCTCTCGGAAATTGCTGGTTTGATATAATAACATCACAGGAAACCACTCGAAATGTCACTTTTTTGTGATTGCTGCGAATGACTGTGTGCTCGGTCACAAGTGGCACCTCTTGTGATTAAAGAAATGACAGTTCTCTTTATGTTTATTCATTTAATAATAGGCGTCTCCTGTAAACAAACGATGATAGCACTACCTTTTCTCGCTATTCTTGCATTGATGTTTAAACAGCTGGTGTGTTTTGTGATTGTTAATAAATGCATTAAGACAGTTGTCTTAGCAGTGTAACCACAGGTGTAGTTATCTAATGTTTGACTACCCCAAAGTGTACAAATACAAAATTTGTTCGTTTTAGCTAGTTAAGTCCCACAAATTTTGTGAAATGTTTAGCTTGAATGTGCTTGTGTTGTCTTAAAAATAAATGCCATCAGACATTTTTAAATGTGTGGCTTAAGTTTCCAAATATGTTGGGGGGTTATATATCTACCATCGGTTGATTCTAAAACGCTCGCATTTTATGCAAAACAATTGACTCTATCATGTGAAAAGACAATGCCATACCCTTAAGCATGTGCAGTTTTAGCTTGCGTGGGTTGTGTAAGTTTCCTGTGATGAGATGATGAGGTTTAGCAGATCTACACAACATCAACATTATGGGTTTTTTATTACTTGCTTGATTTGTAGAGCCCATGACACAGTAAATGTGCAATAATTTTCATTAAGACCAGGTTTCTTCTAGAAGTGTGGAAATATTTGAGCGTTAATACTGTGTATGTATCAGAGAACTTGATGCAGGTAAAGTCGCAACAAGGCGGAAATGCAGGTAGGAACCTCATTTTGATAGTCACAACAGTTAGGTTGCTTGTAATTTCATGTCAGTCGGTGACTACTAACTCTAGCCAAATGAGGAAATCTGTCATGCATTACAATTTTAGATTTAATTAAATGAAATAAATTACAATTTCTTAATTTCCCTGTTTCTTTCTCTTTGTCACAGTGTTTACATATATTGTTTAAGCTGTAATTTTAATCATCTTTTTGAACATTCAAGTTAACTTGCTTAGGTATTGCATACATAAACATTAAAGGTGACGGAACAAAATTACTAAGTTGTAAACAAGCTCAGTGGTGAAAAGGCATATTTCATTCAATATCTAAAACTGTTTTTTGGAAATTTTACTTTTTTATCCACTTTGTGTGTGTGCTGTGTTGAGAGTATGGCCATACATATTGATTTAGAATACCTTAGTACTAATAGAGCCACATAAGTGAGTTCATAATGATAATAATAAAGTTGTTTTAAGCTTTATTGTGAATTGAGGACCTGGTTTTAACTGTCTATAAACCCCAAACCCAATCTGTCTCCACCCTGTATCCTTCCACCTATTCAATAAGGACATGTTTCCTATCCACTAACAGGTTCTCTCTTGCAGCGAAGGTGAATGGTGTGACACTCGCAAATCCCTTATCCCAGACTGCTCTGGCTGCTGCATCTGTTTTTTGTTACACCCTCCTTATAGACTAGAGAAGCTGCTTTCCCCCCTCCTTTTTCTTTTTGTCAAGTCAGAGCCGTAAAAGGACGGTGCAAGAGGGGATTAACTTATTTTACGATGATATTTCTTTTTTTCCTGATGATTTATTTTGTATCCACTAGGGTGAAATTCTAACACTTATGAGACTCTTAAAGGAATAGTTCACCCAAAAATGAAAATGATCCCATAATTTACTCACCCTCAAGCCGTGTATATGACTTCAGCCGAACACAATTAGAGTTATATTAAATAATATCCCAGCTCTTCCCAGCTTTGTAATGTCATTGAATAGTTTTTGAAGCTACAAAAAGTGCATCTATCCATCATAAAAGTAATACATACGGGGCAATGCCTTCTGAAGCGAAGTCATGGGTTTTTGTTCGAAAAATATCCATATTTAAAACTTTATAAACTATAATCACTTGATTCCGGCTACGGCTATACTCGTATTCACAAAAGAGTTATGTGACTCTCTTGACTCTCTCGTGATCGCACGTACGGCTGTTGCTGGAAGCCAGTGATTGTAGTTTATAAAGTTTTAAATATGGATATTTTTCTTACAAAATCCCATCGCTTTGCTTCAAAATGCATTTATTAACCCACTGGAGTCGTATGGATTACTTTTATGATGACTGGATGCGCTTTTTGGAGCTTCAAAAACTTGGGCACTATTCAGTACCATTATAAAAAGCTTATAAAATCCTGGGAAGAGCCAAGATATGGTTGACTTATTCCTTTAAAGGACTGTATTGGATCTTTAAAAATAGCATTTAATTAACTAGATAATTTTATAGCACGTTGCTATGCAGTTGCTAGGGTGTTCTGGGAGGTTGCTAGGGTGTTGCAAGGTGATTGTTCGGATGTTCTGATTTTTAGAATGTTCGAAGGCCCCATTTACCCTGCATGGTTCACCCAATTCCGATTTTTCCCTCTCATGTGGCACAGATCGGATATGATATGTGAACGTGTAAGAAGGAAAAAACGAACAAATTCCGATATCCTCAGATCGGATTCAGGCCTCACTCATATGTGGTAATTAATCCGATATGATTCGGATACGTGCATTTGCGTCTGCCATGTAAGCGGTCTAATCGGATATTCCCCGTAAATGCGAGTTGTACATTATTGAAAAAGGGATGGAGGTGAATGACGTCAACTCAGGTGGACACGAACTTCTATCACATGACACTAATGGCTCTCCTCTTTTTTCTCCACCTTACGAGAGCAATGTTTTGCTGACTTTAAAGATTGAATGTCACATTGACATTGAATAATCATTTCATCTGCATCCATTACGTCCATTCCACTTCCTTTTCCATGTCAGAGCGTCTTGGGCTGCTTCGCCAGTGTATAAAAAGCAAATATCGGATACGGCTTGCTTTTAAAAGACAGATATAGTCACCAAATCGGAAATGAGCATCAAGACCTTCAGTGTATATGCGGCCTAAGTTAGTATGCAGTTGCTAGCATGACCTGAGAATTAGGAGGTTGCCAGGGTGTTGCTATGCCTTTGATAAAGGTGTTCTGAGTGGTTTGAAAATCATTTTGCATGTTGCTAAAATGATTGCTTGGGTGTTTTGGGTAGAGCCCACCGTCAGATATTAATATTTGATTACAATTTATTTATTATTTATTTTCATTGTAATTATACATTTAACCCTCTGGTACTCTTCGTTTAGGGGTTGCATTGGTTGTCTTCCTGGTCATAAGTGACCGGACACCTAAAAATTAAACTTCCTCCACCCAGTAAAACCGATGCAATTTATTTTTCTTCAATAATATTTTTTCTTTTTAATTTTGTATTTTGAGATGATTTGGTTGTATTTTTTAATATTTATGCAATAATTATGGTCTATTTTTGCCATTGAAAATTATTATATATATATATATATATATATATATATATATATATATATATATATATATATATATATATATATATATATATATATATATATATATATATATATATATATATATATATATATTTTTTTTTTTTTTTTTTTTTTAATGATTGCAGTATTTCAGGTTAAAATAGAGACTAGGCCTTCAAAATATTTTTTTGAATGCAGATTAGCATCCTCTTTTGGAATTATTTAAGAAATCATGCAACCATGGGTGTAATCACTAGAGGTCTCTATGGAGAGGTTTGAGAATTCCCTAGTTCTGTTTTGAACACATTTAATTATTATAATTTTTTTTTAATGGATTTGAATTCTGAGAATTTTTGTGTTTTTGCCGATTTCCCATTCATTTCCTATGGTCGGTCATTTCTGACCGAAGACAATGAACGCTACTTTTTTTTACGACCAATTGGCATGCTCAAATCATGACCCCAATTTTTTTGTGTGTTTACATACCTAATGCTAGAAAAGTCACCAAGTTTCATATCATTCCGATGAAGCAGCGATTTTTAACATTTCAAAACAAAATTTTCCGGTCAGAAATGACTGAAGAGCACCAGAGGGTTAAGTAATGAGTGATATTAAGTAACTATATGTACTTACTATAGGGTTAGGTTTGGTTTAGGGTTAGTTGTATGTAATTGTACATAATTTGTCATGATTCCTAATAACTACATTAAACATAGTCTACAATGACACTGTAAAATAAAGTGTTACCAAATAGACATTTTTCTGCCAGGTGATTGTTTATAGAAGTAACTATAGCACAACTCCTCAAAAAGATTCACAATATATGTATTAGTCATGTCCATAGCATACATGGGCCGGAACGAGCTACAGGTTAAAGTTTCATACTTAGGATTACATAATACTTAAGGGTTTGTTCAAATCCCTGACCCTTTGAGCAATAGTAATAGTGATGCTTGCCTTAGCAAACACAATTATTAAACTTTGGCTGACAGAGGGATCCACAGCTGTACTGAGAAACCACTAATAAAACAGGTCCATTAATCATGTGCTTGAGTTTAATCCCAGTTTCCGAGATTTATGGAGCTTTAATTGAATTTAGTTGCAGATCATGGGAAATCCGTTTAAAAAACAAGCGTAGTGCAATACTTTATGGAAAGTAACTTTGTATGGGGAAACATTTGGAAGAAAGTCTGTGTGTATTACTTGCTGAATGACTGGGTGGCTGTCCGTTTCAGTGTTTGTCAAAGAAATGTGGCCTGACCCATTTTTATTGCCCTTGTGACGAAGGATATTTTCATTATCGCAGCTGCCCGAATCCTATTTAACACAACCTGTTTTATACTAAACATGCTCCTCCTCTTAGCTTGAGCAACTCACTCAGCATTGCTTTAAAAAGGTAATTTTTTACCGTAGTGGTTATGTGTCCGTGTTTGGCTTGCAGGTTTGTGTACCTCGAGTTTATAACTCGTGTCTCAATGGGTCTTTTCAAAGGGTATACTCGCACGCCGGGAGCCATGACTTAAGCACGGTTGGAAGAGATAGAACAGTGATCTCAAAATGAAAGAGTGGTTTTATGCTCTGAGGTTATGTTTGCATATCACATCATATGTCCTACATCTCTAACGGATTTCATAGCAAGTAGATTTGCATATATGCAAACATTTTTTTTATTTTATCAAGCTTAGCTTCATGCTTGTAGCTCACCTGAATAATGCTTTGTTCAAATATCCTAAATGATAGTATTTTGAGTTACAGTTTATGGTTGGTGTTATCCCAAACGTCATAAGCGTCATGCATTGTCAGTGTTTTATACAACACCTTAAATTCAGTACTAAACTTGTCCTTCAACCGTTTATGAATCTACTGCAGCTTTTTGTGCATGTATTACATTTCTAACTTGCAATTTTTGCCTGGTTCACAATAAAATGGGTAATTTATTTGGAAGCTTGTTTCCACGATGACAAAAGAAAAAGAAAGATGATTGCAACTTTTCCCCCCACAATTCTGACTTGTTTTCCTCACAATTGTGTGATTAAGTTATAAAGTCAAAATTGTGAAAAGTCCAATTCTGAGGAAAAAAGTCAGAATTGCGACTTTATATCACACAATTCTGACTATTTCTCACAATTACAACTTTATTATTTCTCACAATTGCGACTTTATATCACGCAATTCTGACTTTATAACTAGCAATCGCAACTTAATTTCACAAAATTCTGACTTTAAAAGTTTATATCACAAAATTCTGAATATTTCTCACAATTGCGACTTTATTCCACATAACTCAGAGAAAGTCATAAACTCGCAATTGCAAGAAAAAGTCACAATTGCGAGTTTATACCACGTAACAGAGAAAGTCATAAAGTCGCAATTGCGAGAAATTGTCAGAACTGCGAGGTATAAACTCGCATTTGTGACTTTTTCTTGCAATTGCGAGTTTATATCACACAATACTGACTTTATAACTCGCAATTGCAAGTTTATATAACAGAATTCTGAATTTTTCTCACAATTGCGACTTGATGCCACGTAGCTCAGAGAAAGTCGTAAACTCGCAATTGCAAGAAAAAGTCACAATTGTAAAATTTATATCTCACAGTTCTGACTATTTCTCGCAATTGGGACTATATCTTGCAATACTGACTTTTTAACTCGCAGTTTCAACTTTATTTCACATAATTCTGACTTTATAACTCACAATTGCAAGTTTATTCCACGTAAAAGAGAAAGTCGTAAAGTCGCAATTGTGAGAAATTGTCAGAACTGCGAGGGATAAACTCGCATTTGTGACTTTTTTTGCAATTGCGAGTTTACGACTTTCTCTGAGTTTGCGAGTTGCGAGTTATAAAGTTAGTATTGTGTTATATAACACAATTCTGACTATTTCTCACGATTGCTTATTTATATCACATGATGCTGACTTTATAATTCACAATTACAAGTTTATATAACAGAATTCTGAATATTTCTCACAACTGCGAGTTTATACCACGTAGCTCAGAGAAAGTCAATTGCAAGAAAAAGTCACAATTGTAAAGTTTATATCTCACAGATCTGACTATTTCTCACAATGGCAAGTTTATATCACACAATTCTGACTTTATAACTCAAAATTGCAACTTTATTTCACATAATTCTGACTTTATAACTCGCAATTACAAGTTTTTATATAACAGAATTTTGAATATTTCTCACAATTGCGAATTTATACCACGTAGCTCAGAGAAAGTCGTAAACTCGCAATTGCAAGAAAAAGTCATAATTGTAAAATTTATATCTCAGCTCTGACTATTTCTCGCAATTGGGACTATATTTTGCAACACTGACTTTTTAACTCGCAGTTTCAACTTAATTTCACATAATTCTGACTTAATAACTCACAATTGCGAGTTTATTCCACGTAACAGAAATGTGTAAAGTTGCAATTGCGAGAAATTGGCAGAACTGCGAGGGATGAACTTGCATTTGTGACTTTTTTTTACAATTGCGAGTTTACGACTTTCTCTGAGTTTACGAGTTGCGAGTTATAAAGTCAGTATTGTGTTATATAACACAGTTCTGACTATTTCTCACAATTGCTAGTTTATATCCCATGATACGGACTTTATAACTCGCAATTGCAACTTTATTTCACATAATTCTGACTTTATAACTCGCAATTACGTTTATTTGCGTTTATATACGTAATTTAAGTTTATATAACAGAATTCTGAATATTTCTCACAATTGCGAGTTTATACCACATAGCTCAGAGAAAGTCAATTGCAAGAAAAAGTCACAGTTGTAAAGTTTATATCTCACAGTTCTGACTATTTCTCGCAATTGGGACTATATCTTGCAATAATTACTTTTTAACTTGCAATTGCAAGTTTTTATCACACAATTCTGAATATTTCTCACAATTGCAACTTTATATCACGCAATACTGACTTTATAACTCGCAGTTGCAACTTTATTTCACATAATTCTGACTTTATAACTCAAAATTGCGAGTTTATATCACGCAATTGTGAGAAAAAAGTCGTAAACTTGCAATTGTGAGAAAAAAGTCACAATTGTGAGATAAAATGTCGCAACTACGTTTTTTTTTATTATAAAGTGGCGAAAACAAGCTTCCATAAGTTTAAGTAATAAGTAGCCTCATAATAAAAATACAATAAATGTATGGAGGTGTAAACTTAATGTGGATGCATAGCTCAGATCATTTGGTCTTGGAAGAATGTGGTGAGAAATGTTTGAGTTAAGATCTGAGCACAGTTTGAGACATTCTCATGTGTGATTTTTTTTCTCTCCTATGGGCATCATTACTCTCAAGTGACTGTGTCTCACATAAAGAAGAAATTATTCAGCAACATTTTTTGTCTGAGATAAAGTGGTCGTTTATGAAGCAGTTGGCGCCCCGGCTCTCGAGACTGAACCTATAAACTTAACAACCTTGTTTAAACATCAGAGCCCCTTTCCCCTTGTGAAGATAAGGACAAACATGAAAAGTTGGTAGAAGGGCGCATGCAAGACTATTTGAACACTTTAAAGTGCCAATAAAAAGTTTAGATGCAACACCCCACCAACAACTGTTCATCAGCGAGTGAGTCAAATTATGTCTGGCCCAAATGAATGTATAAAAAGACACGCATTTAGTTAGGAAATGGGATCAAAAAACTGTCGCTGCTGCTTAGAAACAGATGGAGACTGCGCTAATCAGTGCCGAGACATGCACACACTCCAGAGTCAACAGCAATCAGCTCCTGGGTTCAAACACCATCATGCTAAACCACTGCTGACCGTCCCGTTTGCTTACTTCACATGGCCTGAAATGGGGGAGGGAGAGGGCTAGACAGTGCAGAACTGTGCGTGCATGCAAACAAGATCGCTACTGCTTTCAGATTCAGAACACCCGAAGAGCTGCAGAGGACATGCCGTCCCGGTGTCGCCGCGGCGGTGGCGGGCTGGTTAATGATTTGCCCAAGCTAAAGCGCCCTGTTCCTGCTTAAGGGTTTATGTTAAATGCTGTTGTTAGTCCTGCTCTTGTGGACGCCATTGTGTACCGCTGGCTGGTTGTTGGGAGCGAGTGAATGGGTACGGATGGGAGGTGGTATTTACAGTCAGTCATTAATTATACGATGTGTCAGTCAGGGGCTTGTGAGGCTCTGCAGTCGGTTCACATCTCATATGGGCGACTCACTGTAAATGATCCCTTTCTAGAGTTTAATACTCACTCACTCACTCACTCAGAATATATACTGCATGTACAGGGCTGCCAACTTTCAGTTTAGCTTGGAGTGAGAATTATGGGGAATTATCACAATAAGTGTGCATCACAATACGTTTAATTGTCACAACATTTGGTAATTAAACTTTCATTAAAGGTGAACTATGTAGGATTTTTGCAGTAAAACATCCAGAAACCACTAGGCCAGTGTTATATATTTTGTTCAGTTGAGTACTTAGAATATCCCAAATGTTTTCAACTATTTGTAAATCGTGAGAAAATTGCTATTTTAACCAAGGAGCCGGGACGTGTGAGCTATGCGTGTGAGGGAGTCGCCTGTCGATTGCGTCATATCTGCGTCACCCTCGGTCTCCGGTTTTATTCAGTGAAACACTTTACTCTCACTGCAGTGTGAACAAGTGTCATAGCAGCCGCCGAGCGAATGTCATAACTTCCTTTTCAACACACTCAGATATATCTAATACGATAAACAGAGCTGCGTTACCTCACACTCAGCACTGGAGAAGAGGAAGTGCCGCCGGCAACCGTGTCATAATAAAAGTCCCGCCAGCGACTATGCCATAATAACAGTCCCGCTCTTCAATCGCTCCTGCGGGCTTGCTCAGCTCCACAACACTCGCTCCTGCTCTGCTTCAGACTACAGTAATGTTAATAATCGCATCCATGAACATGATTTCTGCCCGAGTCCTATCCTGACTGTTTCCCACTGGCTGTGAGATGAAGACCACATGTCCCGAGATTCTGTGCTCAAACGTGGCGTCATCAAACTACGCCTTTGTTTTGAACAGGCGACCTCTAGTGGACGGAAAAGTTACATAGTGTAGCTTTAAGTTTAGAGACAATATGTTACAATACAATGTTTACATGGCATAGTGACTGGTAGCTAGGCTACTGTTTTTATTAGTGCTTGACACAAATTGTGAGTGGTGAGTTTATATCTCACAATTCTGACTATTTCTCACAATTGCGACTTTATATCACGCAATTCTGACTTTACCATTGCGAGTTTCTATCACGCAACACCGACAAAAAGACATGAAAAAGTCACAATTGCTAGTTTATATCACACAATACTGACTTTATAACTCGCAGTTGCGAGTTTATATTACACAATTCTGAATATTTCTCACATTTGCGAGTTTATACCACGTAACAGAGAAAGTCGTAAAGTCGCAATTGAGAGAAATAGTCAGAACTGCGAGGTATAAACTCACAATTGTGACTTTTTCTTGCAATTGCGAGTTTACGACTTTCTCTGAGTTTACGAGTTATAAAGTCAGTATTGTGTTATATAACACAATTCTGACTATTTCTCACAATTGCGAGTTTATATCACAACATTTCTGACTTTATAACTCGCAATTGCGAGTTTATATCATGCAACTCAGAGAAAAAGATGTGAACTTGTAATTGCAAGAAAAAAAGTCACAATTGCTAGTTTATATCACGTAATACTGACTTTATAACTCGCAGTTGCGAGTTTAAATCACACAATTCTGAATATTTCTCACAATTGCGAGTTTATACCACGTAACAGAGAAAGTCGTAGTCGCAAATGAGACAAATTGTCAGGACTGCGAGATATAAACTCACAATTGTGTTATTCTTGCATTTGCGAGTTTACGACTTTCTCTGAGTTTGCGAGTTATAAAGTCAGTATTGTGTTATATAACACAATTCTGTCTATTTCTCAAGATTGCGAGTTTATATCACACAATACTGACTTTATAACTCGCAATTGCAACTTTATTTTACATAAGTCTGACTTTATAACTCGCAATGACAAGTTTATATAACACAATTCTGAATATTTCTTACAATTGCTAATACCACGTAGCTCAGAGAAAGTCGTAAACTCGCAAAATTCCTCGGCTACTGTTGTAAATATACAGGGAGCCCTGTCAGCAGGTGTAATTAAAGGTTAAAACAAACAACTCAAATGAATATAATGTGGTTTTTATGATAATAACGTTATAATATTTTTAATGATATGAGTAAAAAATATAATAAATATGTAATATTAGTGCATATATTTAGCAAAATACTCTTCTCTATAGTAATAGTACATTTTTCTAGCTAACTAACATGCTATGGTTATTAAATGGTTTTCCTGAGGCAAATGTTACGTAATATATTGTGAACTAGTAGTAAAATGGAAGAAATGATCAGTTCACGTGCCGCTTGATTAACTGAGGCGAAGCAATGAGGACACCAAAAGACAAGTCAGAGCTGGTTAATTTCATATGAAACACGAATATATATTCGAGCTGTCAAATCGATTAATCGCGATAAAAGTGAGCCATCCGCGGACTCGCTAATTTACTAAACACTATAAATTGCTATAGATTCCCTTGTTTGATATGTACCATAAAGCTTACATGATAAAATGTTGGCAATACGTACCTGTCCATTTTTCATTTATTTGACAGTATTCTTCAAATCTGCTAGTTACGAGGGGTTTCTGGTAAGCGGATCCACAGCAACTTCGGCGCGTTTTGTTATGTTTCTTCATCAATGTCCTGCATTCTCATTGGTTTGCTTAAAGGATTAGTTCACTTCAAAATGAAAATTTCCAGATATTTTACTAACCCCCATCTCATCCAAGGTGTTCGTGTCTTTCTTTCTTCAGTCGAAAAGAAATTACGTTTTTTAAGGAAAACATTCCAGGATTTTTTTCCACATCATAGACTTCAATGACAACCGAAATGTTGAAGGTCCAGATCAATGCAGTTTCAAAGGGCTTTAAAGGGCTTCAGAGGCTCTGCACGATCCCAGACGAGGAATAGGGTCTTATCTAGCGAAACCATGGGTCATTTAAAAAATAAATAAATAAATGTATATACATTTTAACCTAAATTGCTCATAATATTTAGCAATCGACAAAGTAATAAAAGCTCAAATTAATGGGGAAATTGAAAGAGTGTATGAAAATACATTTCTGGGTGTTATAATAGATCATAAATTATGCTGGAAACCACATATAAATAATGTAAAAAGAAAAATATCAAAATCAATTGCAATATTAAATAGAACAAAACATATTTTGAACGAACGCTCATTATATATTTTGTATTGTGCGCTTATCGTTCCAAACATGACTTATTGTGTGGTGTGGGGCCATACATATAAAGCCAATATTAATCCAATATATACATTACAAAAAAAGAGCAATAAGGATTATAAAACACGTTGACTATTGCGAACGAACGAATAAATTGTTTATTAAATTACACGTTTTATTTTGTCTATTTTTATACTGCACAGACAATGTATAAAGAATATAATAATTTACTTCCAAATTGTATCCAGAAGCTGTTCGAAATAAGAGAAAGTCACTATAAAATAAAAGGAATGCATATGTTTAAACAAAAAATAAGGGCAAGAACAAGGGGGTAAACCGATGGAATAATTTTGAGAAGGAATTAAAACTACAAAATTTTTGTAAATTTAAGAAAATGTTACAAAAACAAAGTGATACATAATTATAGAACTCAATATAAATAATTGGTGAGGCTGTATAATTATTATGTATATATAAACACACACACACACATGCATGTATACATACAGGAAAAATGTATTATATTTATATATACAGTATATACATGCAAATATTTCTTAAATATATACATGCATGTGTTTGTATTCATATATGCAAAATAATTATTATATATCATTTGACAACCCTAATATGTATAAAGTTGAAACATTAAAAAGGTTTATCACCATTTATTTATAAAATAAATGTATAATAACGTTTCGTAATTTTTATAAGGAACATCTGAATTTGACACGTACTTGAAACATGACTCAAGTCTCCAGTGTGACGATAGAGCAACCTATGAGCAAATACTCGTTTCCTCTGGGCATGTTCAGAGAAATGTGTCAATAAAATTGACACATTATAATTTGTTGTGATTTGACAAGCGGAATTGTGTCACGTTGACATGTTGCAGGTCGGTGGGGCTTGTTAACGTTTGTCGTGTTTGTAGTTGAGACAAACATTTGATGTTTATGAGTGGAGTCATGTGTAGCTTTTGCCTTTCCTGTTGTGTTGGTGTTGTACAGTGATTACACTTTGGCTGACAACCTCATACATCCAGTAGACGTGTGGGCTACATGCCCAGTACACTGTTTACATGATCTAGAGGTCCTGGCGATGGGCTTTTCGTATAATTTATATGACCTTCTCCTCATTCTGATCCCCAGACATCATACAAAACTACATTTGTAAACTTTCTAAAGAAAATATGATCGATGTTTTTCAGTGGAAAACTGCCCGTTATTATGCTACAATGTTAAAGGTCCCATTTTTCCTGATTTTTTGAAGCTTTGATTGTGTTTACAGTGTGCAATATAACATGTGTTCATGTTTTGCATGTAAAAAACTGTATTTTTCACACAATTTACTTATCTGTATACTGCTGTTTTCACTGTCCTAAAAACGACTTGATGATTTCCTTGTTCTATGAAGTCCCTCCTTCAGAAATACGTAACGAGTTCTGATTGTGCCAGCGGTTCCCGTGTTGTGATTCGACAGCAGCTTAGCACACGTTGCCCGGAAAGGTCACGCCTCTTACCATAACGGGGAGATGCATGCGCTCAAAGTACAGCCCCTGAAGGCCAAACAAAGGTGATTTGACTCCGGGATGAAAATAACAGCGTCTGAACGACATGGCGACAAACACACTACAAACGCAATCGAACGCAACACTTCCTCTTCTCCACGTGGGAGAGCAACAAGACTACGCCCCCGTTTTTGCGTATTCTTGTGGGCGGAGGTTAGTCGACAAACTGCTCTACTGACGTCATTAAAGCAGGATGTACAGGGATGTAGTCCAAATCGGCCGTTCGCTGTAGGCTTTGAAAGGGAACTTCTGTTAAATAAAATATCTCGCTTGGCATTGAACTTTGAGCTTTATAATTTTACAGGTATTATTTATGCTCTAACAGCAACATTACACACTAACTAAAGTTTGAAAATGGGATCACGAAGAACAGGACCTTTAAGTTTGGATCTTCGCATGTTACTGTGAGGTTGCTGGGATGTTCTGAGAGGTAACTGACCTGTTTTGGGTGTTTCTACCCATACAGCAACATAGTGTCGGCCCAGATCCGGCCCACATCTGGTACGCGTGGAATCCAGATGTGGCCCGGATCTGTGCCAACACCATGTTGCTGTCTGGGTAAGGGGATCAGAGTGTTTTTAGTGTGTATGAGAACATGTAGATATGAGAACAGCTAATAGAATGAATTAACTTTGGAATAAAACATGCAAAATGTTGACTATTTTATAATCAACCTGACCTCCTTTAAGGGCAACTAAACAGAGCAGCAAACACAAATTCCTCGACTCCTTCTTTCCAGAAGTTTCTCAGTTCACGATCCCACTCTCCAAAAGCCTGCTGGGCTTCCAGCCTCGGTCTGTCTGTGTTCCTCTCTAATTAGTCCTGTACCCCCACCAACCCTAATGGCCACGCAGGCCTTTTCCAGGGCTCCTTCGTGTCCTCTAACTCAATTAACCCGAAGGCAAGACCACTGCCCTTCTATCCCTCTTTTCTCCCCCCGACCTCCCCATCCCTTCTTCCTTTTGCCTCCAGGCTGGATTGTTCATTTAGGAAGTTCTCTCCCGTCCTAATGCGCGGTGACGCCTATTACATAAGTTAAAGAGGCTTCTTTCATTTCTTCTCCCGCTGTCCCAGCGTTCACCTTTTTCCTGAGCTGGTTCCGCTCTTTTCTCTTTAAAGAGAGATAATTGATATGCCCTGGATTCACAATGATTCCGGTGCGCGGCCATGTGTCCGTGCATGCTCATTTTGAGGTTTTCTTTGTGAGCGCTGGCTTTTTTTATGTGCAGAAATATGAATACAAGTAAGTGCATGTGCAACGATGAACCTTCTCGGGTGAAAACAAGATTAAAGCGAAATGAAAAATAAATGCATAATAATTGCTTATTTAGCATTTAAGTTGGAACATGTCATATGCATCTGCAATTTGTTTAAAAGTTGACTTTTACAGTGCCTTCTCCAAAAGCATTTGTACACTAGACTTAAAACGTGTGAATGGCTTTGCAATGGGATTGCTCAGGCTCACTTTTGTCAGGTTTCGAATGATTAAACAATAGAAACACTGTTTGAAATGACGGCAAAACACTTTGTGGTTGTGAAACATAGTTAAAAATGAACTTCTTCTGTGTGAGCTTGAAGGGAACTGACTTCAATATCACCTTGAGACTAAAAATGCCTCAGAATATAAAATTAGTTTCTTTAGAGATGCATCTCGCTTTGATCTAATGCGATGACATTTCCAAGTGTGACTTTAGCGTCAAAGTGTCCAAATACTTTCTGGAGCCACTGCATGTGATGCGATGTGTGGTCTATTCATTGCCGTGTTTGTCTGTGGATGGATTGTGTGGTTAGTTTCCACAGGAAATGGCAGACAAGCTAAAGTTTCTCAGAAACACACTTGTGAGGTGCTTTCTTGTCGCTGACAGAGAATCATGTCCATATCCTGTGTGTGTGCGAGAATGTGAATATACCTGATGCCGGTCATGATTTGAAACAGTTTTTAAGCTTGAGGTTAAACTGCACAATTTGAAGCTTGAATTCCCCATTAGGACTATAATGTGTAATGTAGCTGACACTTGTGCAAGAAAATGCGATTGCTGCCTGACCATGCAAACATCGCTGCCAAAATACTGGTTGCTAGGGTTATTCTGAATGGTTGCTAGGTCATTGCTTATTGGCACAGGTCTTTTGGGGATTTTAGTCTCATGGATTCTGTGATCTGTATTTCCCCCCTTTTTATCTGTCAGGCGATGAAACGTGTAAGCTTAGAAAAGTAATACAATTCTCCTCAGCAAACTGCACAATTTAAAGTATTTCCTCAGCAACCCTGACTATATATTAATCTGTCTAATTTTATTATATACAAAGAAATAAAACAATGACTTATTCAATTGTTTAAATGAAATTCCACATAATGGGGATAAGCTACACAAGTTATTTTCATACGCAAATGTTCACGTCAAAATACTCGTATAGTTTAATTGTGGTATAGTGTAACCTTAACATAAAACAGTACTATCAATGATTGCATTTCATGATGAATTTATTTCATGCAAGTTGTAGAAAGCTCATGTGTTTGTTGCTGAAATGAGAAAGGGTGGGAAGGTGCAGAAGGAGGGTGGAAGAGAAAGGACCATGCAATTATGGAATTTCATCCCTCTTTCTCTCGGAAACTTAATCTTCCCCTGCCTTTGGGTAAAGCCGAAGGCTCATTCAGGCAGGAATGTCAGGACGAGTTTTAGAATGTAGTGAGTTTGCAGAGCGAGAGAGAGAGAGAGAGAGAGAGAGAGAGAGAGAGAGAGAGAGAGAATGCTGCAGAATTTCACGCTATACGTTTTCAATGGGGGAAGAAAATTCGACATAGATTGTTGCGCAAAAAAAAATTCTATTATTTAAGATTTTACTGCAAATTTCTTATTTAGTCTTTCATGTAACAAGAAGGTTCGAAAATATATTTTGTCAGACTACATG
The DNA here is from genome assembly GCF_949357685.1 of Gobio gobio. NCBI lineage: Eukaryota > Metazoa > Chordata > Actinopteri > Cypriniformes > Gobionidae > Gobio > Gobio gobio. The sequence goes on along the minus strand of NC_137099.1, from coordinate 9,182,198 downwards.
CGCATTGCATTCCCAGCGTTGCCACAAGGGGCAGTATAACGGACATTAGCATAAATTGTCTTCTTCTACAGTCAGTTTTCTCTTTCAGATCCAATACTCTCATGTCAGAACAAAAGTTTGAAGATAACCATTGCAGTTTTAGTTTAATAAAACTTGTGCCCATTTTATGGTAACTTTAACCAAACCGTCTATCTTGAGAACACATATGCAGACAAAGTTTTCATCCTAAAGTTCAAATAAAGAACAAAATGATTTAGTTGTGCACAAAGCCAATGTTGTTTTTAATCAGAATCAGGTTTTAAAATGCATACAGATTGTGACCGCGAAGAAATCGGGAAGCCTCTGACTGCCAGAGACACAGATAAAAAACTTCAGGATGGAACACAGACATGGACTCTCTTGTTCCCTGCCCCCACCGAGCACCTCATCCTGCTCTCTCTCTCTCTCTCTCTTTCTCTCGGCACATTGCTGTTTGATTGCTTAAGCCCGGTGGTCAGACAATGGGCGTATAAAGAATGGGCCGCTTCCTTCCTTCCTGTTGAGTATTCTGCCTTGATGAGCAGACTGAATAGATCTGGGCTTCAGAACGGGGCATGAGCGCCGGGACCCAGCTAAAACCAACAAAGAGACGCTCTGGGGGCTTTTCCAATTGCTCTGCTGCCTACTCTCTCTCTCTCTCCCTCTCTCTTTCTTTCTCTGCACAAATGCACTCTTTTTTCAGACTCTCTTGCTTAATAGGGGTTTCTCTCTGGAGCTGATATTTTTGTTTCAGTTTGGATTTTGCAGTGTTCGACAACAGAACGTTAACAACTTTTTTTTCCCGTCGTCTCTAAATGTGAATGAATTATGTTCCATGCAATTCATTTTGACAGCCTGTTGACTGTAATTATGTATTGCACTGCAAAAAATCCCATTCTTAAAGAAACAGATCACCCAAAAAAAAGTACTCACCCTCAGTGAATCATTGAAAATTATTTATGAATGTGGATTCGAGCTGAATGAAGATTCTTCAGAAATTCTCCTCATGTTCGATGAAAAAAGCAACTCGCTTATCTTTTTTTGGGGTGAACTATTCATTTAATCAGTATCTTTGTCTTGCAAAAAAAAAAAGATTAAGACTTATTTTAAGTATCTTGAAAACGTGCCTTTTATCTTGTTCTATCAGATGTTTTTAATTTCAGTTATTAACCTCAGAATTTTTTCCCCTTCATTTTCTAAGAGCGCCTTTATTGTTTTGCAGTGTTCAAACCTCAAACCCAACATTCAGTCCTGTGGTAACCAGTTAGCGCTATCTCTCTTTGCTTGTGTAGCCTGTCCTTATTGACTTTGTTAAATTTAGAATGAGGATGAAAGTAATCAATACCCTTTCAAACCATACCCAACATCAATAGACGGGTACATAATGTAACTTCCCGTTAGTCTAATCCACTCCTTTCTACGATAACTAGATGTTCCGGCCTAGGCGAGCACTTAATACTAGTGTTAATTTTTGGGACAAAGTAAGTTCCGTTCCGTCTGTTGTCTGTTTATTGAGGTCAACCCTCCCAGCCTTTATCTGACCCATTTCTCTGCTCAATGGAGAAATCTATATTTCTCCATTTCTCTTGAACTTGGCATGCAATTGCAGCTCTTTCAAAAGGGTGTCATTTTTCCCATCTATCCTTCTTTTGTGCTGCCTGCACCCATAACAACACATTTAGCGGCTGCTAAACACTCGCACGCAAAGTAGAAAACATGCGCGTGCGTGCTGGCACACACACACACATAGACACTCAAAGTCTGCCCTGTGAGAATACCAAGCAGGTAGTTGAAGAGGCTTAAGAGGCGGTGAAATAACTGAGGGCCATTGAAAAGATGGTGAATACACAAGGGTTCGAATGTGGGGGTAAACTGTTGGCCCATTGTCATTTAAAGTAATGTCTTTAACCCTTTGTGGGGCTTTCTTGAGCAAACCAACCCCCTGTCGCTGCCCTGCCATTCACAGCTTAAAACAATGGGTGGGAGGCAAGCCGGAAAACGACGCACTCGAGCGGTCGGGACGGTTTTGTTTCTCCACCTTTTGCCGCGTAAATGGGGAAGAGGGGGCTCATCCCTAGCGAGGGGTGAAAGCTGGCTGCCTGTCACTCAAACCCTCGGCAAAATAACAAACATGCACCAACACGCTGAACCAACAGTGCGAATGCCAGTAGTGCATATCATGTCATAGTGTAGAAAATGTGGAAAAGGCACAGCCTTTTATTTTGCGACTATACAAGAGGCAGCTACACAAGTGCATGCATTGCAAGATCGCAACATATTAAACACATTTAGCCTAATATTTGAAAAAAAAATTTAGCATCAATGTCATGACCTTGACATTTTTAAGCGGCTTTAGTTTAGAAGAGTGGTTCCCAATTGATGGATTGTTTCCCCAAAATGGGTTGCAACCATATAATTGCGTACAGTTGTTGTAGACCAATTGATGTCACTTGTAAAATCTGGGTCCTAGAGTTGAGAAGCATCACGTTTAGTTAAAGCGATTTTGCTTATGCCCCATTTAAATAAAGTAAACGCAAATCGAGTTATGTTTTAGCAATCAAAATTCCCTTTCCGAGTGTCTTCCGAGCAAAAACATCCTCAAAAGCAGAATTGATAGAGCATCTTGCGTATACCATATCAACTCTTAATATTCCCACAGGGCAGTTTCCATAACACAAACGAGGATTGGAGGGAGCGTAGCAAACCACGGCTTGCCAACAGAAACAATCTCTGATCCTCCTGATGTCAACTAGTGGTTTGCATACTTCAATGATTAAACCAGTGCCAGATGTTTCCCATGGAAGTAAATGCAGCCAGTATCCGCTGCTGGCAGGGGAGGCTGGAAGTTACCCCTGAAGGTCTGGCCCAAGATCAGGGCTTCTTTGTGAGGAATCCGAGATCAGTTTGTTTGGGTGGTTTAATAAGACAAACGTTTGGAGTTCCATGTATTGGTGTTAATTAATTGGCAATTATATCTTGATTCAGCGTGACTATTACATTTGTTGGATTCATAGTGGTCGCCAAACTAATACAGTTTTCCAGTCAAGACCATGTCTCCAAACGGCCGCGGCTACAGTGAGATCATTCATGAAATAACCGTCAACACCACACAATACTCCATGTTGCATTTATAGTGAGCTATTTTAAATTTCACTTGATCTCTTTTGTGCAGGAAGATCTCATCGATAGAATCTCTCAGTAGCGCACCTATTTGGCTGATTTGCCAACGTACACTATCGTTTTCATCGCCTTATTTTCAGATGACCTCGAAACTGAAGCCCTGCGAACATCACGGCTGTCATCATAAACGCAAAGCGAAACGCGACCCTGACAGGAGATCCATCGGGTAAACAAAGGCAATTGAAAACACTGTAGATTTCCTGAAATGGGTCTTTGTGCTCAAAGGCTAAAAACAAGGCCAACAGCAGGCCAGAAAAAGAACACAGAAAATGCACTGTTTAATTTCAAAACGTTAATATATTTTCTATTTTATAGTGAACATATGCATCAGATTTGACACCCTTGTCACCCTTTTTTTTGCAGCAACAACAGAGGAGGTTTTGTTTCTCAAAGTTGGGGCGATGCCTAAAAAGATGCCTCTCAAAATAAATATTACTTTATAAAATAATAAAACTTCAAATAAATATTTTTTACACTAAACAATGTGTTGAAATTAGAAAATAAAGTTTTTCTTAGGGTCACTGTACAATTTACAAGTATAGTTGTAGGGATAATTCATGTAAGGTTTCTCTTCTATAAGGCAAAATATCAAAAGAGTGATTGGTATACATTCGGAACGAATGTACAGCACTATACAAGTTTTATATATGCATCATATATATGGATCTGTCAAGGTGCCTCTGGTTTGGCACAATGTGTTTCACAGTTGAAATATTATATGTACAAAAATAAAATCTCTCAGAAAAAGAGCTCATTTGCTAATTTACATACTTTGCAGATACTATTCACAAACAGTTAGTTAGGAGAGTCTGTCACCTTTATCAGTCATATTACTGAATGTCAATAAGGCTAACATTCTGGACTTCAGTTTAAAACGAAAAGGACAGGGAAGGTTGTTGTGACAAACGTTATCCCCCCCTTAAAGAGCGAGAGAGAGAGAGAGAGAGAGAGAGAGAGAGAGAGAAAGTGGATGAGAGAAAAGCAAACAACAAACAAACAAACAAACAAACAAACAAAGCAAACCACTTCAAACCAGTTTTTGCCAATCCAATGTCACCTCTTGGTCTACAGTGCCAAAACTACAACAATTTGCGAAAATTGTTCCACTGCTCTGGAGATAAGGTCCCAGATAAGGTTATCTTCCCAGGGCTACTCCAGGAACCGAGCCTCGTCAACTCGTTTGTTCTTGCAGCGGCATCCTGGCCGACTGGTGCAGTCGTAGCACGCCTGGCACAGTGCCACGCAGCCCTTCGCCGGGAGGTAGCAAAGCAGGCAGGGCAGGAAAAGTGCCAGGACGCTTATGGCCGACCAACGCATGCAGCAGTGCGACTGGCTGCAAGAGAAGGGCTTGTCCGCACACACATCCTCATCGTCGCTGGAGCAGTGGTAGAAGAGACCTTTGACGCAGCAGACACAGGTGACATAGTCCATCGTCGTCGTCGCCGAGCAAAGGCACCTGCGCCCGCACATCCAACAGGAGGGCAGGGTCCGGGGGCAGGTGCACCCTTTGCACTTGCAGCGGCCACAGTCCTCGCAGCGATTCGAGTGCTTTCCGTCAGCGGCCTGGCCTCCGGCCGTCACGAAGGGTTTCAGCTCGTCCTGCTTCGGCTCGGAGCGTTTAGGCTGCGCCCTCACCACCCGGTCGCCCACCCCGCCTGCGTTTCCCACAAGTCTTTGCTCCGACGAGGTGCTGCCTGTGCTGGCCCTGGCGGTACTCTGCGAGCTATCGCTGGGGTCACTGGTGGATCTGCTCAAGTCACTCCTCGGCGACTGAGGGGCTTGTTGAGGAGTCTGCTGTCCAGCTTGTTGGGCTCTCGGGGAGCTTCTGTGCTCGGAGAGCTCAATGGAGTCGCTGGAGTTCAGGCTGGAAGGTTGCGAGTCCGCTTTCTGCTGGGAGGCCGGTGGCCGGGGCGCCACCGTCGGACCCTCCGTGTACTCATTGCTGCCGCGGATGGTCCTGATCTGGTCCAGGGAGAGCACCTGACCTTCCCAAGGCTCCGAGTCCCCAGTTTGGGGTCTGCCACTGTCACGCAAAGCTCGCAGCAAGCCAGAGGAGCCGTTGCCGCCGCCATTTTGAGCTCTCGTCTCCATCTTTACTCTGAAGTGGGAACCCTCCGGCTGGCATTGAACACATCTGAAGTCCTACGAGAAAGGCAGACAGTTAAACGAGAGCGTACAGGGAAGTAAAGTCCCATAAACTAACCATATGTAAATCATATGAACTAGGCAAAAAGAAAAGGCAGATGGCAAGCTCCTTCATGCAAATCTCCCAACTACACCCCACCTCTACAACCCTGGAAGGCTGGCCATCAATGGGACAGGCCTTTACCACCTGCAGCTATCAAGTTCATATGGAACATCTACTTCAAAACCATTTTTGCTCTACGATGTCTCAGGTCTTTGCGGAGTAATATCTATCAGTTTGTCTTCCGCACAAGCACTCCTCAATGAGTGAATAAATGACAACCTTTTTCTTAACTTATCTGCACATTTATACAAAATCTCAGGGAGTTTTTCCTTGTTGTTTTCACCTTTGGCTTGCTTGTGGGGAATTGTGAAAAGTGCAATACAAATAACAGAATAATGATTCTTTTGTGTTGATTTTGTTTAGGGGTTGTGTTGATTTTAACATTGCAAACACTGTTCATTCCTTGCAGAGCACATTAGAACTTGTTCATTAAGGTAGTATATATATAAAATAAATAAAGCACACCAACTTCACTATGCTTTGAGGTTATTTTAATCATAAGAAACCAAGATCATAAACAAATGAGAGACTGCAATAGCAAGTTTTATATAACTTTGAGGGGGTAAAAACATCAATGTCGGCCTTGTACTTGGATAATGTGGGGATAGTGTTTAAAAATAAGAGTTTACAATAGCCCAGATTCGTTTTCACATTGTTATCTTTAAAGTAAAACGAGGACGTTATTAATTACGAATCGACAATTTTAATATCTAGTGGTTGACCTGGACAGGAGACATAACATGACGTCCACAAATGCATTATGACGCTGTCAATGGGGGGGGCGGAGCTCTTGACCCCCCCAAAAAAACTTAGAGAAAAAGATAAAATATCCACATGTTGCGGTTAAAGAAAATATGAAACCATACATCTCAGTCGGGACCCTCAGCACCAGTTGAGTTCAATCTAAATAACACTACCCCAAATTACCATATCAATGCACAATCTCCCTTTCCACGGAGAGGCCCCATCAGCAAAATGTCTGTTAAACATCTGTTTATCTCCTCAATGCTATTTAAACTTGTGATCTGGGTTTATCAGCATGCATACTAACTCTATAACGATACTTTACTTGGCTGGACCTTGCATTGGGTAGAGAAACTGTTTCCTTTTTATTAAAACGTTTAGTGGACCTTTATATGACTTTAATTAATAATAACAACAATAATTATATATATATATATATATATATATATATATATATATATATATATATATATATATATATATATATATATATATATATATATATATATAAATAAATATCAAATAAAAGTCTATAACTTTAGATGACATTTATCAATTCACAATTTTAAACTAGATAGAAAATAAGTTTTTATATGAAATAATAAACGTGCAGCGGTAGGTAACGTTTTTCCAATAGCGATTTGCAACTTGAACTAAATGAAAAGTAAGTCAAAGTAAGTACGCAGGGAACAGAGATCCGTATGGCAACTATTTGCACAGCTGCAAGAATGGCGCGGAGCATGAGCACTGGAAAAAGTCACGAACTATAATATAAATAGGCGACTAAATAAACCACAGGCAAAAAATTAAATAAAAAATTAAACTAAACTAAAACCGTGTCAAAATCCACTGCAAACAGTTGATGCAGGTCACTTACTTACCGTGATCTCACCACCTCAACCCCCTATTTGTGTTGTGAAGAGTATATCCTACTAGTAGGAATTTCTCTTTGGTTATTCCTCAGTTCATTGGGAGATTCATTCACAAAAATCCAGATGATAGGAAACACTCGCGCGTCCTCGTATTCGCGTCTTTTTTCTCGCGCGAAACAGTAACGTCAGAATTTTATTCCAAGTGGACCGTAGTGTAATTTAACTTTTTTTTTCAAACCGCGAAATATGCCAAAAAGAAAACAAGTTCCAGAATCCAACAAAATGAGTTGAGTTTATAGAGAAGTCAAAATGAAAACGCTGAAGACTTTCAAGAAGAAGCGTTGCGGTTCCCAAGTTGAATGTTTGGCTGCATGGCACACACTGTGCTGCTTTCAAGTTTTTCAGCTCTTGTTTTTTTCTTCTTTCCGGAGAGGAGGTCGGGTTTATGCTGTAAATGGCGTCATGTGGAAGTGAAGGGGGTGAACAGAGTAGCTGTTGTCCCAGAGGATATATCGTATCCGGTCCCAGCTCATTGGCTCTACAGGACTCAACATTCACTCCCTGTGTGTGTGTGTGTGTGTGTGTGTGTGTGTGTGTCTGTCAGAACACTAGCACACGGACGTCCGACTCATTTTAGCGACTCAGTTCACTCGAACGTTTTAGTTGAATGAAACAATTCAAAGAGCCGACTCACCAATTCCATTGAGTTATTCTTCAAAGTTGTTCCAACGTCTCATTGTGACATTTACGTGTACTTTTTTTTAAAACAGTAAAATAGCTGTTTCCGCTACATTTTAGATAGACTACTAGAGTGTGTCCACTGTTGTGTTGTTTATTCAAATTATTCTTTCAGGTGAGGGGATGACTTTTAAAAAAAGTTTCTGTCAGGTTCGTTTCATGAAATCAAAATCCTATTCACAGTGAGTCGAACGTCAATTGTATTAAAAATGTCTGAAACAACGACAACAATACTTGTGTTTTGCTGATGAAGTGTCAAATACTGATTCGTCAAAAACTGCCTCAGCCAAACTTCTGCACTCTGAAACACTTTAAATCTTTTTTTTTGTTTTTGTGGTGACTGAAAAATTGAAAACTGTTGAATCACAAACAGTTTAATATGCTACTAATAGGGTCTAGCGTATTAAACGTATAAAGCGTCATTAAATTAAGAATAAGAAACAGTAGCAATATTGTTCTACATAATATTAATTAATATTGATAATATTAATTGTTTTTGACATTTTTAACATTAGCTCCAATTCCAAAGTGTTTCTCCTAAACAAAAGTATCCCCCTTGGGTAGAGTGTGCTAATCGGTTCAACAGAATCGTTCAAATGAATCTATTCATTCAAAAGATTCATTTGCGAATCAGATATCGCTACAGTTGTAGAACACAGTGCAGGCCTAAACATTTGCACAGGAGAAAGTATCTGTTGTATTAATATGCACACTTATGTTTATAACTTTAACACTTTCTTCTCTTTTTGAAGACTTTTAAGGTAGGCCTACATTTGTAGGTGAAGCTTAATCTTCTTGTTCAAAAAACTAGTCTACTAGTCTAACTTTCTGCAGTTGTTCACTGGTGCCCAGGAATTTCAAAGTTATTAGACTTGAATTTTTTTTTTTTTTTTACCTTTAAACAAAATTTCAGAGTGCACATGCACTCTCACCTGCTTCTTAGTTACATAGAATGCCTTAAACTAAAATCTAAATAACCGAATGATAACACTTTATTTTGATGGTTTCCCAACAGACCATCTACTGACTAAGTAACTCTGCAAATACATAAATTTAACTCAATGGAAAAATTATCATTGGGTCTATTACTGCTCTCTAGTGGCATGAGACACAAAGAACAGCTGGTCTGGAGCTCCATTTACATAGTATGTTTGTTCAGAAAATGATCACCAGAATTGTATGATTACCTTATCAACAATAGCAGCAATATAGTAAATAGAAAACCATATCCAAATTGTACTTATGTCCGGTTTAAAATAGAAATAAATATTATTTACATTTTTAATGTAATGGAAAATACAGTATGAGAGAAAAAGCAAATATCTGATCCACAGTTAATAGCGATAGTAGATGAAAGACACCAATACAACACATTTACTTAGCATGGAAATGGCTTCCATACAAAGACACTTTATAATGTATGGGCCATTGTGGGCTAATAGGAAGTACTCCCACAGGAGAATGTAGGCTTCTTCAAGTACCCCCCTTGACACATTGTCTGTCTGTCTCTCTAGCAACTTTTCTTTTAACAGGCTGCAAAGCAATAACAGGCAAGGCTGCCTCTGTGTTATCAGAGGGTTGGGGTGAACAAATGCACCTTGAGGTGGCCTCGAATGAACATGGGGAGTCAAAGAGGAAACGAGCAGAGAGTGAGCGAGTTCCCAAACCCATGAGACTCCACCATCTCCAGCTGAGCGGCCCCTATTGTTCGGGGCCTCCTTTTCACCAGCCAAAGGTGAAAAGGTAACTGACAGGGGGCTTTGTGCCTGGTCATGGGGACTCCCATTGCCCAAGAACGCCCAGATTCCCTTGGTCACACATTGTCAATGGGGTCCATGAGGAAATGGGAGAAGGGGGTTGGACGAGGATCCAGGGGAAAAGTCTTTAGGAATAAGACACATAACGAATAGTAGGGTGAATCGCATGGAAACTGTCAAGAAATCGATATATGAAATTATATGTTGAAGAGCATTTAAAAGCACCTTGAAATGAGAAAATATCTCATTCTCATTACTGTAATAAAAAAGATATTTAATATTTAAGTACAATTCAACCTATAAAACTATTATTTGTTGTAAGGCATTTTGAAAAAAAAACGAAAAACATTTAACTATTGATTTTATTGCATCTCAGTCATGACAATTTTGTGTAAAATAACTCTCATGGAAATATTGTTACAGTAAGTCTTAATGGTTCTGAAATAAGCTTATTTTTTATTATTCCATTATTATTATTAATCCTTATTTTTTCTTCTGATTTTGGAGTAAAAAAAATCTTTGTGAATCTCCTTATAATATGAAACCAAATAAAACAGTAATGCAAAAAAAATTCTAAAATTAGCTTATTTTTTATTATTCTTAATGGCTCTGAAATAAGTGTCTTTTTTATTATTCCATTATTCCATCAGATTTTGGAGTAAAAAACCTTTTTGGTAATGGGAAAAATACAACCAAAATAAAATAAATAATAAAACAAGTAATAAAAAAGCGCTATCTGATATCTTGCAAAAATAATACTTGTGGCTAACCAAGTCTTCTGGCATTGTCTCCAAGTTTACCTCTTCAAGGAACAGCTGTCTGTCTCTTTCTTACACCGTCTAATCGCCTCCATCCAAAGCACCTCGAACAAAAGCTTAAACACGTTTGTAAAGATAAAGAGGAAGCAATGGACAAAACGCATACAGACGATTTAGCTTTGAGCTAAGCTCAATGTGACATGAATTTGTGGGCTTAATAAAGTTGCCTGACGTTTTCCTTTCCTGGTGTCGTTTCTTTTCCCTCTTGTTCTGTGAGATAAGCTCCACTGTCACCTCAGGCTTTATCCCGTGGTTCAAGACAATTTTGTAGGAAGAGACGTGAAAATAGAGAGATAGAAGTTTCAATTATGACCTGTCATTTCTTGTAATGTTTTTTGGGGGTAATGCAGAAAGTCTTAGACTCCATCATGCCATTTCATTTACTCGAATAAATACTTCAAGGGGAGTTTTGCATTGGCATTTCTCTTTAGAAAATATCTAGTTTATTTTTATGATCATGTTTTGGATAGCGATGTTAAACCAATCTCCTCTTCACAGTTGTTTAAATATATTTTACCAACCCCTGTTATTTCCTCTGACATGTTGCTTGAAACAAAACCAAAAACCACAGAGTGTCAGTCTGTGCTCAGAAACACATGTTAGTCACAGTCGGTAACGTCTCCAAAATATTTGACAGATAGTCACGGGAATGTCTGAGTGTATGTTAGCCTACAATTATATGCATTTGTAAGGAAGAGAAACCATATATCCGTTTGCTGGTGTGTTGGAGTGAACCACAAGGGTTGAGAGTGGGTGTTAAAGAAAAAGAAAGAAAAAACACGAGCGCAAAGATGCACATGCGAACATGGAGCCAAGTAATAATGACCCCTGGTGAGCTCTAGGCATCGGAAGGAAACACAGAGCGCCCTGTAATTAGGCATTTTATAATGTGCACCAAATACTTTGATAATGCAACAAGGGGACGGTGGAGGGGGGCCATTTCAAAACCACAATAGTTGACTCTGGAGCCAGTTAGCCCAATTAAAGCAGGTTATGCACAGTCATTATGCTAGGTCGGACAGATCTCATAGGAAGTTTAGGCCTCGTATAAAGAAAAAAAAAAAGTCTCTTGGAGCCCGGGGGCCGAGCTGTATGGGCTTCGCCTGGCATCGTTTAGCAGTTCTCGCACTTCCAAGGATGAATGCCAGATTCAAAGTAATGAAATCTTTGCCCTTAATTTGCTTGTGAATAGCACTGGCGATACTCTGGTTTTTGCTTTGATAGCAGGGTCACTTCTTTGAATGAAGTCTGAATGCCAAATCTGGAAAGATAATTAGGAAAGACAGTGAACTGCAAAACAGGGTTTAATAACCTCATCAGCTTTGCTTGGAATGTCTCAAATGTTTTATCTTTTCAGATGCAGAATAGATATAAGGTTGTTTCAGCAAAGTGTAACATATTTGTGGCAAAAAGTTCCTTACAGCATAGCAACACCCTAGCAACCACACAGCAACACACTCAAAACACTTAGGAAGTGCATAGCAACCACCTAGCAATACAGTGAAGCACTCAGAACACCTTTGTACAAGCATAGCAACACCCTAGAAACCATATAACAACACACTCAGAACACTTAGGAAGTGAATAGCAACCCACAAGCAATGCAGTATAGCACTCTTAACACCTTTGTAACAGCATAGCAACCCCCTACCAACCATAGAGTGACACATTCAAAACACCCATAACACATAGGAAGAGCATTGCAACCACCTAACAATGTAGTGAAGCACTTGGAACACCTTTGTAACAGCATAGCAACACCCTAGAAACCACATAGCAAAACACATGGGAAGTGCATAGCAAACACTTAGCAATGCAGTATAACAGCCCATTCAAATACCTATATGATAGGCTGTTACTATTTTAGCATTTGGAATAAATTTGTAACAGCATAGCAACACCCTAGCAACAACATAGCAAAACACTCTGAACAATTAGGAACTACATAGTTACCTAGCAAAACAGTGAAGAATTCAGAACACCTTTGTAACAGCATAGAAACACCCTAGCAACCACGTAACAAAACACTCAGAACACGTAGGGAGTGCATAGCAACTACCTAGCAATGTAGTAAAATAACACATTCAACCAATTATATGATAGGCTGTTGCTAGGGTATTTTAGCACTTGGAACAAATTTGTAACAGCATGGCAACCACATAGAAACACACTCAGAACACTTAGGAAGTGCATAGCAACCACCTAGCAATGCAGTGAATCACTCAGAGCACCTTTGTAACAGCATAGCAACACCCTAGCAACGACAGAGTAACACTTTCAAAACCCTCAGAACACATAGGAAGTGCACAACAACCACCTAACAAAGTAGTGAAGCAATTGGAACACTTTTGCAACAGAATAGCAACACCCTAGCAACCACATAGCAAAACACTCAGAAAAATAAGTAACTGCATAGTGACCACTTAGCAATACAGCGAAGAACTCAGAACACCTTTGTAACAGCATAGCAACACCCTAGCAACCACATAGCAACACACTCAAAACACTCAGAACAATTAGTAACTGCATAGTGGTCACCTAGCAATACAGCGAAGAACGCAGAACACCTTTGTAATAGCATGGCAACACCCTAGCAACCTCATAGCAAAACACTCAGAAAAACTTAGGAACACATTTGTAACGGCATAGCAACACACTCAAAACACTCAGAATACTTAAGAACTGCATGGCAACCACCATAACAGCCTAAAGACTAAACAATCAAACCATACAATGTGACTCTTTCAAATGAAGTCTATGGGACTTTATCATTCATGTTTGTAGTACAAGGTTATGTGCTGAGATTGAACATTTATGGGGTTTTGAAGCTTCATATATTCTGCTCTGGGAAATGCACTAGATATGCAAGAAAATATGAAATACAATTTTTGCTGATTCTTTCATAAACATAGTTGAGACATCAAGTGACTCTTAAAATTAGTCAAAACAATGTACTTCTGTCTCAGATAAGATGAAATCACCAGCACACTGCAAACAATATCAAGACTTATTGCAACACATTTGCTTTATGCCATGAAAAGAAAAAGGTTGCATAACCAACAGTTTTGCTTATATCATTTTTATATTTAATAGGTAACACTTCTTCCTTTTTATTGCCCCTTTCTCTTACTCTTCTCAAAACGGCCATGCTCCCACACAAATCAAACCCTTCGTATTTTTTTGATAAATTCTGCATCCTTTGAACTCTTCAAACATCCCTTGTATCCCTGGACAGTTTGTGTCCCCTTTAGACCCCCAAACACACAACACACTTTTGCTCAAACACAGTGGAGTGTTTAAGGTTCAGATGAAAACCATTACACAAATTTTGTGGTTCCTGTTTTTATATCCTCTTCTCCGGCAGTCATCTGGGACAAAGAAATGGATACTTGGCAAGCTCTTCTTCCTCCAGAAAAAGAAATGAATAACAATCCCGTCTCCTCAAACTGTGCTTCCGCAAAGAGCACTTTTCCAGATGGAACTCTTGACATGCAACACACACACACACACACACACACACACACACACACACACACACACACACACACACACAGAGAGAGAGAGAGAGAGAGAGAGAGAGAGAGCGAGCGAGCGAGCGAGAGAAACCCACTTGAACCTACTTGAGGAGGTACACAAATCTAATACTGATACCAAACAGCACAAATAAAAAAGAAGGAAACTTTTAATGCTGGAGCATTTTTGGATTACAATACAGTCTAAAAGTCTGAGACCACTAGTTGAAATTGTTCTATTTTGCATTTGAATGTGATGCAAAATGTTTAGAAAAGGTATTATTAGACTAAAAATCACCAGATTTCCATGCAAATATTTTGGTTCATCGGTTAGAATTGCAATTAAAAAGAAATGTGCATACAAATATTTTGTAGAGGATATAGTTAGAGGTTGGATGGGTAAATGGATGGATGGATGGGTGGATGGATGGATAGAGCGTGGATGGATGGATGATGGGTGGATGGTTGGATGGATGGGTGGATGGATGGAGAATGGATGATGGCTGGATGGTTTGTTGGATGGATGGATAGATAGAGCATGGATGGAGGATGGATGGATAGTGATAGATAGATAGTTGCTGGATGGTTGGATGGGTGGATGGGTGGATGGATGGATGGGACGGGGGTGGATGGAGGATGGATGATGGCTAGATGGTTGGATGGATGGATGGATGGATGAATGAATGAATGGATGGAGAATGGATGGATGGTTGGTTGGTTGGATGGGTAGATGGATGGATGATGACTGAATGGATGGATGGATAGTTGGATGGGTGGATGGATGCATGGAGGAAGGCTGATAGCTGAATGGTTGGATGGATAGGTGGATGGGAGATAGATAGATAGATAGATAGATAGATAGATAGATAGATAGATAGATAGATAGATAGATAGATAGATAGATAGATAGATAGATAGATAGATAGATAGATAGATAGATAGATAGATAGATAGATAGATAGATAGATAGATAGATAGATAGATAGATAGATAGATGGATGGATGGTTGGATGGGTGGATGGATGCATGGAGGAAGGCTGATAGCTGAATGGTTGGATGGATAGGTGGATGGGAGATAGATAGATAGATAGATAGATAGATAGATAGATAGATAGATAGATAGATAGATAGATAGATAGATAGATAGATAGATAGATAGATAGATAGATAGATAGATAGATAGATAGATAGATACGGATGGATGGGAGGGTGGGTGGAGGATGGATGGGTGGATGGATGCATGGAGGAAGGCTGATAGCTGAATGGTTGGTTGGATGGATAGGTGGATGGGAGATAGATAGATGGATGGATGGATGGATGGATAGATAGATAGATAGATAGATAGATAGATAGATAGATAGATAGATAGATAGATAGATAGATAGATAGATAGATAGATAGATAGATAGATAGATAGATAGATAGATAGATAGATAGATAGATAGATAGATAGATACGGATGGATGGGAGGGTGGGTGGAGGATGGATGGGTGGATGGATGGATGCATGGAGGAAGGCTGATAGCTGAATGGTTGGTTGGATGGATAGGTGGATGGGAGATAGATAGATAGATGTATGTATGGATGGATGGATGGATGGATGAGTGGGTGGGTGGGTGGATGGTTGGTTGGTTGGGTGGATGATTGGTTGGATGGGTGGGTGGATGGGTGGAGGATGGATGATAGCTGAATGGAAGAATGGTTGGATTAACCCTTTACAATGCGAGTAAAACCCTCGCATATGCGAGTAAATCGTCACTCTGGGCGATTAAATAATATCTACCATTAGCCATTGGCTAATAAATTCTTAGATTTTACTCACCAGTGTGTGTGTTAGATGCTAAGAATAAGTTTAGCATAAATATATCGCTGAACACTCTGAATGAGCGCTCTCGTCAAGCAATCTATATGATTTCAAATCAGCTCATCCGTAAACTCTAGTGTGAAGAACTCTGTCGCTTTACTGAGCGTGTTTCTCTTTCTTTTATTTAAAAAGCTGTGCCATTTTACAAAGATATTGATACATTTGGTGGAATTTATATATATATACTGTATATATATGAGTATAATATAATATAATAAAGTATATCAGTCTGGCGACTAAACAAAAAAAGGTTGTTAGATGAATGGATGGGTGGATGGTTGGATGAATGGATGGATGGTTGGATGGATGGATGGATGGTTGGATGGGTGGAGGATGGATGATGGCTGAATGGATGGATGGGGGGATGGTTGGATGAATGGATGGTGGATGGGTTGAGGATGGATGATGGCTGAATAGATGGATGGACGATGGATGGTTGGATGAATGGATGGTGGATGGGTTGAGGGTGGATGATGGCTGAATAGATGGATGTATGGATGGATGCATGGATGGATGAATGGATGGATGGGGGGATGGTTGGATGAATGGAGGGTGGATGGATTGAGGATGGATGATGGCTGAATGGATGGATGGATGGATGGTTGGATGAATGGATGGTGGATGGGTTGAGGATGGATGGTTGGATGAATGGATGGATGATTGGATGGATGGATGAATGAATGGTGGATGGGTTGAGGATGGATGGTGGATGGGTTGAGGATGGATGGTTGGATGAATGGACGGTTGGTTGGATGGATGGATGGTTGGATGGATGGGTGGAGGATGGATGATGGCTGAATGGATGGATGGTTGGATGGATGGTTGGTTGGATGGATGGGTGGATGGGTGGATGTTGGATGAATGGGTGGATGTTGGATGAATGGATGGTGGATGGGCTGAGGATGGATGATGGCTGAAAAGATGGATGGATGGTTGGATGAATGGATGGATGGTTGGATGAATGGATGGATGGTTGGTTGGATGGATGGGTGGATGGGTAGAGGATGGATGATGGCTGAATGGATGGATGGTTGGATGGATGGGGGGATGGTTGGATGAATGGATGGTGGATGGGTTGAGGATGGATGATGGCTGAATACGTAGATGGATGGATGGATGGATGGATGGATGGATAGTTGGATGAATGGATGGTGGATGGGTGGAGGATGGATGATGGCTGTATGGATGGTTGGAGGATGAATGGTTGGATGTTGGATGAATGGATGGTGGATGGTTTGAGGATGGATGATGGCTGAATAGATGGATGGATGGATGGATGGATGGATGGATGGATGGTTGGATGAATGGATGGATGGATGGATGGATGGTTGGTTGGTTGGATGGATGGGTAGAGGATGGATGATGGCTGAATGGATGGATGTTGGATGGGGGAATGGTTGGATGAATGGATGGTGGATGGATGATGGCTGAATGGATGGATGGATGGATGGGTGGATGAATGGATGGTTGGTTGGTTGGATGGATGGGTAGAGGACAGATGATGGCTGAATGGATGGATGGTTGGATGAATGGATGGTGGATCGGTTGAGGATGGATGATGGCTGAATAGATGGATGGATGGATGGATGGATGGTTGAATGAATGGATGGTGGATGGGTTGAGGATGGATGATGGCTGAATGGATGGATGTTTGGATGAATGGTTGGATGAATGGATGGTTGGATGGATGGATGGATGGATGGTTGGATGGATGGATGGATGGATGGTTGGATGGGTGGAGGATGGATGATGGCTGAATGGATGGTTGGTTGGATGGATGGGTGGAGGATGAATGGGTGGATGTTGGATGAATGGATGGTGGATTGGTTGTGGATGGATGATGGCCGAATAGATGGATGGATGGTTGGTTGGATGGATGGATGGATGGTTGGATGGGTGGAGGATGGATGATGGCTGAATGGATGGTTGGTTGGATGGATGGGTGGAGGATGAATGGGTGGATGTTGGATGAATGGATGGTGGATTGGTTGTGGATGGATGATGGCCGAATAGATGGATGGATGGTTGGTTGGATGGATGGATGGATGGTTGGATGGTTGGATGGTTGGATGAATGGATGGTTGGTTGGTTGGTTGGATGGGTGGATGGGTAGAGGATGGATGATGGCTGAATGGATGGATGGTTGGATGGATGGGGGATGGTTGGATGAATGCATGGTGGATGGGTTGAGGACGGATGATGGCTGAATAGATGGATGGATGGATGGATGGATGGATGAATGGTTGGATGAATGGATGGATGAATGGATGGTTGGTTGGTTGGATGGATGGGTGGATGGGTTGATGGGTTGAGGATGGATGATGGCTGAATGGATGGATGGTTGGATGAATGGATGGATGGGTGGATGGTTGGTTGGATGGATAGATTAATATATGGTTAGATGAATGGATGGATGGATGGATGGATTGCTCCACATATTTCCATGTTAAGCAAGACATAACCCCCCCCCCCCCCACCAAAAAAAACAACAACAACAACAAAACAAACAAACACATTATTTAAGTTGTATATACATATTTCAAAGTAAACTAATTTTCCAGAATGTCTTAAGTGTTTGGATTTGCTTTCTATTTATTTCAAGTATGGATATCATCTGACTGGGTCATAAGTCACCTAATATTTGTTTTAAGGTGTAAAAAGCCTGTAGAACGCTGTCCGTTGACGTTGATGTGAAGTAGCTTCTACAGTTGTTGATAAATTATGATGCTCGAGAAGAAATCCAACCTGGATTAGTCTAATTAGCTGGCCGTAAAAGCATCCTGTTACGGTGGCCTTCAGCTTCAGGCTTCTTGTCCAGAGGCATGTAAAACCACTTTTCTTTCCCCCCACAAACCACGGTCCATTCATTCCATTTAATATTCCCTTAGATTGACAGAAATAACTCATTTCCTTTTGCACTCAACGTGTTCCTTGCTAGAGCCATCATATCCATCATGTTAATAGGTTCTGATTAAATTGTCCGTGCTTCCTAATAGCACAATGATTTCAGAGCGTACCCATGCCCCCCTAAACCAAATAATAAATCAAGAGTGTTTACTCATTAAATAAACAAAGCTAATCTCCATCTAAGTGCTTCATTTTACGGTGTAAACATAGCAGGGTCGAAGAACCCCTGCCTTCTTGCTCAACTTTTTTTTTGGCCGTGCTATGTCGGAATGCAAAATCTCGTTAAAATGTATTAAAAGAAAGAACTGTGTCTGCAGCTCGGTTTCAGCCGTCGCGCACACGTTCGCACAGACTCTCCTTGTTTGGCTCCTGACACGGCCGCTGGTGTACAGCCACACGCGGACACAGCCAAGCTTTGTTCCGCGGGCCGCGGTGGTTAATCTAGCCCCTGTATCTTTAACTGAGCGAAAATTAACAACAATCTCTCATACGCGCAGGCAGTTGGATCAAATCGTCAAATCCCAATCCGGGCCATAGGTGATTTGGAGCCATCAGAGTTTAATTGAGATTGATGTCCAGCGTGAGGTCTGGTCTCATTAGGAAACTGCACAGATGGTCGTGGAGAGGGAACATAGCTCCTGATTCAGTTGCAATGTGGAGTAATGCTAAAATGTGTTTTGGAGGTACGTGATGAGACCTGGATCTCTGACTTGGGGGTAAATGTGACAAATTGACGTGTCAAAAACACAGACCGCCACTTCGGAGTGGGATGGAGGTTTGAGGCCACGTAAACAAGCAGGAAATGGGGGCCACTTGGGGCTGGATTTGGCCTTACTCCACCTTACGTCATGCAATGTTTCTGCAACAATGAACTGCCGCTTCAAGAGAGTTTATGGGCTTTTAGAGACTTTTAGAAAATTGCACAAATGCATGCTGTCGCTTTGCTGCCAGTTTAACTAATAAACAATACAAATGCGGTGTCGCAGGAAAAACCAGGCGATTTCAAATGCATTACTAAAATAATTCTCTCTTTATGTGTGATCTTGGTGTGATGTGTGATTTCAACATTGCATCTTGCTTGCATCTCTTGCAGCAAAAGTAACTCACGTCTGCTCTTGGATTATTAATATTGCATGGTCTTCAAAAAGCCACTCCAGCCTCATGTAAATCTTATACACTAATTACCTCCCTCACAACTGCAACCTGCATATTGCAACAGCTCTCAAATGTACCCAAAAGACCAGTTTAGGGCTTAAGAATGATAGGTAGAGTCTGAATTTTTCTCCTTTTATGTGAACTAATTGGTTATGGAAATTAAATCTCTGGACTGAGGGAAATGCGACTCAGGCAACTATAAAGCTGCTTGGGTTTCTGAGCTCGCAGGCTGAATTTGTCATAATTCATGTTGAACTCTTGAGCCCACAGTGGTGATAACTTTTTGTGTCATGATGCACACGGTCAAATGGGAAAAAGCTGTTTTTTTTTTAAAGTTTGGAAAATAATACACTAGTCAAGATGTTCCAAATATGTTGAATGGTGCGCATGGCAATATGAATATGGAATTTTTTAATTTGCAGAAATGTCCTAACTTGAAATCTAGTCTTGCATATACACAGATTTTTTACAAAATTAGACCTGTGCATAAAATTAATCCAAATACTAGTATGTCAGTTTCTCAAAAAGGAATTTGAATCCCAAATAATTGAATGATTCCACATACTCATAGCGATTTCTGTTTCTTAATGGTTCCATTACTATTAAGGAATACATATTTGGAGTATATATATATATATACACACCGATCAGGCAGGTGAAGTGAATAACACTGATAATCTCTTCATCACGGGACCTGTTAGTGGGTGGGAAATATTAGCCAGCAAGTGAACGTTTTGTCCTTGAAGTTGATGTGTTAGAAGCAGGAAAAGGGGCAAGTGTAAGGATTTGAGCGAGTTTGACAAGGGCCAAATTGTGATGGCTAGACGACTGGGTCAGAGCATCTCCAAAACTGCAGCTCTTGTGGGGTGTTCCCGGTCTGCCGTGGTCAGTATTTATCAAAAGTGGTCCTAGGAAGGAACAGTGGTGAACCTGCGACAGGGTCATGGGCGGCCAAGGATCATTGATGCATGTGGGGAGTGAAGGCTGGCCCGTGTGGTCCGATTAAACAGAAGAGCTACTGAAGCTCAAATTGCTCAAGAAGTTAATGCTGGTTCTGATAGAAAGGTGTCAGAATACACAGAGCATCACAGTTTGTTGTGTATGGGGCTGCATTGCCGCAGACCAGTCAGGGTGCCCATGCTGACCCCTGTCCACCGCCGAATGCGCCAACAGTGGGCACGCGAGCATCAGATCTGGACCACGGAGCAATGGAAGAAGGCGGCCTGGTCTTATGAATCACGCTTTCTTTTACATCACGTGGATGACCGGGTGTGTGTGCGTTGCTTACCTGGGGAACACATGACACCAGGATGCCAGCGAAGGCAGTGTGATGCTTTGCCGAAATTCAAGCCCTGTAATATCAACAAAATTCATCCAGAGCAAATGAAACGAGTGAGTCAGGGGAGGCGGGTTTGTGTGTCACTTACTGTCGGAAAGAGAGCTAGAAAGCACTGTTGGTATCGTGTATCTTGGGAAATGAGTATTGTAAGTGTTTCAGAATATTTCTGTATCGATATGTATTGAAAAATCTATATTTTTAACAACACTACATTGCAGTTAGTTTGTTGTGTGTATATATATATATATATATATATATATATATATATATATATATTATATATATATATATATATATATTATATATATATATATATATATATATATATATATATATATATATATATATATATATATATATATATATATATATATATATATATATATATATATATATATATATATATATATATATATATATATATATATAAATTCAATGCCAATATGGCTAGTAAGTGTGACTGCGTTAGACGCCACTGCTGATATCCACCTGCATTTGGCAGGTTGGCTGGTGTTAATGCTT
Source organism: Gobio gobio (assembly GCF_949357685.1). Classification (NCBI taxonomy): domain Eukaryota; kingdom Metazoa; phylum Chordata; class Actinopteri; order Cypriniformes; family Gobionidae; genus Gobio; species Gobio gobio. Next base: position 9,160,525 of record NC_137099.1, on the reverse strand, counting down.
AGTCCTGGTGATAAAGTACTACTTCTGACAAAACATATAATGCGTATCTTTAACTGCTCATTGTCATATAAGCAGCCATAAGTGACTCCACTGATTTAAGTACATTTATTTGTGTGTTGTATGTGTTTGATTCACTTAAAATGAATTGACTCGTTAGAGTCTTTTGTTTGGGAATCAGTATACACTGGTATGTATTTAAATCAATAAAACAAACTGGATCATACAAGTAATTTGTTCAGGAACCAGACTACACTGGTTACACTGTGTGTTTTTGATTCACTAAAAAGAAGTGGCTCATTAGAGTCATTCTTCGGGAATTGGATTACACTGATAGCGCTTCACAAAGAGTCATTCGTTCAGGATTCAGTCTATACTGGTTGCACTGTTTCATTTACACAAAAAAAAAAAAAAGGAAAAAAGTGGCTTGTAGAGTCCTTCATTCTGTAACTGGATGGTGTTTAACACTGTTCTCAAAACATTTGCACAAAAAGATTAAAGGGGTGGTTGCATGCGATTTCACTTTTTTAACTTTAGTTAGTGTGTAATGTTGCTGCTTGAGCATAAACAGTATCTGCAAAGTTACAGTGCTGAAAGTTCAATGCAAACGGAGATATTGTCTTTTAAAGTGATGGCAGTTTATTGCTGACAAAAACGGCCAGTTTGGACTATAACAAGCTTCTTCCCGGGTTGGTGACATCATAAACCCTTGCTATTAACATAAACACTGCCCTCGCGAACACGCAACAAAGTGGGCGAGGCCACGTCGCAGTCATTACGAAAGGGAGAGCTGTTGCACAACTACAAACTACATTTGCCCATCAAACCAATCTAAGACCATCGCGTTTTTCGGAGGGATGGGCTTCATAGAAGCAGGAAGCAAACAAGCCGTTCAAAGGACAGTGGAGACAGCGGTGTGGAATAAAGGTAAAATATAAGAAAAATACGGAGTAAAAAAAAAAAAAAGAAGTATTAAGACATGTTATACCACGGCCCATAAACACAACCAAGCCTAGAAAAAAAACACGGAACCACCCCTTTAATACATTGTTAATGGGACAGTTTTGTTGCTTGAAACGTTTTAGTTGGACGTCTGTCTAATATTTTTTTAAATGTTACTATTTGTTTCAGAATGTTCTGAGAACATTCAAAAGTAACGTTTCAAAATGATAAAATTGAATGCTCTCTTAACATTTACACAACAATAAAGAAAGTAAAAAACTTTTGATAGTTCATACAACATTCAGGAATAACATCAGGAAAGGCCATCAGAAACGAAGCGATGCGTTTGTGTAAGAAAAATATCCATATTTAAAACTTTATAGACTAAAATAGCTTCCGATGGAGAGCCTTACAACAAAAGCGTAACCCCTGACGCGATGTATAGGAGCATCGCATGCTTTGACGCCTCTCACGGATAGTGCTAGGCAACAAACTCAAGCCCCTCTTCTCTTATATCAAAATCCTCTGGCATTTCTCTTTTGATATTCTCATTTTAGACTCTAATTCATGACTTTTGTTTTGCTCTATCCTCTGCAGTTCCGCGTTCGTCAAGGGTCAATGCGTACGGCAATCCGCCGGAAGATAGTTATTTTAGTCTATAAAGTTTTAAATATGGATATTTTTCTTACATAAACGCATCACTTCGCTTCAGAAGGCCTTTATAACCCCCCCCCCTCAGAGCCGTGTGGAGCAGTAATATGATGGATAGATGCACTTTTATGGACTTCAAAACAGAAACAATCATTTACTGCCATTATAAAGCGATTTTTTTTTATTATACAACTCTAACTTTAATATTCGTCTGAAAGAAGAATGTCATATACATCTAGGATGACTTGAGGGTGAGTATATCATGGGCTAATTTTCATTTTTTGGATATAATTAACTCTTTAAGGGAACTAAACGTTATTTCTTAACATGTTATTTAAAAGTACCATTTATCTATTTGTGTGTATAACGTTATAATGAGTAAAATGTACATTTAATCCACTGACAGCCCTACTGAAGGCTCGACAGTAGTTAGTAAGATTGACATCTGTAACCTTCAGTAACCGTGTTATTCCACTCCTCAAGCGCCTCGAGTTATGTTTCTGATCTTCTCTATGATGGCTCTCATATATAACTGCGAGGCAGGCGTGAACAATGTTATTTACAAACAAGGGAGCTGGATGGAAATGATGTAGTTATGGAGCAACTCAGACCCGAGGCGATGCGCGCACTACATTTCTGAGAAAGAGTTATGTTTCAGGATCTGTTTGGCATTTCAGGCATGGCAGGGTAGACGTGTTAAAGAAAATGCCTCTTGATCAGCCCCAACAAGCCTCGGATTCTTGGAGAAAACATGGCCCGTAGGCATACTCTCATGCTCTCTTTCTGAATAGCAATTTCATCTTGGATATTTGCCACATGAATAGTGCTATCAGTATAATGCCGACATAAATCTAATCCCGTGTCAGCTCAACACAGGCCGCTTTGTGCGTGTCAGCTGTGGTCTTCAACGTACGGATGGCTCTTAAGGAGAAATCTGTCTGAAAGATAGGTGTGAAAGGCTTTTAGTGGGATACACACTACCCTAATCCCAAAAGGCTCTCACCTCCTGGCTATCCTTGTGTCTAAATGGCCTTTCAACACATCTCATGCTAAGTGTAAAATACAAGTGATTTAGAGGGCTCGATTCCACACATCTCCTTTATCCCAAACCGTCACCGTGCTTCAAAGCAGAGATAAAGAACTTTCAAGTGCAAATGGTGTTACAATTTCTGCTCTGTTTAGCCAGTTAAAGCTGAAAGCAGTGCTTGATATGTTCGCTCAAAAAGCATGTGACAACTCATGCGATGTTGAACAAAGAGCTTCATTTGATCTAAAGCACTCTTCAATGCCAATATTGTCATAGACGGTTTCCATTAATGAGCAGTGAAAGGAATACAATTCTTATTTCAATCCCAGTATTTTGCTGATACTCAATGGAGAACAAAAAGAGTTTTAACACCGTCGATATCAGCTCATCCCCCTCTTACAGATAGTAAAAGAAAAATCAGATATAAAGGAAAATCTCTTCAAAATGTCATATGAGATAAGACAATAAAATGAAAAGCTGCAAAACCTTTTTGGAATTCAAGCATCTTCTGTTTAATGTTTTTTCAAGTCACAAAGTGCCAGATAAGAAATACACACTGGTTTCTGCTTCAGTAGGGTTTAAAAATGGAAAAGGTTTGATTCGAACTTAAAGGCCAGGGCTGACTATGTGTCTTTTGACAGTTTTCTTTCTCCATTCAGTCATTCTAATCCCACATTATATGTCTTCATTGCTGTCCACTTGTCAGAACCTGTAACACCCGTCACAGGAGAACATGATCGATTCTGTAAATCCCATCGAAGGCTAAACTTACAGTGAAAACCTATAATAACTTAGAGTGGCATGTACTAATGCCTTTGAATTAAACATAGTACATTCCTGTCCTGTCCATGTACCACCACTGAATGAAAATAAGCTCTTGATCTTGAAGTATTACATAATTTGTCATCTAGGATCTTGTACAGGACTCTTTCAAAGCTTCAAAATGTCACAAAAAGCACCATAACGCAAATCTATATGACCTTTGCATTACATTTCCAGACATCTGCATTCATTTTGTGTAAAGAATACATTTTAAAGGAGACCTATAATGCAAAATTTCCTTTTACATGGTGTTTGTACATGTAAATGTGTGTCCACAGCCACCCTATAATGGTAAAAATCCACCCACTCTTCTTTTTTAATCCCTGTAAATCGTAAGCAGTGTCTCAGAACAAGCCGTTTGCAGATTCTATCAATGTGACGTCACTAATTAATAGGCCCCGCCCACGACTGCTGACGGACTCCGCCCTATTAGCATTGACCCCGCCCTGAGTGAGCTGTACACAGTAGCATTTAACAGCAGCATTCAAGTAACAAATGTATTATTATTAAAGCTATAAGTTATTCAGTCAAGAGCCGTGAGGGATTTTCTGTTTTTCTTTTGTTGTTTGATTCATATTAACAGCATATCAGGTACTGTATATGACGCTGCTGTCACTTTAATACACAGATCTAATATACACATGCGATTTCTTTACAAGCTGTTTACATCCACAGACACAACCGACTGTGTTTGTGAACTTTGTGTGTTTTTGACATAACCTTGTGTGTATTTGACAGTTTACGCGCAATAAGACGTGAAAGAGAAATTTGTTTGATACTCAAAAAAAAAAAAGATGTTTTCGATTTTTGGCAGAGTATCAGAGGCATGAGCTGTAGGCTCCGCCCTCTTCTGGAAAAGGGGCGGGGAGCTGGAGCTCATTTGCATTTAAAGATACATTCACGAAAAGAGCTGGATTTTCCATCCACTCAAAAATGGATATTCACAACATGGTATAATACACGATCTGTGGGTTATTTTGAGCTGCAACTTCACAGACACATTCTGGGGACACCTGAGACTTATTACATCTTGTAAAAAGGGGCATAATAGGTAATTATTCCCAATACAAATCTTGCCTTCCATTGTCCGCATCCATTTGGATATAAAGCCTTCATGTCAGGTTTGAAAACAATTTAAAATCTGCTCCACACACAGAGGGTTCCATAGGACTTCAAGACAACACTTGAGCCCTATTCAGACGGGACTAGTTTTCTAAACAACGCTTGAGATAAAATTCTTGTCACTCGAATCCTGATTTCATGTACAGATTCGGACGGGACTAACATCTCCTTGTTTATTACAGAGGTGGGAGTGTGTGTTTTCTAGATATGGGTGTTACAGAAGGTCATCTGCTGTGCTTGTATGCATGTGTTGTATATGTCTTTTAGGCCTGGTTTCACAGCCAGGATTAGGTCTTAGTTTAATTAGGACATTTAAGTAGCTTTAAAAAACAACCAACAAAAACATTACTGGTGTGTATCTTGAGACAAAACAATGGTTGCTTTCAAGATATTGCTTTCAATTTGCTTTCAGTTAAAACAGCTCAAACATCCATTTTAGTCAGGGACGAGATTAAGCCTTGTCTGTGAAACCAGGGGACAATTTATTATTTGTTGATATAGTTTTCATTATTTTAAGTAATCTACACAAGTTTATAGCTGTGCCTGTTTATACTAAACTTGCATAAATGAGCAGAGAAATCTAGACTAGTACAGGACGCTGATATAAAAATGGGCAGTCTTCGCAGTTTATGCGATTTGGCTCTATTCATTAAGTTTATATGTTGATTTTTCATTGGATACCATCCGCATTGAAACAAAATGAAAGCATGCCAAAGATTGGTGCGCAAACGGTAGCTCATGTAGGTCAAAAACACATGAGGAGAAGCGTTAGGATAATACAACATCAGCAATCACAGACATTCACATTCAGACGGGATTATATTTCTCAGAGGACCGTTGAGTTTGCCAAAAAAAAAAAAAAGTAGGTATAATTGCTCTGGAATTTTTACAGAGCTTGTGTGAGAAAATCACAGACTTGGCAGATTCGGATGGGATTCAAATTGCAAATTGCGCCTGTGAAACACAAATTTCTCTAAAGTCTTATTCAACTAGCACTTTGGAATATATTTAATGAGTCGTATGGACTACTTGTCATTTAGTTCCTTTTCACTTAAATTGTAGGCTGCTTCTGAAATCGCATACATATCTACTATATAGCAGCCGAAACATATTATGTGACAAAAGAAGAATGTCAGAATTCACAGTAGTCATAAAAAAGTAGACATATAATACTAAAAGTAGAAATATAATACTTTTGTTGAAATTCTGAAGTGTGCATACTATGAACACTTTACTATCCCATGAGGACTGGTAGGTCATGTGATCATGACAACATGGTAAATGCAGCACATCCGAATTACATTCATACTACACACATTCATTATATATAGAACATACTTTTTTAGTGCTTGTTAAGTAATTACTTGCTCTCATGAGAGTATGAGATTTCGGACACAGTCATAGTGTCCATTGCATTCTTCAATAATCTCCTGATGTTTTCCATTTCAAAAAGTAAAAATTGGGCAAGCATTGGTACCAAGCTCCTCCTGACCACCGTCTTCTATTTTGCTTTATGTGACTTACATGTTGTTGGTGCCTGTAGATCTGCAATATAATGCACATTATAGTCCCACAAAGGTATTTGAATCTCTTAAACAGATTTTCAAAGATGTTCTTCAGGACACATGCTGCATGATTAATGAATTAAGCAAACCCATAAAGAATGAATGAATGGCTATTTAGCTAATGTTTTTTTTATTTATTTATATATATCTATATTTTTAATTTTGACATTTATCAAAAACCCAAGGTTTAACCAAGTGCATTATTTATTTTGCTTTATTTCAGGCAATGGTAATCTAAACAAATCAGTTTTTTTTTCCTTCTAATGTCAAAATAATGGTTTTGCGAGATAATGTTTTAGTTTGAGTCATGCAGTGTCCTTGCTTAGAAAGCACTTAAAGTACAGACCTATAAAGATTCTAATGGTCCACGATAGTCCTTTCTCTTGTCCTTGTCATTAATATATAGTGTTATTAAATTGAAATCCTTGACAGCCTCAGTACTGCATTCCAGTTGACTTTAAATATACATCAGGGCCACTGGAGGCTCTTTAATCATTTAGTGACAAAAGTGAGAAAGTCTTTATTTGAATGCAAATTTCCTTTGTATTTAGTCATAGAAAGAGAACATATCTTATTAGTAAGGGTGTGAATAGATGCATTTCACCATATTGTTATAAAATGCAAAAATGTTGCAACTTGAACAAATGATCAGAAATATATCACCATGTAGTATTTTATATTTTATACACAGAAGTAAAATTTGTATTTAGAGCAATAAATGATCAGAGACGTCTTAATGTCCCACTAAGGTCAATACTTTTATCCCTTAAAACTCTAGCCTGACAAGCCAGACCCACATCAAGATGTTGGGTCTGGGACAACCTGATCTCACAGAATTCCGTGAAATGAACACGGGTCCCTTAACTCAAAATCCGTGACAGTTTCACGGAATCGCCGAAAATTCCGTGATGGGTCCACGGAAGTGATTCCAATGCAAGTCAATGACAGTAAAAAGCAGACATGATTTTATGAATATTTATAGGCTACTTTCATATTTTGGAGCAACTAACTCCACTCCTACCCTAAACCTACCCACTCTCAACAATATAAAAACACATAACAAGCAAATAAAAGTACAGTCACAGGTATTTATTGCAAAAACTGACCAAAAACAGTATAAAAGTATTAACTCATGTTGCATTCCAAGTCTTTTGAAGTCACACGATGTCTTCATGTAAAGAACAGAGTTGATCTTAATGTTTTAATCGCTAAAATGATGATCCCGCCGCTCCGTGAACACACTCATTCATATCTGATTAAAATAATACACACGACTCTTCAGCGTGACGCATTCTGTCACGAGACACACGAGAGCCAATGGCATTTTACAATCGAAGCCGACGTAATGACGCTATTGGTCACTTTTTTACGGTCTATGGTCACGAGACATACGACAGCCAATGCTGTCAAAGCTGACGTAAAGTTTCTCCCGGCGGTAAAATTTGAAATGTATTTTTGATCTTTGGCGGATGGACTCGACGCTGCTGAACGCTTTTGGGGATTTTCTTCACACAAATTAATCGTTTGGCCTCGGAACACTTGGAATATTTGTACTTTTGGAATAAATTGTGCCTGCAGTTGTATCTGCCTGTTATATCCTGTTTTTTTATAATACACATATGGTTAGGTTTAGGGAAGGGATTGGGTTACGTGTTCAAAACGTGTCTAAATACTGTAAAAAAAAATTAAATAAATAAAATTATGCTGGCTGATTAAATCGAGAATCACACTCCATGTCATAATGGCATAGTGTTCATTTCACGGAATTCTGTGAGATCAGGTTGGTCTGGGAACACACCATTGGCAGGGCTCAATCTGAGGGGCGGGATAAACGGTTGTCTTTCAAACTCCCTCTGCACGCAATAGGATAGCGCTACAACCAACCAGAGCAACGAAGAAGGTGAAGCGGAGCTAGTTGATAGATTCAACTTTTGCCGTATCCGGTCGGCAAAACTCCGAACACATCTTCCTTTCTGAAGAATGACTTCGGTGTCGTTCTTTGTCCTTTTCTCAAAGAAAAGCTTAACTCCAAGTTAAGCCCGCCTACCGACTCTATACACGATGTGATTGGCCTGACTAGAGTTTGTTTTTTCCAGCTCGCAAGCCAACTGAAAGTTGCTAAACGCCTTGGCTGCAAATTAGATTTGCTGCCGCTAGGGTGCGTCTAGATTTCTAGGCTATTAAAACTCATCTTTGATCACCAAAATTACATATTTCAAAAAATGTTTAAGCAGAATGGCATTCTGTATTCAACTTACGGAAAAAAACGTAACTAGCGCGCAGATGATGTCAGATGTAGCGTAAGCGTTTTGAACTGCGAGACGCTTTCTGCGCAAGTTGAATACAGAAGACGGTCAGGCAGAAGCTAGATATTTTAATTTATGAAGTTTTAAATATGGATATTTTTCTTACAAAACCCATTGATTCACTTCAGAAGGCCTTTATTAATGGCCTTTATCCTGCTTTATCAGTAGCCAATGAGCTCGCTGCTCAACCTTCAAATACTTGGTCAGCATTTTCTGTAGCATTTGCAGCACGCTCAGAAACGCTCCACCTTCCCCAGCTCCACCTGTCTGCTATGGGTAATTCATGTGCTATATTGTACAGCAGCAAATTTCTTACTTGCTCACAGCAACGTGTTGTGTATGTATTGGCAGTAGTAAGTCCCGTACTATCTATTCCACCAAGATTAAACATATCAACATTGTCATATCCATTCACATGCCAAACACTTCGAGAGGTGTCATGACATATCTCAACATTAATGCTGAAAAGAAATAAAAACACTGAAATATTGGAATAAAGCCAAGGGTGTTGCTGCATGAGATCGTTTTAGTTTCCTGTCCTACCTAGAAATAAGATAGAAATTATTTTTAAACAAATTCTGATTCAGAGCTGTGATGAGATCTGTCATTGCCATGACAACCGTCTGCAGAGGAATGGCCCTGCACTGGTGTTATGAAAACCGTGAAACTAATGATGTGCTAAATTTAGTGGGAGCGTGTTGTGTGAAAGGCTCCTATAAACTGTAATTCAGCTGGGAAAGGAAAGGAAACACCCCGGGAAGAGTGCAAAGCGGTTGGAAGATCAGCTGTGCCAATTGTTGGCTACTCACAATATGCCATACATTGTTAAAATGCTGTAGTGTTTTCATTGCAACAATGTGTGATAAGTGTTGTAAACTCCATATGTCAGGTCACTGTGACAACTGTTGTTCCTGTTAACTGTAAAAGGCTGACATTTATTAGCTTAAAGGATTAGCACCCCCCCCCCCCCCCCCTCCCCCCCAACAACAACAAAAAAGTTTATTATTTATCCATGTATCAGCATTGTGTTTGGGAAAAGACCCAATTTAGGTCATTATTAATGGAAAATCCTCAAATTAGATCTGAAGACCAAACCAAACCAAAAGTATTACTTTTTGGCATTGTCTTAATTTGAATGAGATTTACAATTACATTTCAGCCTGTTTCTCACACAAAGCTATCGTAGCAGTACTTACATACATCAGACAAATTGTACGGATGACTTTTATAACACTTATCATAAAAGATATGCTGATTTATTATGTTTTTATGGTGCCATTTTACCCTTATTTAAGCTTAAAAAAGTTATGAAGCCTTTATTTATAATGTAATATAAAGGTAATTATAATGTATGTTGTAATGCATTAATAATTAGCATAAATTGAAATCTGAAATTGGTTGTTTGTCATGCATTTTAATGCATTATATTTTCTCAATGTGTAACGATGAATGCATAAGTTTTATAATGTACTATAATGGTGATTATGTTTATTCAGATCATACAATGCATTGGAGGCATTATTAATGCATTAACATACTTTTATAATGCATTTTATATACAGGCATTTCGTAATTCTTATTTTGTATTCCATCATAAATAACAATAGCTTGCTGGTTTGGAATAACAAAACTGTCCCTTTATGGAGGTTAGATGATGATTAATGTGCACATGTGGCATTCAATTCTATGCATAACCTCAAAAGTACAAAAAAGTTATCACATGCGACCTTTAGTAGCCTGTGTGTTTATACGCACACTTACAGATAACCTGATAAAAAAGACATCATCTCGTTAAGCCTAAAAACGCCCTTGGTGAACAAAATCAACAGGAAGTCACCCATGTGCATCCACTTCCACATCTCTTCCTCCCCAGAGTTTATAAGCCTGGAGCAAAATTTAATTTCCACCTCATAAGTCTACCATAATGTGATACCGCTTCCACTAAATTACTCGGATAACCTTAATCAGCACAGAGGTTAAAGACCTGAACCGTAGAAATGGTTTCAACTTGGTGTAGTCGGCACGATAATAGCTCTCTCCCCTAAGGCACAAACACAGACACCTCCGTTGCCTTAGCCAGCCCTGTTTTATTGGGCGTCTTCCAGGCCACCCGGGGGAATGTTAAGGGAGGACAGAGGCAGAATGATCCCCTTACCGGATGCCTGTCATGGCCCCAGGTTTTTCTTTTACCCCCTTCTCCTCCACAATCAGAGTCCTCTCTAGGCCTCAATAGATCTTTGTTAAGGCACCCAATGAGGACGTATCAGATTTCCTTGGCCTCTTGGCAGCCTGTGTGCTGGTCGGGATACTTGGGCTTTCAATTCTTAAAGACTGCTTTTCAAAAGGCCTTGTTTTTCTTCCTGAGGGATGGAAACAGGGTAAGGATTCAGTGTCTGATACTTGCTTCAAATCTCCAGTCTTTTCGGAGGAATTTTATCGAGTCATCATTATTTTTTCTTATGGTGCTGCTTCCTAAGTGGGCTGATATGGAATCAGTCACAATGCATCATTACTCAAGTGAAATTCTCCCATTCCAAGTGCATATAAAGAATCCATGTTGAGTTTAAAATGACAAACTTTAGGAGCCACTTGTGCAGCTTATGTCACGGTCGGTTCAGGCAAAGAGAGATGAGGTGTGGATCTAATCGCAAGCAGTTGATATTTATTAATATTCAGTAAAATTACCGATTTGACTGCACTGACACTATCAATGAGCACAATACGTGGATACTGGATACTGACCCTATTCTGTAGAGCTGCTCTATGGCTAAATGAAATTTGATTCGTATTTTATGCAACTTCGACACATTCAATAGTAACATTCCAATAATGTTTGCGAAATTATAGCATAGTATGTTCCTTTAAGGTTCGCATACATTGCTGTGAGCATGTAAGATATGCTGCTGCACATATAACATCATGAAATAACGTAGCAGATCTATACAGGTGGAGCTGGGGAAGATGAAGGCTTTCTGAAGCGCAATGCAGACTGCTATGGTAAATGTTGGTTGCAATAGCAACCAATCAGCTGCGCTATATAGATGACAATGCGATTGATGCCAAATGAGTTAAGGAACTCTCAGCCTGCACCATCTAGAGTTTCATACAAGAACTAAATAATAATTGATGACATTTGCACTGTTATTGAACTAAACTGAATCAACATTGTACTAAACTGAGCTGAATTACACTATTGCCGTCTGTAGAGCTGCTTTAGTTGAACTGAATTTGTTTCATAATTGATGAACTTTGCAACAATGATATTGTTATTAAACGAAATTAAATCAACTAAATTGATCTGAATCACTTCCTATAAAACCAAATGTACTCGTTACATCATAAGAAGAATGGAATCTACACTAAAATTGGTCTCTCTGTTTATCCCGAGGTTTACAGTAGTCAGCCGGATCTGGGCCGTGTCCAGATCAGATGGTGGACCTGCACCTAGACACGACCACAACACATCCCAGGGATTGTGTCAATTAGACTCTCCCCTGAAGGCCTCATCAACATGACAACCAGTGGCACTGATCCTCAACAAACCCGTCTCCGGCGTGATGATCTTCAACCAGATGGAAGTGGACAAATATTCTGAATGTTCCGATCCAAACTGACTTCTGACCTGTAATGTTGCCTGAATCATAATCATACACTGTTCGTCCATTGGCCAGAGGAGAACTGGCCCCCCAACCCAAGGTGTTTTTCTCCATTCTGTCACCTGATGGAGTTTTGGTTCCTTGCCAACGTCACCTTTGGCTTTTGGTTTGCTTAGTTGGGGATACTAAATATTCAACAATATTACTGATCTGCCTGCATTGACACAATTGTAGGGGAATGGAACTGAGCTGGACAATGATTTCTCCAGAGTGCCTGTACAGCCAAAACAAACTTTGTTGCATTATTTTCCTGTTATCACTGTAAACCTGCTTTGAAACAATCTGTATTGTAAAAAGCGCAATATAGATAAAGGTGACTTGCCTTGAATAATGACTCTGTCGTCTTTCGTAGAGCTGATGGATTTTGCAACACTGTTATTTTCCTGTTTTTACAGTGAAGTTGAGTTGAAGCAATCTGTATTAAATAAAGTGCTATAAATAAATGTCACTTTGCTTGACTTGAAATATAAGCATCTACACTCTTAGAAAAAAAGTTCCATGGGGTTCTACATAAAACCCTAGGGATCTTGACTTGATTTCATAAAACTTTCATATTTAACTGGTTATTTAATTTTTTTTACAAATAAATTAAATAAATAAATCAAATAAATTAAAACTAAATCCATAAAATGATCCCATGATTGGAACCCCTTAAAGGTTCTATATATGAAACGTCTGACAGAACCCTTTAAGGTTCCATAGAACCTTTCCTTCTAAGAGTGTACACGTACACATATCTGTTTTTTATTCTATTCAGGAAGACCTACATCCTATCTCCTGCATCCCTCCAATATTTCTGTCACTGTCTCCCTATAATTCTTATTCTCTTTTTATTTTACTCTCTCCCTCCACATTTCCCCGTCTCTCTGGTTTCTGGCAGTGGATCAGTGCAGCCCATCTTGAAAGCTGCTCTACTTCGCTCAGGGAATTCGCCCTGGTTCCCCATCATTAACTTGTGCTAGCTCTGGTCTCTCTCTCTCTCTCTCTCTCTCTCTCTCTCTGCATCTCCAACCGCTCCTCTTCCTCCTCTTCTTCTCCTCCAGCTCCTTCTCGTGTCCCTGTGGAGAACAGACGCTGAAGAGCTGTCCATACGCTCCCTCGTTCATGGGTAGTTTGGTGCGGTCTGTAAGGCTCACAGGAAACTGCTAAATCTAAAGCCAATGCTTCATGTCCCGGGTGGCTACTTCGGACCCTCAGGGCAGAGGCATGCAAAGACTCATGGGATTTTGTAAGCTCAGAAAAAGAGATTTGTCCCCCACCCCTCCCTTTGGGGCAGAGGCACACACATGCTCTTGGGACTCTTGGAGATTTGGAAAAAAGAGATTTGTCCTGTGGTCCCGCTAATGACAGTCACATATGTGCAGGAAAGGAGAGATTAACCTCTTCATTTCCACTTTTTCCCCTGTCAATTTGGTAAGACCTTGTGTAGCCCCGCCCCTTTTCAGCGCTGTGCTCGTTGTGATCTGTCTTCCGGTTTGTATTTTCACAGAATGAAGGTAAGATCTTATGGATTTATGAATGCGCCGTTTGTTTTAAAATCTTCCCGGTCTACTGAAATTTATTATGGCATCCACTTCAAGCATTACAATGCTCATGATAGCTTTTGTTAATTCTCCAATTAGTAAATCCACTTCACCAGCTAATTACTCTTTGACAGAAATATACAGAGCTACCGCAAAAACGGAAGTTCAAACATACAATTGACAAATCATTTTCATTAGAATTTTCGTTGACAAAAACGAGATGATAAAACATTTTTGAATGACGAAAATATTGACATTTTCATCAATGAAAAAAAAAAATACACGAAAATGTTAGGGAGGGACGAATTAGGAAGTGATCCAGTCAGAACTGATGTCCTGCGTGGTAGTTGCGCACATTTGAATTGTAACATGTCTCATAAAACTGTCTGGGAGAAAGAGAAGAGCATAAATATGGATGAATGTGAAAAAGCATGATGACGCGAAAGAGAGCTTAACTCGCACACAGAAAGCCGCATCTCAGCGCACGATCTGAATTGAGATCTCTTTCACATCTTTTTGCGCTTGAATGGACAAATAAACAGAAAATTGCTAGCAGTTTGAAAATTGAAAATTGAAAATTTTCTGGTGACTGATCACATCTAATTTTTTTAGTTGGCCAAATTGAATTTCTGTGAATTAATTCACAGAAATTAAATTTGGCCAACTGAAAATTTTTGATGTGATCGGTCATTTGGAGACCTGAATTTTTTTTTACAGTGTACAGGACTGTAAAGCTTTGAGGGTGTTAATGGACTTGATCTACTCAGTCTATGTTTTGATCTGATGTAGTCTTTGACAAAAATGGGATTTTCTCAGCTTTTTGCTCGAAACGTAGATTTTTTTTAATGAAACTTACCCATATTCTAGCTAGGGAGACCATATTTTGATTACTGAAAACCAGGACACTCGGCCCAGCAATGAGATGCTCAAAAAATACTCGAAGTTTACTCAAAGATTCCTTATTAATTTCAATACATTTAAAGTATGCCCCCTCTGTATGGATATCAAATTGTTATATTAGGGCCAGGACAGGACTTGAAAACAGGACATGTCCTGGGAAAACAGGACGTTTGGTCACCCTACCATATTCAAGTGTTTATAAAAAAGAATGCATGAAGCTAGAATAAAACTTTTAATACAAATTTTTTTAGCTGTCAAAAACTGGCGGTGGCTGGCAACTTTTTAAAAAATAAACCCTGGCGGGGAAGGAGTTAAGATAAATAAAGAAAAGTTATATGTCAGAGGAATTAAATCTGTGTCTGTATTACATGTTCAAACATTTATTATCTCCAGGAGTATATTATAGTTTGGAAATTTTAGAGAAATGCTTAATCGATGCATTATAATTTAACTAAACCCACTACTGTATTTAGTCGACTAAAACTAAAACAATTCAGATAACTAAAATTTGACTTCAAAATTAAAATTTGCAGTCAAAAAGAACCCTGTGAAAAACAAGCTCTTTTAACGTTACTTGAGCACAAGAAGCATCATTTTTGGGAGAGTTCATGTCAGATTCTCTGAAATATGCTATTTAATTGTGAGTTTGGCAAGCAGTTTTTGAGATTTCAGGATTCCCCCATTCAAGTAGAGAGGACTTGGTCTTGAATGTCCAAAATAGCTGCCCGGAGGCGTTGCAAATATGGCCGCGCAGTAAACAGACTTTCTTTGAAAGGAACTTTGGTCAGACTCTCTACATGTTAAAGTCTATACTGTCAGTCTTGATTTATTGAATGCATCCTTTCTGAACTGGTATCGTTTCAAAGGGCCCATACCTTTCTATTAAATAGCTAAATAAATACAAATATTCTATTGCCACTGAATCTATTTTGTTCTAACTTCCTACCTAAACCATTCTTTGAGAACGAAAAGTAATCCCAAACTGCAGTTCCGGCCAAACTTGCATGTATTTCAGTGTTGCTGTCAATCAGAACAACAACATAAAAGAGATACAAGCACATTTCACCCCATGATACACCCAGTAATGGCAGTCCTGGCAAGGTTAAGAAGTGCATGTATCCTGTGGTATCAAGCCCCTGTCAAGTACACAAAGAGCGAGTGTCTGCATTCTTGCTCTCTAAGTACAGCACAAGCGCCAAAACAGAGAAGCGAGGGTGGAGGGGGGGACGGCCGCTGAGAGACAAGACAAAAATGCAAATCCAGACAGAGATGATTGGTAACTTCCTCTTTGCGTCTGGCAGCTGCATTGAGGACTGCTGTGCTGAGGGAGGAAAGTTCCAGCCAAGCTACTTTAATGGCGATTCAAGACAAAAGTGTTTTCTCCATTCAGCTTCTCATGCATTATAAACAGTGCGGGGACGCTTTGTTTGTGTGTTTAGGAATATTTTTTTTGTCCTGCAGCTCTCCTGTGGTCTTGAGCTTTTTGTTTGCTGTTCCATCCACACACCGAGCAGGGTGGGCTGTGTGTATGCGTGTGAGTGATAAAGATTGCAAGGGATATAATAAAAACTGAAGACATCTTAGTTTTTTATAATATACTATTTTAATTATATTTTCCTATAATTCATACATTTCACATATCACATGATTTCATAATTTAAATATCTAAACAGGAATTATATCTTTTTCACATATATACTATTTTAAAATCTATAATTACATATTTTATAATTGTATTCTATTTTAAATATATATTTACATATTCTAGTTTTCTAGATTAAAAAAAAATCATGCCTTGTTCATGTTTGCACAATGTTTGTATGATGGAACCACATAATCAGACAAAATTAAGCCAAAAATAATACATTTTTAAATCAGCTTAAGTAATACAATTGAATAAATACAATTAATAAAATAAACAGGTTCCATTATTTATTTTATTAATATTATAACTGTAAAACAACAAAAACAACAACAATGATGATAATAATAATAATAATAATAATAATAATAATAATAATAATAATAATAATACCATTTAAAAAAAGAATGCATTTTTTTTTAACCAAAGTCTTGTGAAAAAACAATTATATATATATATATATATATATATATATATATATATATATATATATATATATATATATATATATATATATATATATATATATATATATATATATATATATATAAAAATCGTTGTATGATGGAATCGCAAACGACAAAAATAAACCAAAAATTTTAATAGAAAATTTGTAAATAAAGAAGTAAATTAGAATATATATATTTATATATTTCAATGAACAAACAAATATTCTGTTAATTTGTTATTTTCAAATACCTTTTTCAATTATTATGTGTAAATTATTATTATTATTTATTATCATCATTATTTTCAGATGATGTGATTCCACTGTACTGTCAAAACATCCAAAAAGCAGCCAGAATCAAATATATATATCACTTCCAAAATAAATATCGCTTCCTTTTTTCGTATTTTTATGATCACTTTGTGAAAGAACGGTGCACATTTCCGTACTGCTGATAGATTTATATACAGCTGTGTAATCATCCCACCCTGAACTGTTTGGTAATAAAAAGAATTGATTTGCGTCCATTCATTACTCTTGACATTTAATATGTTCTTGTGATTGTACAGGGAATTTTGCCTATTAAATGCAGTAACCCGGCGTTATGTCGCAACTTGCCCCTCTTCACCTGGCTTTTTCTGGCCTGCTCAAGTGCTGAAAGAAACCCATTCAAGAACTTAAACCAACATGATCTCCTGTCCAACGTCCTCCCACAAACATATCTCTGCTCGCACGTGTAGAAGATTATTAAAAAAGAAAAGCCAGCTCCCCAGTCTGCATGATACTAGCTGGCTAATTTTGCACATAGCCAAACTAATTACCAAACAGCATGTGCGGCAATTTGAGGCAGGACCTTTCCCAGGCCCCTCGCATGGTTCCCCACTCTTCGTTCTGCCAGCTTTAGGTCCGTAGCCCCGCTAGGCCTCAAACAACAGCTGCAGACCACTGCAAACATCCGGTATGGAAGGAGGCGACAGCTAGTATAAAGGAGCGATTGATGGCAAAAAGGGGCTTGGTGGAACGCTTAGGAATGCCTGCCGGGTTTACAACTTAATTTAACTCCAGAGGCCCGGGCTTCATTCTTCTGCTGGCTACACTTATTGAGGAATGGATACAAAAAAACAACAACAACAACAACAAAAAAAAGTGAGATTCGAATGCAAACCCGTTATCGCCCAGCAACCACGAAAGGGACACAGAACATTTGCATACCGAGAGTTTGGTCTCGCCTGGATTAGCCTTTCATCTTTTTCGCTCACTCTTATTTATAGTTGTAGTGTGTCTTCGGAGGACGCCGTCTTTATTTAGGTAGCCGTGTTTATCATATTTGCATGTGTATGTTCCGAGCTATAACATTTTTATTTGTCAGCTTCTGAGAGAGAAATTTAGAGGTGGTGGGCCGAGCGAGAGCTTCTTTAAATGTCCTCTTTACAGGCTTGAGGTTGTTTCTCTACTCTTTTATTCATTGCCTGCATTTGCTCATGTTCAGTCAAGTCACAGATGCTACACGTCTTCTTTTTTTTAATACCCCTTTTTTACACAGAGAATGGCAAAGCCTACTTTTCCTTTTAATATCCCTACATCATTTTTCTCCTCTCAGAAATAATTGCTACTTTAACTTCCATGCACTTTCTTGTATGCTACATGTAAACATCATTTACTGGATTTATATGAAATGCACCACTGAAGAAGGAACACTTACTGTTTGAGTTTGCATTCTGTCATGAAATATTTATTTAAGAGGCAGTTTTCAAGCACTACTTATACAAGTTTCTCATTTAATAACACCATTTTCCTCAAGAGTGGATGTCAAGCAGTAAAGACTACTTGCATGAGAACATTTTTTTAATAAACTCTTTGTTGAATAAATATTGGCACGATATATAAATATGTCTATTGAGGGCAATATTATTTTCCCCTCTTCTGCAGCCTTGCATGGTTCCAGAAGTATTTTTCCCATTCATTTTCTCCATAGATAATTCCATAATAAAAAACCTTGAACGAGATGAATAATAATATTACAAAGTTTGATCTGAAGGAAAAAGGTATATGAAAAGCAGTAAAAGTATATAGGTATATTCTTACATGGAAATGAACTTTTCAACCCATCAAGCAATGAATGACGAATTTGAATGAAAAAACTATCAACACTTTTTTTTGTGTATGTAAAATATTTTCACTCAGTAATTGCTAATACATTTCACTAACAGTAAGAAAAAAATCAGAAAGTAACACACATAATTAAACATAACATTTTGAAGTACAGAAAAACTTAAATAGTATTTTCTTGTAAAACGTATACAGTCTTGCGCAAAAGTTTACACGCCCCTTGCAGAATCTGTGAAAATGTTAAATTTTCATGAATTGAGAAATCAACTTTTCATCCAGCCTTTGATATATATAAAGTTCATCGGAGCTGAAAACTCGCTTGCTATTCAAAGAAAATCTTTTATTGACACCAGGCCCAGCAAACGCTCAATCTCAGAATATGCCAACCCTTGACGTCATCGTGTGGTGAAAAATCGCCTCAAGCCCGCCCACCGACTCGTGGAGCTAAACTGATCGCGCTACCGAGAAATAAACATGCCGAAGATAGCAAGATATTGCGCTGTGCCTGGTTGTGGAAGAACACAATCGCTGCACAAGCTTCCTTCGGATTCTAATATTAGGAATGTGTGGTTGAATTTTTATTTTTAACGAAGTTCCAGCTCACGTGCGTAAGACATTGCACGTTTGTACGCTTCATTTCTCCGCGGAATCGTTTGTAAACAAGACACAGGTCGAGAGATTTGCAGACATATTGAGATTAAAACACAATGCTGTGCCTTCTATATTGGATCCGACAGGGACGGTGCAACACACACTTATGTGAGAAAAACATGTTTGTTTTATGTGATAGTATTGCATTGTTACAGATCGTTTGATATCTACTGTTTATGCTGCGGAAGTTTTGAACATTCTGATTTGTCTGCAGTGAAGTTTTGCTGATGCACGTGCTTGGCTTGTGTGTGTGTGTGTGTTAGTGATGCGCGGTTCGAGGATATATCCACCGATCAGGCGGGCCAAGTAATACAAATAACATTCAAATTAACTGCGGGTGGATGAGAGAGAAATAATTGTGTTTGTTTGATAAAGACATTTTGCGAGCCCTGTGGGCGAATCATTCTGGTTTCCGTTTCTCCACATTGGAAGTTTTCAAAACAATTCCCTGCATGTACTGACGGGGGAGCCGAAACTCATTATTATGCAAAACTGTTATCCAATCAAAGCAGTGGCCGTTTGCGTCCAAGTCTTACGTGTGGCACGCCCATAAAAACAGAGCGTTCCATGAGAGTGGCTCAAAACCAGGGTAGAAAATAGCCTATTACTTATTCATTATGATGTTTTTGAATGTAAAAACCACGCAAACGTAATAAGCTGACCTCAGACAACAGTATAAAACACTAAAAAAAGCCAGTTCATGACACCTTTAATAATTTTAACAAAATATGAGGAATCATACAAACTGCATGGTATTTTTTAATTTAGTACTGTCCTGAATAAAATATTTTACGTAAAATATGTTTATATAGTCCACAAGACAAAAAAATTGCTTAATTTATGAAAATAACTCAAAATGATTCAAAAGTTTATGAACCCTTGATTCTCAATACTCTGTGTTGTTCCCTGGATGACACACAACTGTTTTTTTGTTGTTGTTGTTGTTGTTTATTTTCTGATGGTTGTTCTTGAGTCCCTTGTTTGTTCTGAGCAGTTAAACTGCCCAACGTTCTTTAGAAAAATCCTCCAGGTCCTGCACATTCTTCAGTTATCCAGCATCTTTTGCATATCTGAACCCTCTCCAGCAGTGACTGTACGATTTTAAGATCCATCTTTTCACACAACTGTTAAAAAAGGCTCAAACATTCACTGATGCTCCAGAAGAAAGCACAATGCATTAAGAGCCAGGGGGGTGAAAACTTTTTGAATTTAAAGATCAAGGTAAATTACTTGTCTTCCGGGAAACATGTAAGTATCTTCTGTTGCTTCTGAAGGGCAGTACTAAATGAAAAAACAAAAATAAGAAAAATGTGGACATCTTTATCCTGTTCAAAAGTTTTCACCCCCTTATTCATTGCGTTTCCTTCTATTTTTGTTAGCCTCGCATACTATATGTAAACATCTTTTATGTAAAATATCTTATTCAGGACAGTGCTAAATAAAAATAAAAACATGCATTTTTGTATGATCCCTCTTATTTTGTTTAAATGTTTCAGTTTTTTACAGATTCTGCCAGGGGTCTTCCATATATAACTAGACAAAGTTTATGGACATGCACCAAAACTCTGATGTACAAAAAAATGCATGTATCTTTTCAGTGCATGGTTTTGAAAAGCAGCAGAGAGACCTGCCAAAATATGAGCCATGCTTGACCAGTCATGTTTGACGTGACCACCAACGTGGGCTCTTTAATGCATTCATTCAAAAGATGTCCTTGTAAATCCATTGTGGGAGGAAGGAAAGAGGAAGGAAGGAAGATTTCCTCCCTGTGGAGTGGATATTAACACTGGCAGCTGGTGGGGAAAAGGAATTCTGCTGGAATGCTGCAAAGACGCTGTTACACAAGCATTGCTGCTACATTCATTTGGCCCACCCCATGTTTCATAGCTTTCTTCTGCACCTCTAGTCGGGGACAGGGGAATATTGCATCCTCTTGACATAGACAAGAGGGTTTACCTTTCACAAGCAGAGCTTAAAAGGTAATATATAGGTTGAGCGTATAGGCTAGATTATATATTCTAGACTCAAAAGCAAACATTTTAATTTCATGATAGGCTTCCAGCTGTTGACCTATTTAGCTACAGTTAGCCTGAATAAAGAAATGCATCATGCCGCAACTGTCATTGTGCTACATATGGTTTCTGGATGGTTACTCATGCAAGACCTGAACAGGTTTCTGGAATCACTAATCCTTGAAATACAATTTCAGTTATTTGATAGATATGAAGTAAATGGCTGAATCTTGCTATATTATAGTGATTTGAACTGGTGGGGCATGACCTAAAATGGGGGTCTGTCACAGATGGCAAAAAAATAAATAAATCAGTGCTAAGTGGAAATACACTATAGTCACGTTTCCACAGCGGGAACTTTCCCCAGGAACTAGGGACTTGGGGTGTTTCGACCGCAGGATCCAGGGTCTAAATAAAGTTCCGGGTAAAGATTTCCCCCTCAAAACGGCCCTGCTCGCGAGGTAGTACTTTTTCAAAGTTCAGGAACTTTCGAGGGTGGGACTAGTTCCTGGGAAAAAGTTCCTAGGACAAATTGTTCCGGGTAATTTCAGTGGAAACTGAGCTTATATTGCCAAAGGTTTTGGGACGCCTGCCTTTACATGCACATTAACTTTAACTTGAATGACATCCCATTCTTAATCCGCAGGGTTTAATATGGAGTTGGCCCACCCTTTGCAGCTATAACAGCTTCAACTCTTCTGGGAAGGCCTTACACAAGGTTTAGGAGTGTGTTTATGGGAATTTTTGACCATTCTTCTAGAAGCGCATTTGTGAGGTCAGGCACTGATGTTGGACGAGAAGGCCTGGCTTGAGTCTCCGCTCTAATTCATCCCAAAGATGTTGAAGTCAGGACTCTGTGCAGGCCAGTCAAGTTCCTCCACACCAAACTTGCTCATCCAGGTCTTAATGGACCTTGCTTTGTGCACTGGTGCGCAGTCATGTTGGAACAGGAAGGGGCCATCCCCAAACTGTTCCCACAAAGTTGGGAGCATTAATTTTGTCCAACATGTCTTGGTATGCTGAAGCATTAAGAGTTCCTTTCACTGGAATTGAAGGGCCAAGCCCAAACTCTTAAAAAACAACAACAAAAAAACACACCATAAGCCCACCTCCACCAAACTTTACACTTGTCACAATGCACTCGGGCAAGTACCGTTCTCCGTGCAACCGCCAAACCAAGACTCATCCACCGGATTGTCAGACAGAGAAGCGTGATTGGTCACTCCAGAGAACATGTCTCCACTGCTCTAGAGTCCAGTGGCTTTACACCACTGCATCCGCTGCAGTTTGGATGCAGCTGCAGCTATTTTGGTCAAATAAATGCAGCCTTGATAAGCATCAAATATTTATTTTGAAAACATTAAAAATCTTACTGACCCCAAACTTCATACTCCCAGTATCTGAATGCTCTCAAAACTGGCCCATGTCCTTCCTCTCATAGTAAATCCCTCCCTCTTTTCCTTCTGTTGAGTTCAGTGCTCTGTTGACGATATCAGCCTCCTTAAGCAAGCGGGGACAAACATTGAGAAAGTCATTCCATCTGATGGGAGCCAACAGTAGTAATTTCTCCAGCTGATATGTGATGTGCAAATGAACCAGTGGTGAAGTTTGTTGAGGCAGATGCTGCCAAAGACATGAATAAACGAATTCTTTCACATCCTCCAGATTAAGGAGTAACAAGACTCACTTTTCCAAGCGAATAGAGAACTTAAAAGTGTGGCGCCTGAAATAGGATTTACATAGAAGTGAAGGTCAATTGCAAATGATTCATTTTGATGGGTGAATTTAGTTTTTTTGCATGGTATTTCAGTACAAAAAACAGCATTTTATTGGTGATAAAACAGGTGGATCAGAAA
Organism: Gobio gobio; assembly: GCF_949357685.1. Classification (NCBI taxonomy): domain Eukaryota; kingdom Metazoa; phylum Chordata; class Actinopteri; order Cypriniformes; family Gobionidae; genus Gobio; species Gobio gobio. The sequence goes on along the minus strand of NC_137099.1, from coordinate 9,137,296 downwards.
AGGAATATTCATCGGAAAAAAAAGAAAGAAGAATATGACTACTGAACACATGCAAGCGAACATAGCTCTCAGTAGACACAAGTGATCCAAAATGAATTCTCCCCTCAATGCTTTAGAATGAACTTCCATTTACAAGAATATGAGCATGTGACGAATAAAATAAAATAAAATCAATTCTGATTCTAATGGTAACCTTCTGGAGCAAAAAATAATAATAAATAAAATAAAATGTGTCTCAGTAAGTCCTATTTTATTGCTGAGACAGCCTGAGTTAATCCTTGATCAATATAAATGGGACCTTTAGAAGCAAAGGCAGGTCTGACAGTAGATTCCCCCTGAACATGACAGGCTTTATCTGTTTCAGAGAACTGATAACGTATAGCTGTCTCGTAGTTTCTCAAGACAGATCTTCTCAAGAGGCCACTGAATGATGCTGTCTGAAATATAAATTCTGTCTGTCATAAAGTAATATAATAAAAAAAGAGAGAAATAATAGTTTAAAGATTAGGAGTTGTGGAGGAAAAAGTACTGAATACCTGTAAAGTACATGCATAGTTCCTAATATATTGCAATAAAATGCACTGATTAAAAGACAGTAAAGTCAATTATTTTATTATCACATCAAGAAAGGAATTTTATTTCACTATTTAAGATAGCCCGTCGGGCAGTGCGGTGATACATTTTGGTAGCCCATTCAATTTTTTAATTTAAAGTAAAAAATCAATTTTCTCCAAAATCTCTGGGCGGGCAAAGCAGAGGAAGGGGAGGTAACCTTTCCCCGTATGACGACATATAGGGAAGATTCCAGATTGGCCCATCTGAACTGTCATTCTCTCAAAGGCAGAGCAGGATACCCAGGGCTCGGTTTAACCCTATCGTAATTTCTATCCACTGGGGGAACATATGCAGGCTAGGGGAACTCATATTAATGTTAAAAAAACCTCATAAAGTGAAATTTTCATGTCATGGGACCTTTAAATACTCTAACCCTAACCCTAATACTCTCATTTATTTTATTAGTTGTTTTTAACCATCACTATTACTATTAATAGAGGGATTTGATCAACAGTTTGAGCTATGGACATGAATCATATGTTAAATTATGAGCCCGATGAGTCAAAAAATTAGTTTTGGCGTCCATATGCTACGCAGTTTTTCGCGTGCATATGATACGCACTTTAGGGCGTGCATAGGACACGCTTTTGGGTAGGGGGGGGTTCGTATAATACGCCATAAAGTGCGTATCATATGCACGCAAAAAATGGCTTACCATATGCACGCCAAAACTCATTTTGGCGTATACATTCCACGAGATTGCCCTCGTCCCCCCGCCCCCGGCCCCCCGGAGACTGTAATAATTTATAATTTAAATCTATAACAGTATAGTGGCTAATTAAAAGTGATAATGCCAAAATATAATGTAATGCTTTTGAGTTACAGGATTTTTTTTGTAATACAGCTGTCATGATTATTCAACCCCTATTCAATATTGTTTTTTAAGTCTTCAAAACTGTGTTAAAACTCTATGTCAAAAGAGCTATCACAAAAGCTATAGAGGTCAAACTGTTTTATTGCATTAGAAAGTCTTTTGCTACAAGATTTCTAAAACACTAAAAGATACACAGCTGGCAGCCTTATTCGTAGGTTTAAAATGTGTTGTACCAGAAAACCTTTGAGGGTTTTACAGAAAAAGCACAATATTCATTAAGAGGAATAAAATGTTTGATCAGAGCAACTGAGAAAAACTCTTAATTTACTGCCAAAGTCTTGTAAGATGACCTGATGAAAGGAGGAAAAACATTTCAATGCAGAGTATAAGAACACTAAACAAGCATGGCCTTCATGTTGGGACGATGCCACTCTTGAACATAAAAGGCCAAATGAATGTTACAATTAATTTGTATAGACCTGTGGAGTTCTGGAAGAATGTTTTATGGAGTGATGTGACCAAACTGGAACTTTTTGGACCCATGGATCAGCGGTGTGTCTGGTGCAAACAAGGCAAAGCTTATGAGCAGAAGAACACCATCACCATGGTCAAACATGGAGGCGGTCTAGTCCTGTTATGGGGGTGCTTTGCTGTTGCAGGAAGTGGAAATCTTGACTGTATGAAGGACATCATGAATTCTTTGAAGTATTAAACCCTTTTGGCAAAGATGGTGATGCCTTCGGTGCAGGACAGCTATCCCAAAGTATATAGGCTACATCCAAATCTACTTAAGCTTGGTTCAGGGATCAGTCATAGAATGTTTTTGAGTGGCCTTTAATGGTCTTTAGATTTAAATCTCATTGCAAATATATGGTGGAATTTGAAGAAAGCAGTGGTGGCGTGAAAACCAAAGATTATCAGTGATCTGGAAGCTTTTTCAAGCAAAGAATGGGCCAATATTGCAGTAGAGAGCTTCTAAGCAACTACAGGCAGTGTTTATTGGAGGTTATAAAGAATACAAGATTCAGCACAAAATTGGACTTTTGGGGGTTGAAAAGTTTCTCATCAACTTTACCTTCTCGGAATCACTCAAATGTGTATTAATTAACTTTCTATAATAGTTTACTGATGCCTTTTTTGAATTTTCATAAAACCTTTGTTCCTGGCAGAAAAATGTCTTGCAAGTCTAGGGAGTTGAATAATTTTGTTTGCAACTGTACATTAAAAGAGGGACCGAGACATAATTAGAGATCACAATATCATATAGGGACTTGGAGATGAGCTCTTTCAACTTGGGGTATGAATTAACCAAATCAATTCAAATCACATTTATTTGCATAGGGCTTTTCACAATACATATTGTTTCAAAGCAGCTTTACAGAAAATGCATGCGTCTACATTACAATTGAAAGTGATTTGTTATCAGAGGAGACTACGTCCAAGTTATGTATTTCAGAAATGTACATACAGTATACAGAGCACACAGTTAGCTAACAATGTATTATTAATCATTATAAAAAATAGATTAAGGCACAGACAATGGGCTAAGTGAAATAACAATACATGTTGTTAACAATGATTAGGGTACATAGAAAATTTACTAAAAGACCATTTCAAAACTCTAGCAATGCCCAAGCAACCATCTGGAAGACCTTAGCAACCATCAGCAACACACCAGCAACAACCCCGTGGTGAAAAAGAAGTACACTTCAGTATCATTTGAACTTATTACAGAAGTAATCAACTCAAAGAACGATATTCTTTTAAACTTTTAAAGGATTAGTTCACTTAAAAATGACAATTTCCTAGTATTTTACTCTCCCCCATCTCATCCACGATGTTCATGTCTTTCTTTCTTCAGTCGAAAAGAAAAACGTTTTTTGAGGAAAACATTCCAGGATTTTTCTCCACACCATTGACTTGACAAAATGTTGAAGGTCCAATTCAATACAGTTTCAAAGCGCTTCAAAGGGCTTCAGAGGCCCAGACGAGGAATAGGGTCTTATCTAGCGAAACAATCGTCATTTTCAAAAAAAAAAATATTACAAATGAATATACTTTTTAACCTAAATTGCTCATCTTGCATTGCTCTGTGGTTTGCCAGTGAATGCGCAATCTAGGGCTGTGCGATATTGAAGAAAAATGCGATATGCGATATCCTTGTTAAATAATGCGATATTCGATATACGATATTGCTTTAAGTGTGTAAAATCTATTTCTTTCCCCAACTGATATCTTTCACTTAAAGCATAACCGACTGTGTTTACATGAATACTCATCAAGACAGCCATTTTGACAAAACTGTGTGTGTGTATTTGACAGTTCAAGTGTGTAACAAGACACGGAAAAAAGAACGGCTTGTGCGCACGTTTCGGTGTGTGTCAGACAGCAGACAGCGCGAGACATCAAGGAGTTGTTTTTTGCAAGTTATTGCGTTTAATAACTCTTTTTAATGTCAAGCAAGTCACATAAGTAACAGTCGTGTGCTCAGTCTATTCTTCGCTATATGCGTCAACCTAAAACGTAAAATTTTCACAATGTTGAAGCAGCCTATAAAAATCATTCAGATATTGTGTGCCTATGTGATATATGCGATATGTACATTTGCGATATTTCGATAATTTCGATATTTTGCACATCCCTAGCGCAATCGCATCGAAAACATAACACGTAGGCGGAAGTACCGCCCCAAGCGAACATGCGAGGACTAATACAAATGCCCTTTACCAAAAAACACTCCATCTTCAACTTCAAAATTGTCCGACATCGTATTTTACCTTTTTTTTTTTTGCTAAAAGGCGTTTGTATTAGTATTTGCATGTGCGCTTTATAAACACGGGGGCGGTACTGCCTACGTCTAGTGTGACGATTTTTTGACGTGATTGTGCAAGCAGACCAGCGCAAGATGTAGCCTGGCTCCGCCCACCTACGTACTTCCGCTCAATTTTTCAGTACTCCGTCTGGGATTGCGGTATGTTCTCTGGTTTTCTCCGATCAAATTTTAACCAGTCCAATCAGCGAACAGAGCTGAGAACGATGGCGTTGATGTCGTGCGCTAGTTTGAGATGACATACGTCACGACTAAACGTTAGCGATTGGTTATGGCAGATCCAGAGTGTCTCTGGGCAGATCCAATAGTTTTAAACTTCAACAGAGTACCCGCTTTCAAGGAAGTTAACACTTGTCAATGGAGAGTGGCCAGACTCTCTGTACAAATGAAATGTACGAGAGTCTGGTAGGACCAGGCTATGCAACATGAGCAATTTAGGTTAAAAAGTATATTCATTTTTTCTTTTTTTTTTTAAATGACGAACATTTTGCTAGATAAGACCCATTCCTCGTCTGTGATCACACAGAGCCTCTGAAGCCCTTTGAAACTGCATTGATTTGGACCTTCAACATTTTGGTTGCCATGGAAGTCAATGGTGTGGAGAAAAATCCTGGAATGTTTTCCTCAAAAAACGTAATTTCTATTCGACTGAAGATCTTGGATGAGATGGGGGAGAGTAAAATATCATGACATTTTCATTTTGAAGTGAACTAATCCTTTAAGTGTAAACTGAATGCAATGCTTTCGGACACTTGCTCCATTGTTCGTGAATCAGTTTATCACGTTCACAAATTCGGGCACTGGTAAGGACCCTAACCTACTATATGTTGGGACACTGATGGCTCTATTTTTGGCGACATGACAACGTCCTCGATGTACAATGTCTCTACTGGTATTTATGAACAACAGCAGCACAGATATCGTTCTGACACTATTTGTTTATGTTATTTAAAAGTGTATTATGGTAAATACTTTGACTGTCACACAACGGAGCAGTCGTGGCCTAAAGGTTCAGAGAGTCAGACTTGTAACCTGAAGGTCAGCAGGAAATGACTGAGGTGCCCGGGCGCCGCGGTGAATGGCTGCCCTCTGCTCCGGGTGTGGGTGTCCACGGTTTGCAGTGTGTGTTCACTCACTGCTCCTAATGTGTGTGTGCACTAACTTGGATGGGATAAATGCAGAGGACAAATTCCAAGTATAGGTTGCCATACTTGGCCTTCACTTCACTTATCCCTGCAACATTTCAGCTGTAAATGTATTATGAATGTTCACTAGATTATGTTCACTGTATAGCAGTGTGTGTTTATGCTTAAATATAATTAAACATACATCTCATGAGATATGTTTCACACTTCAGAATTTCTGTTAAGTTAACATAGTGAGAATCGATTCCTGGTTTTCAGGGTGCATTGTGGGACTTTTTTGGGAGCAAACGTTTCAGTGCACTGGAAGGATTTTGAGATTGAGACTTCCTGATCAGTGCCCTGACTACTGAACTAGGGAGCTGATTAAGACGCAACCTTAGTCGCATGTTGATTGCAATTAAATTAAAATGTATTATAGTATTATTATGTATTAAATGCAATTAGCTGAATTTAGAATTTTTTTGACCTACTTAGGACTTAAGTGCATCCTTTTATGTATAATTTCATAATTACTTCTTTATAATTTTGTATTTATAAAAATAAGTATAGTTCTTTAAAGCATGTCTTTAAAACATAATTAAAACAAAATTATTTAAAATAAAGTTTTAATATGTGACCCTGGACCATAAGTCGCACATGTATATTTGTGGCAATAGCCAACAATTGTATGGGTCAAAATTATCGCTTTTTCTTTTGTGCCGAAAATCATAAGGATATTTAGTAAAGATCATGTTCCATGAAGATATTTTGTAATTTTCCTACTGTAAATATATAAAACGTGTATTATTATTAGTAATATGCATTGCTAAGGACTTCATTTACATAACTTTAAATATTTTTTCAATATTTAGATTTTTTTGCATCCTCAGATTCCGGATTTTCAAATAGATGTATCTCGGCCAAATATTGTCCTATATCCTAACAAACAGTTCAATGGGAAGCTTATTTATTCACATATGACATTAATACAAAGTTCACTTTTAATAAGTGTACTTAAGTATGTTAAGAATAATGTGCTGAATTCAGAACCACATACTTGTATACTACTTGTACTACATTTCCCATACCATATGGCAGAAATAATAAGAGTATGGTAGTATGCGGTTCTGAATTCAGCAAGAGTCATGAAATTGTACTTTATTTGATTAATATTTTATTATCTGCAAGTACAGTTTTCTTTTTATAAATATAATTGTATAAAACACAGTCATAATCAAGTTTTCCAGGTAAGAATCACTTTTACTATATGGTTTACCTTTCCATACTTATATATACACTCACCTAATGGATTATTAGGAACACCTGTTCAATTTCTCATTAATGCAATTATCTAATCAACCAATCACATGGCAGTTGCTTCAATGCATTTAGGGGTGTGGTCCTGGTCAAGGCAATCTCCTGAACTCCAAACTGAATGTCAGAATGGGAAAGAAAGGTGATTTAAGCAATTTTGAGCGTGGCATGGTTGTTGTTGCCAGAAGGGCCGGTCTGAGTATTTCACAATCTGCTCAGTTACTGGGATTTTCACACACAACCATTTCTAGGGTTTACAAAGAATGGTGTGAAAAGGGAAAAACATCCAGTATGCGGCAGTCCTGTGGGCGAAAATGCCTTGAGGTCAGAGGAGAATGGGCCGACTGATTCAAGCTGATAGAAGAGCAACTTTGACTAAAATAACCACTCGTTACAACCGAGGTATGCAGCAAAGCATTTGTGAAGCCACAACACGCACAACCTTGAGGCGGATGGGCTACAACAGCAGAAGACCCCACCGGGTACTACTCATCTCCACTACAAATAGGAAAAAGAGGCTACAATTTGCACGAGCTCACCAAAATTGGACAGTTGAAGACTGGAAAATGTTGCCTGGTCTGAGTCTCGATTTCTGTTGAGATATTCAGATGGTAGAGTCAGAATTTGGCGTAAACAGAATGAGAACATGGATCCATCATGCCTTGTTACTACTGTGCAGGCTGCTGGTGGTGGTGTAATGGTGTGGGGGATGTTTTCTGGCACACTTTAGGCTCCTTAGTGTCAATTGGGCATCGTTGAAATGCCACGGCCTACCTGAGCATTGTTTCTGACCATGTCCATCCCTTTATGACCACCATGTACCCATCCTCTGATGTCTACTTCCAGCAGAATAATGCACCATGTAACAAAGCTCGGATCATTTCAAATTGGTTTCTTGAACATGACAATGAGTTCACTGTACTAAAATGGCCTCCACAGTCACCAGATCTCAACCCAATAGAGCATCTTTGGGATGTGGTGGAACGGGAGCTTCGTGCCCTGGATGTGCATCCCACAAATCTCCATCAACTGCAAGATGCTATCCTATCAAAAGGGGGTGTATATATATATATATATTTATAAATTATAACATTTTACACAATACCATCTTAGAGCACACGGGCAGGATTTTATTAAACTATTTATACTCACTGGTCAAATTGCTTTCTTCAATTTACATTTACATTTACATTTATGCATTTGGCAGACGCTTTTATCCAAAGCGACTTACATTGCATTCAAGGTACACATTTTACATTTTGTCAATTCTTGCTTTCCCTGGGAATCGAACCCATGACCTTGGCGTTGCTAGCGCCATGCTCTACTGTTTGAGCTATAGCTTTTTCAATTTAAGATTGAAATACTTTCATAGGCTAATGTAATATAAGATTTCAACAATCCAATTAAGCAAAACAGCCAAAAGGCACATGCTACTTCACCGTACATGATAAACATTTCCATTTCCACTCAGTAGTAGATTTACACATTCAATTACTTTGCCGGTCTCCACATGTATAGAACGAGTTTGAATTAACAGTAAAAGAGATCTATTTGCCATCAAGCAGCCCATCATCACAACGTTAACAACTAGCGGTTTCATTAACGCCCCAGTAAGAACATCACAGGATTCTGGCATAACAATATAGGTAATTTCCTCTCACAGCAGTTTGCAATTAAAAACGATTGTAATTATGATTATTATCATTTGTCAGTAATATCGCTGGAGTAGGCAGTTACTATGTCTTGTCAGCAGAAGCTGTTTCCGGGGATATCACTGGGGTATGCAAGAATATGTTCATCTGAAAAGTTAAACTTTTAATTCTTCTGATAAAATCAAGGAATAATTTGATCAGTATTTTTTTTATTTTGCTATTATTCACTCTTATCATTCTTAGCATTACTTTGAAATATAAAAATGAAACTGCATGTCAGAATGTCCGAGCATTTGTTTTCCCTACAATAATAATTGTTATTGCTAAGTTTCAAAAAGGACAGCATTTATTTGTCAATCAAAAATGGCTTAAATTTTGGTCTGTTATTCACACAAAGTTATCATATATGGCTGCAGAAGACTCGAACATTAGTGCACAAGTCATATGGACTTAATTTGTTATATTTTTGTCAAATGTGAAGTTTAGCAGTGTAAATCACATGCACTTTCATTGCACTGTAAAAAAAAAGATAAATAAGTTGCCATTGCTTTACCTCATCAAACTTTTTTATTATAAGTTACACAAGGTTCAACTCATTTTAAAGTAAGTTTAATGTAATTTAAGTTAGTTGCAATTACTTAAACATCCAAGTAGATTGCACTTAAAAATTTAAGGCAGTGTTTATAACATCTTGTTTTGTGCTTCATGGAATAAAGTAAAATGACCTTAAAATAGACCAAGTATTCATCTTTTAGTGAACTATTCAATTAAAGCTCACACATGTAAGCCATTCTAAAGGTACAAGGAAGGTCTTCAACACGGTTCTCTATTAATAGGCATTTATGCTGGTTTCCAGGTGGACAAAATCAATTCATTTTTGAAGTAGGGGAGTCCCTGAGAAAATAAAGCTCTTTCCTGTTGAATGCCTCTTTCAAAAGAGAGTATAGCAGAGCTTCCCAATCAGCCTCACAGGTGCAAGAGCCTAGTGGGGTCAAAGGGCATGGGATAGCGGTCTCATTTGGCACACAAGAAGTCGGCAGCCATTATAAAACTGTTGACCCTGCGGTGTTCCTGCTAATAATGTGCTGTATGAAAGTGGAGGTATCCTGCAGTGGCTTCCTGGCCCTTCCTGCTTGGAAAGGCATTGTGGAATGAAAGGGCGGGGAGGTGGTAATGAAGTCTTTCACTCTCATAAGAGAATAGTGGGCATGAATACATATATTCTACTCAGAGTCTGACAAGAGAGTCCTTCTGCTGTTCCCGAGGGTGTAAACCTACGTTTCACATGAGCCAGTTGCTTATGGTCACCATGTTTCTTACATTTACAAAATAAACTCTCTTAAAACACCATTCATAGTTTATTTAACAAACAAATGCCATGCTATTCTGTGCTTGATAACATTCTGCGGTGGGAATGACATTCATGGCTAGCATTTTATCCTAAATACACTCAATGGGGATAAAATTGGGGTTCTATTTAGAACCCTAGGGTTCTTCAAGATCCGTTGATGCCAAAAACGTTCTATATAAGGAGAAATGTCTTAAATGATTGCATAATGCTTTCATGTTTAATGGGTTATTTCAGTTTTTTCTAGTGATAAAGTATGTTTAGGAACTGTTTAAATCATCAAATTGAATTAATCCAAACTAAATCCATTAAATGATCCCATTGGAACCCCTACATGTTCTCGTCTGACAGAACTCTTATAAAGAACCATTTCTTCTAAGAGTGTACTTGCAATTAATATCTTGGAAACACTTTATTTTAAGGTGACATAGTTACACGTTACTGCATGTACTTACTATAGTAATAACAGTAAATGATGCATAATTACAAGTAACTAACTCTAAACCACATCCTAACTGAAAACTCTATAAAGTACATGTTAGTGTTGTAGTACTCCAGACCTGTCTAATTATATTTATATTAAGTAATTTATTATAAATTATAAGTCCTTTTTCAGGTGGTAATGTGGATCGCTATGAATTTAAGGAGTGCTGGTCTGGTCTTGATCTTTACTCAGTCTCGTCCTGCCTTGGTCTTGGTCTTGTCTTGGTCTCAACCCCTCAAAGTCTTGGTCTTGTCTTGGTCTCAACACACATTGGTCTTGGTTTCAACTTGGTCTAGGATTAGGTGGTCTTGACTACAACACTAGTACATGTTACTCAGTACTTATTTGAGTAAGTTCAATGTACCTATGTCACCTTAAAATGTGTAATCAATATCTTAAAAAAAAAAAAAAACTTTTTGCACAATTTGACAAAATTACAACTGATGACACAATAAAACAGTAATAACGGTAAAAACAGTTGTTACGTGTCTCCTTGGTACACAAGTGCTCACATCACAAAAAGATTAGATTTCGGTCAGATTAGATTATGACATTTAAAAACGAATCATTTTGTATATTTTTAAAACTGAAAACTGAGTCTGCAAAACAATAAAACATAAAAGTCTTGGTTTTAAATGGACTTTCATATCAGAAAAAGCAGAAATAGAAGTTGGTCATAAAGGTGCCTGCAGTTGAAGAATCAACCATTTACGAACTCCATGATCAAAGACAACAATGGATATTTTTATCCAAACACGTTTGGTCCATCAGAACTAGACATTTGATATCAGAACTAAACATGCAATCTGCAAAATGATGTACCTGCACTGCAGTAGACAAAATGTATGCTTTTTCCAGCAGACATCAGCTCTTCACTTCCATTTGGACACTGTCCAATCCTGTTAAGGCCTTGAATTGTTGTTTTCCTGAGCAATCAGAGAATTGCAGGAAACGCTCGGTAGAAGCACTAAATTCTGCTCCCTGATCACCGGTACTCTGTGATGTCTATACCTCAAATATACCTCTTATGTTGACAAAGTGGTTAGAAAAGCTCTTGGTATATAATCATCTGAAAGACAGCATACAATATATGGATATCTATATGTAGGTTGTGGGGCAAAATGTATAACGAAATGCCCCAGGTTTGTATTCGTGACAGCTTCAATGGATATCTAGAAATCAGAGATCATATTCTACATTCTTTCCACTATATGATAACACCTATCTTTATATAATATCTTCACTTATCCCCTACTTAAGCTCTTAAAACCTCTTATCTGTCAATGGTTTATCTGTTTTACATCCTTCAGAGCACATGTGTGGGATGCATTGCAAGTCACATTGATTTCATCTCGGCCTAAGTCCCGTGACAGATTCAAAAGCTTAGGTTGAAAAACCAGCTCACATGACCTCGGCTCTCCATGAAAGACCACCAGGACTTTAGGAGGAGACCCTTAGCTTTGAAGAAACCCTAGGTTGCCCCCAATTTCCCTCCTGAAAGTCCTTGGCCTTTGTCCTTCCTTGTTAACCAAGGCTACAAAAGTGGCCCTGACCAATGAAGCACCTCACAGTGTGTTTGTAATTCAGAGCTAGAATAAAGGCCTGTAGAAAATGAAAGTGAAGGTCTTTGAATGAAGAGTCTCTTAAGACCTTGAATTTCAAAACTGGAAAGTGTAAAAAATCTCGGTAAAACAGGAGATAAGGGTCAAGATTCACTCTACGCATAGACAGATGAAGTTACTCTGTTAAAATATCTATTACAAATCCAATTATTTTAAAAGAAACATTTCATCCGTAAAGGAGGATCATCGATTGCTTTAATCGTGTTTTTATTGTGCTTTTGTGTCCTTTTTGTGCATCCTGGACATTGTTCAAAATTTCTCGTTTTGAGTTTCACAGATTAAATCAATATTTTTATTTAGCAAGGATGCATTAAATTGATCAAAAATGTCATAAATACACTTTTTCACGTTTCCACAAAAACATTAAACAGAACAACTGTTTTCAACTTTGACAATAATGTTTCTCGAGTATCAAATCAGCATATTGGAATGATTTCTGAAGGATCTCGTGACACTGAAGACTGGAGTAATGATGCTGAAATGAATTATACTTTAAAACATATTAACATTGTGTTACGGACTACTCCAAGACAGCCTTTTTGGGATAATCCAGAATCGTAATCCATATAAAGCAAAGGGTCAAAACACGGGCAAACAATCCAAATAAGCAACAGGGCAGAAAACACAGGCAAAAAGGGTAATCCAGAATATAGTGATGGGAGATTTCGAAACACTGCTTCATGAAGCTTCGCACCCTTTACGAATCAGTGGTTTGGAGCGCTTATCAAACTGCCAAAGTCACATGATTTCAGAAAATGAGGATTCGTTACGTCATAAACCTTTTGAAATTTCAATGGTTCACCGCTGGAGGACAATCTCTGTGAACCCATGAATCATACGGATTCACTAAGAACCATTGAACAAGTCTCTATGAGTTTTACCCAATCTCTGATCAGTTTTATATATTTGTACGTTTTAATAAGACATTAGTGTGATTAAAAGGAATAATAGTAGTCAATAGTTTCTTATTGACCTGTTTAGCTGATCAATCCATGAAACAAACAAAACAAGCCTTGAAAATGTATAAAAGAACACATTATGCATATACTTGATATTTATTTGAACCTTATTAGATGATTAGTTAATTGCATTTGAAATTTTTTACTTTAAATAATACATTTGCAATTGGTTTATAAAAGGTGTTTTTATGCATGTTTGGCTTGAGTTTTTGTTGCATTTCCCTGTTTTGACCAGTAGGGGTTTTGAACGCTTCAAAACAGTGAACCATTTTGTGAAGCAATTGGTTCAACTGATTCAAATGTCTGAAAAGCAACCAGAGAAACAAAAAAAAAACAAGACACAGGAAACCAAGATAACGCTCATAACTGCAGTGTAACAACATACAAGACTTTGCAAAGAGTGAGTGAAAACACGTCTTATGCTGTGTTCCAGGCAGGTTTTTGAGCCCATAAATTACAACTTCAAACCACGACTCACGACTTTGTAGCGTTCCAGGCAAAGTCACGCCAAACTGCCGGAGCGCAAGGAATTGTGTGGTAGCTAGATGTGAACAGAGCATGGCAGACCGGTCGGGGCTTATGCTAATTTACAATCATTTCTATTGCCTTACTTGCTTATTTGAGGGAAACGGAGGAGAAAAAATGGCTCACATGGAAAGAGAAGCTGTTACCTTTTATTTAACGTTATTTGTATATTCCCACTGCCTCCGTAGGGGGCACAGCTTTCCAGTGCACTTTCACGAGTAGAAGGTTGGAAAAACACGGGTTACGGGTTGCCTGGAACGCAGCATTATATAGGTAAAGTAATGAGACACAGCTGAATGTAATCAAGTATAATGAGATAATCCTGGCAGTGGGTTATGGGAAATGTAGTCCATGATAAGATAGCACAAGAGATGTGATGCGTTCCAGTTGGTTTTTATTATGGCCGAACCTTTGCAATGGGCTGAACTGGAACGTCCTAAGCCCTTGATCACTTGGAATCCACTATGGAGTTGATTTATTATCTATTTTTTCCCCTTGCGAAATTGTTTAATGCAGCATTCTATATCTATATAGGTGTGTTTGGGTTGTTTTAAATATTAATAAATATTAAAATAATTAAAATATCATAGAGTTGTTTGTGGTGGGGTAAATTAAACGCAATAAGCGCTGACGTCACAATCGTGTTGTATTGTCGTATATGAAGCTGCCTGACGTGTACATATAAAGTAGACTCGCTCCCTCGGTCAAAGGGAGCGAGGGTCTGTCCATATAAACTTCTCCCGTCCACTTCACGAAGTGGAACGCACTTCAAAAAGGGCTGCAGGGATTCCCCCGAGGGGAAGTGCTTAGGGAAGTTTGCAAGTGCGTGTCTAAAAATGGAGTGAAACGCAGCCTTGAAGTGGAGATCTAGGGCACTCCAGCTGGTGGATGTGGCAGAAAACAGTCATTTTAAATTGTAAATACCTTTATAATGCAGTATACATAAGGGCTTTAAAGGGATAGTTCACCCAAAAATGAAAATTCTGACACTAGTTATTCCAAACCTGTATGAGTTTCTTTGTTCTGCTGAAAACAAAAGAAGATCTTTTGAAGAATGTTTGCAACAAAGCAGATAGAGCAACCATTGACTACCATAGTATTTATTTCCCTACTATGGTAGTCAATGGTTGCTCTCTCTGCTTGGTTCCCAACATTCTTCAAAATATCTTATCTTGTGTTCAGGAGAACAAAGAAACTTTGGAACAACTTGAGAGTGAGTAAATGATGACAGAATTTTCATTTTTGGGTGAACTATCCCTTTAAGTAAAGTGTTACTGAGACTTTTTTCAAAAATATATAAAAAAATCTTATACCGACCCAAAACTTTTCAACGGTAGTAGTGCACGTTTCATTGAAATATATCAGAGATCTCATCAAAACAAGTGAATGGGCTTGTATGCTAGCGGCAATGTAGCTCAGCTTGTCCCTGAGCGCTTGAACTAGCACTAACCCCATGTTTCAAACATCCGCGGTGTTCCCTATAGGGTAAGAGAGTGAATGAGATCGGGTTAGACCCAATCCTTTCCCGTAATGGCCACCATATGGCTAATAAAACGGAGTTCTCTGTAGCGTGTTATCCTGTGGTTAAAGCAAAGCTCAGGCTTAGTCCCGACCCTCGCTTTGTGCAAACAAATGGTTAAATAACCCTAAAAGGGAACAACGCGGCACAAATGGGCACCTCAACACAAAGATAGGGCACAGAACCCTGCGGTTCACATGCAAATGACCAAAAGTCTCCGCTGCAAGCGTACTAGCACAATACAGTGATTATGAGGGGAAGATAAAAAAGCAGACAGACTTAGCCTCAAGCTCACAATGAGCCAGTGAACTTAACCGACACCATCCAGCTCTAGCATTTCCCTGGTGAAGCTTCTTTCTTTATATTTTTGTCTTCATTTTGTTCATAGCCCTAGGAACACATTGTGAAATCTCATACCGTGGCTTCATTTTTTTGCCCCTTTCGTCTTGCCGCTAGAATGCATCCCTGAACCATACAATTAGAAAAGAGTAGAATTTGCTGCTGAATGATGAATTATGCACCTCGCATATAGACAAGAGGAAGCCAGAATCTGATAATAACAGGAGTTTGCATTATCAAGAGAGTTCCTCCTAACTAAAAATCTATTCTGATAACAGAGGAGCTGTCACCATATAGAGTCTAAAACAAAATGAAAATCCATAGTCTGCAACATGATCATGTCTTATGCCATTTTTATTTATTGATGTACCCTGACTGGAGTACTTTATATTACCGCTGATGTTTTTATCTTCACCACATATATAATAAGAACAGCTTTCGTCCCCAGAGTGAAATAGTCCTAACATGATTCAGCACAAGCCAAGGGCCTTTATAATGCAGCACCTCCACCTAGTGACCATCAGGGGGCGCCATAACACTCTTGCCCGCTCAGTCTCTCCGGTCTTGAGGAACGTGTTTTGCTTGGAAATGTGCGTGTTTTCAAGGGGGAGAGAGAAAATGACTGTGAAAACTACCATGTTGTTTATTTTAGAGGAAAGTATTCTTACAGTGCCTGGAAAAGACTGAATGGTCTCAGACAAGGGGGGGGGGGGGGGGGGGGGGGGGGCGCTGATCAATATCCAATCAGAGGGCGGGGGAAGAGGTGTTTGTGCGCTGCAGACAAACACATAAAACTCTGCCGCCCATCCACAGATCACAGAGTGAGTATGAGGAGAACAACAGAGATATTAGGATTCGATAAACCCAATCCTTACTTCTAAATCCACTCTGTGTGTATTAGTGAGAAACCAGAACATGATGTGCAGTTCATGACATTTCAGCTTCATATTATCGACTGTGACCTCCATTTCATATCAACACAAAGTCAAAATTGACCCTGTTTACTTTCTTACTGTGAACGATTGATCGAAGTTATTGTAAAAAACAAAAAAAAACAAATAACCCTTCTGAAAAGTGTAATAATTTGCTCAACTTTGCTTGGTTTTGGCTGATGTCATCAAGCCCATATTCTTCTGAATTATTTTGAGACATACTTTGATATAAGCTGACGAGGTTTTTGGTTTTAAAGGGAATTAATACTTTTATTCAGAATGGGTACATTAAATAGATCAAAAGTGACAGTAAAACATTTAAAAGGATTTGTATTTCAAATAAATACTGTTCTACTTTCTATTCATCAAAGAATTCTGAAAAAAAATCACTGTTTCCACCAAAATATTAAAGGTTCACGCCACTATTTTTGAAAATAGGCTCATTTTCCAACTCCCCTAGAGTTATACAGTTGAGTTTTACCGTTTTCAAATCCATCATTCAAGGAACTTTGCTACAGTACCATGGGATGCAGCGGGCGCAATGATATTACGCAGCGCCTGAAAATAGGCTAATTTCCATCAACATAACCAACGTGACAACCTGCTTGCACAGGGAGCGTGCTGGGGACTATTTGGGGATCTGGGGATGTAATATCATTGAGCCTGCTGTACCCATGGTATGGCAGGAAAGTTCCTTGATCATTACGCAGGAATGAGAATATAGTTCCTAGCCATATCGGTCTAGAGAATCGCAAATTTTCATTTTCCGTAGGTCTTAGTACACGATGTAACTACAGAAGAGCCAAGTTTTAAATATAGGAAAAAATATTGGTTATTTTTTTAGCAAGATGCTAATGGTCTAATCAGATTCAATGATCTATGCAAAGTGTAACGGAGGCCAGCTAGTAGTTGCTGTGCGTGTAAACCTCACTCCTCTGATCTCAAGAGATGCTCTAGCGACTGACGCTAGGGGTTGCAGCTTTTAGCCTCCTTGTTAGAGCATCCGACTCTCATGACGGCGGACCTGGGTTCGAGTCCCACTTGGAGTGGGGCAGTTCAAACAGGAGGCGTTTCATTGGTGCCGTGACCCAGATGGGAGTGAGGTTTAGGGGGGTAAGTGTAACGGAGGCCAGCTAGTAGTTTCTGTGCGAGTAAACCTCACTCCTCTGATCTCAAGAGATGCTCTAGCGACTGACGCTAGGGGTTGCAGCCCTTAGCCTCCTTGTTAGAGCATCCGACTCTCATGGCGGCGGACCTGGGTTCGAGTCCCACTTGGAGTGGGGCAGTTCAAACAGGAGGCGTTTCATTGGTGCCGTGACCCAGATGGGAGTGAGGTTTAGGGGGGTAAGTGTAACAGAGGCCAGCTAGTAGTTTCTGTGCGAGTAAACCTCACTCCTCTGATCTCAAGAGAT